>NC_056743.1:1937424909-1937549882 GCF_019279795.1 Protopterus annectens | reverse complement strand
AGGGAATGCCTGAGGCCAGGACAACCCATTTGTTAGGACTGCAGATGCATACCTCTCGGACATCTACATTTATGGTAGGTACAAAACTGTACTTTCTCTCTCTCTTGCTGTCTGTCGCGTTCTCTCTCTCTTGCTGTCTGTCGCGTTCTCTCTCTCTTGCTGTCTGTCGCGTTCTCTCTCTCTTGCTGTCTGTCGCGTTCTCTCTCTCTTGCTGTCTGTCGCGTTCTCTCTTGCTGTCTGTCGCAGTCTCTCTTGCTGTCTGGCGCAGTCTCTCTTGCTGTCTGTCGCGCTCGCTGTCTGTTGTGCTCTCTTTTGCTGTCTGTTGCGCTCTCTTTTGCTGTCTGTCGTGCTCTCTCTTGCTCTGTCGTTCTCTCTCTCACGTTCTCTTGCTCTGTCGCGCTCTCTGTCGCGTTCTCTCTTGCGCTGTCTGTCGCGTTCTCTCTTGCGCTGTCTGTCGCGTTCTCTCTTGCGCTCTCTGTCGCGTTCTCTTGTGGTTTCTGTCTCTCGCTGTCTCTTCCCCTCTCTTTCACTGTCGCTCTCTTGCGCTCTCTTTCGCCCACTCTCGCTGTCTGTCATACTCTCTCTTGTTGTCTGTCATACTCTCTCTTGCTGTCTGTCGTACTCTCTCTCTTGCTGTCTGTCGTACTCTCTCTCTTGCTGTCTGTCGTACTCTCTCTCTTGCTGTCTGTCGTACTCTCTCTCTTGCTGTCTGTCGCACTCTCTCTCTTGCTGTCTGTCGCACTCTTTCTTGCTGTCTGTCGCACTCTCTCTCTTGCTGTCTGTCGCACTCTCTCTCTCTTGCTGTCTGTCGCACTCTCTCTCTCGTGCTGTCTGTCTCGTTCTCTCTCGCGCTGTCTGTCACGCTCTCTCTCTCGCTGTCTGTCGCGCTCTCTCTCTCTCGCTGTCTGTCGCGCTCTCTCTCTCGCTGTCTGTCGCGCTCTCTCTCTCTCGCTGTCTGTCGCGCTCTCTCTCTCTCGCTGTCTGTCGCGCTCTCTCTCGCTGTCTGTCGCGCTCTCTCTCTCGCTGTCTGTCGTGCTCTCTCTCTCGCTGTCTGTTTCGCTCTTTCTCTGTCTCTCGCACTGTCTCTCGTGCTGTGTCATTATTTCTCTGTCTCACTCTCTCTCTCGTTGTTCCTCTCACTGTCACTGTCTTGCTCTCTCACTGTCAATTGTTCTCTCACTGTCTCGCTCTCTGTCTCTCGCTCTGTCACTGTCGCTCTCTCTTGCTGTCTCTTGTGTTCTCTCGCTCGTGTGCTCTTTTTGCTCTCATTCTCTCTCGCTGTCTCTTTGCGTTCTCTGTCTCGCTGTCTCTTTCGCTCGTGTTCTCTCTCTCGCTCGTGTTCTCTCTCTCACTTGCGTTCTCTCGCTCCATCTTGCTGCCTCTCGCTTTCATTGTCTCTTACTCTCTCGCTCTCTCTCTTGCTCTGTCGCTCTCTAGCAGTGATGTTTGGTTTTGCTTTGAATGCTGGACTGCCACTGGTTTGGAATTGGTAACCTCTTGGCTTTGGCCTTTCTGCCATTGTTGTTGACAAAACATTGACTAGTAACGATCTCTGTTTCACCCTGTACAGTTCTTTGCTGCCAAGCAGCATAGCCGAAGGAATGTCAGTCAAATTGCTGCAGATTTCAGTGACTGTCTGTATAACTATAGTGATACAACTTATGCTGCAGCTTTTTGCATTCATGGTGAAGTTTTGTCGCATTTCTCACTCTCTTGACCTTGTGCCTTGGAACTGATATCATGCTTCCCAGGCCACACTTTGCACTCCATGTTTTCTTGTAGTTCCTGTCATAATGCACATTGTCCTGTGGCCTTTGTACAGTCTCCTCTCTTAGTTGTAAAGCAGAAGATGGGCTAAATGTTTGTAGCAGGTAGGAAAGTCTGTGTGATTTGACATCATCACAATGGTGACATTAATATATACTTACTGAAATTAGTTGTTGGAGGTTTTACAGAAGCAGTGTTAGTAGTGTAAATGATTTATGCATTGGGCGTTGTATAGTACCCTCATAAAAATTTGTGTCAGCTGTGTAGTGTTGCTAATGTTGCAGTATTTATAGAAAGACACCACTCTTACTCAGTTTAACTCGATTCAGTGTTTTCCCACTCCCCTTGTAGTTTGATTCTGGTATGGTTTAGTACTCTCTGTTAAGCATTCCCAACTCTGTATTAACTTACGTGTAGCTTGCTGGATAGAGAACTGGCTCTAAGGTCTGGGAGTGTTTGCTGCAGGTAGAAAAACTTTGTCAGAGGTGCCCACATGGCTCTGTTCGGTGTCCCTCTTTATTGGTATATTATACTTTGGCATGAGTGGCTGTATCAATGGGCTGACCAAGTTTACTGATGACTGTAAACCAGGTGTAGTTATTAAATCCCATTCTGATACTCAAATTCTCTAGCAAAGGCTAGTGTGTTAATCATGGGCTTGCCTGTCAGTGGCTGGAAATAGTTGCTTTTGGTAGATCTGACATTACCTATGCTTGTCCTGTAAGCAATGATCCACTTAAATCAGCCTCAGTTGTTCAGGGATTTGGATACCTTTTGCTGGTGGACTCTTCTGTGGGCACCATGTCTTGGTTGGTTAGGAAAAACATATATATATATATCTTCCTTGCCTGACTTATCGTTTAACAACTTTGGACCTCCAAGAGGTAGCATGTAGTCCAAATTTATTCTTCCCTTATTTGGCCTGTCATTGACTACAGTGCCCCTTTGTCATGGTCCTCACCAAGCATCTAAACAGGTTTGAGAAACCTCAGTATTTCCTCACCAAAAACATCTTTTATTTCAATGAGCTTATCTGCTTTGATAGATTTAAAACCCTGGTCCACTACTTGGCTCATATAGATTCCTGAGGAGTGATCTGTACTTTGCTACACTACAATATCAACAATGCCAATTTGCTTGCCTGACTGCTAACCAAGACAATATATTACTTATCAAGCAGAGTACATCTCTAACCAGTTTGCATAACTGTGTGATCCCAGAGATTCATTTGGGATATGTGGTGAAACTTCTCCATGTGGGGATTTAGTCTCCTGTTAAGGCTGGGCGAAGTGACTGAGATTCCTGATGGTCTTCTTACTAAGCTTATGACCCTATTAAAGTTATGGAATCTGCAGAGATGGTGGCCGATGGTATCCCGAGTAGGAGCCATCCCTGAAGGGCACAATGACTGCAAAACCTGTTTCCCTTTGCCACTGTCACCAGGGATATGCCTGCAGTCAGCATACATGCATAAGGCAATGCATTTGTACCTTGCTAGTGGTGGTTCTTGACCACACACATTACCATGGCCACTGATGTTACAGAACCTGCTGCTACTGGTGATCCACTTGGGCACTATGTAGTCATACTGTGGGACAGTGTTTGTGCCAAGTACACAGAATGTGTTGTAGGCAAGCATATACAGTTAGTGGACCACCAGCAAGAGATTGCTGGCCCTGGTGAGTGCAGACTGATGTCTGCATTGCAGTTCATTGGCCATGAATTAGAGTATTAACACATTTGCTCTTGTGAGGCATTTTCCTGTGACTGACTTTCAGGGCATAGACATTTATGCTGTGGCATAGATTTGTAATGCAGTGGCAAGGGTGCAGTCTTCCGCAGTGCCTGAAAGGTTTCCCAGATGTCATAGGAGAATACTACTCAAAGGTTAAGGTCCTGCAGCTTCAAGTGTGTGTGGTGGGGTGTACGGTGGAGTCTTTCCTCAGAGGTATTCATTAGCTGAGTGCAGAACAGTTTATCAGGACACTAGAACAGACCACCAGGAGCCAGGCCAAGTAGTACAGTTAGTCATAATGGTTATTTTGGCACAAACTCACATTAGGTGCCAATGTGCAGAGACAGAGATGCTAAATTTGGACCCTGCCACAACTGAGGCTTGTTCCTGCTATTTGGCTGAAAACCCTTTTTTCTTCTACAAGTGTATAAACCATATAACTTGAAAGAGAAAATCCACAACTAACTGCCTGTCCTAACACACGTAATACAATAAGTTTTTAGCAACTTTTTGTCTTAGTGTAATTATATTTTCTAATCTCCGATAACGGATTATATTGTATAGGAATAGGGATTCAATATTTGGGCTGTTTTTTGATGGCCATACCACTCTTGCCGGTAGGTGACATTATCGTCTCACAAAACTGTTAATGACTTTTTTCAAGTCCAGCTTATGTGATTTAAAGTACTTTCTTATTAATTACTTGTATTTAACAGAATTTATGTTCAAAATGTCATGATTGTGATACATTATTACTCTGAATGTTATTTTGACAAACCAGCTAATGTTTTATTAGCAAGAACAATCAAAAATCAAGGAAGTGAAACATATTCTCAATCACTCCACATACTTTTACCTAACTAAACGAATATAATTGTAAATAACATGCTGTTTATCAAGCAACAATTAAAACGTGTGGAAAAATGGTACATATATGTGGATATTGTTGCAAGTGATGATTACATCTACTTTGGTTACTGAATGCTTCTGATTGCTTTTGTTTAACCCTGTTAGTGTGTCTCTGGTTTGAGGTGCAACATCTGGCATATTTTTACTTATTGCCATCTTGATAGATGCGTTGGTTGCATTAATGTCCCTTTCTGTGTCCTCACCTACTAGATGGACATCCTAGTAATGGAGCCTCTGCAGTCAGAGTCTACTGCCATTTTATGCAGCAGAGAACACATTTGGCTGTCAGATCTTGCATTGTACAATCACAGATGTTTGAGTAGTAGGAGCCCATCATTAGATGGGCAGATATGAGCTGTTTGTTATGCATCTGCAGGTGTGCTAAATTAATCTCTTGCATGTGGTTGTAACCTTAGCAGTATTCAAAACTGCATTGGATTTGCAGCGTCTCCAGTAGCCTGCCATGTGATGTACTACCACTCTGCAATGTTTGGTGAGGGCACAACTATACCAGATGTTGGTAGCCTGTATGTTACCATAATGTTGGGCACATATTAATTATGTGACACGATGGTTGCATGCCTTCTGCACATTCTTTCTTTCATTGAGTGGAATTCAAGCCACTTGTAAAAGACAGCAGTGTTAGATTTGTTGGGTGCAGTCTGGTGCACTAGTGATGCCATGAGTACCACTCATTTGAGGACATGGGTATGACTCCTGCTTGTGGTATCCCTGGCAGGTCTGTGAAGTGTGCCTCTGGCTAGGACTGAGAACTGTCATATTGGGCTTCTGCATGCACATCCATAGAGGGACACCTTTCACAGTGTTTCAAAAGTTTTTATGTCCTGCTGTTAACTGTTCAGCTCACTTGGAGGCAGTGAGCAGTGTGTACTCCAACTAGACACTACACGGACGCTGTATGGTTGCCTTGTGTCTGTGTGTGTCTTGGAGCTTATAGTGTGAGGTGTACAACTAGTGCATCACACCTATTGTTTAGATTTTTATAAATAGTGCCATTAATTTTACCCAAAATTTGAAATGTCATGTGTGACCTAAGTGCAATGTAATTCAAACCCATTTTTGTATTAGAATGCTTTCTGTTGAAATTATGTGGCTCTGTCTGTCGTTCTGTCTCGCTAAGCCAGTTTCAGTAAAGAGTATTTGAATAATGACAGAGTGACAATATTTTAGTCTTTAAAATATTGTCCCTCTGTCATTAGAGAGAGAGAGACACCCACACCAGATCCATTCAGAATAACATGGATATATGTAAAGACGTGCACGCACACATTCTCCTCTCCCTACATCATTTCCTCCACATGCATGCTACGGCCAAGCGGCCTTAAATGAAAACACACACATGGTTACTATGCATTGAGTTAATAGACAATTAATGCTGGTACTCGCAAATGGCTGTAACTTGCATTGGTAAGCTTAAACAAAGCATGGATGAAATTGGGTAGAAGTCATTGGTTGTACGCAAGTCATTGTGTTGTAGAGACATGTTTGTCTTTGTGTTCTGTAACTTCCATGAATTAGTGTATGTATCAAGGGTGTAGCTAGGCATACTCTGTGTAGAGATGAGTACATTTCTCCGAGCATCTCTTGCAGACTTTATTATTCAAAGAAAAATAACATTTAGCTCCATCTAAAGTGACGTTTATTGTGTACAGCTTTACAACACTTATGTTAAGAATGTACTTCTGAAAATGGACCATGTTATGATTATTGAACTTGAATATGCATAAGAAAGGGACATTTATATGGGCAACAACTTATAGGTTGAATACGTTGTTACTTAATAGCTGGGTTGTGGTGGAAACAAAAAATTAGCTGTGTGTACAAAATATAAACTTCTGACTACATCCCTGACCATGTGTACATTTTTATCTGCCTCCCTGTATAGCCGTTTAATATCTGTGAACTGGTAAGTACTACTGACTAGAAGGCCCTTTTCCTGGACTGACGACAACAGCTTTCTTCCATGGGATGCATAAGTGAAATTACACACGCAGGCCCAGCTGAGCTAGGTCTTCCCTGTGTATCTTAAACCTTCAGTAGTAGATGTTTTTAACCTGAATGCACCAGTCTTGGGCATTTAGAAGCCGTGTAGCTGACACTTGATTAACAACTGAATAAGGGACCTTTGGAAATGGCAAAAACCTGACAAATGCCGCAGGCTTTGCCCCACCCATTTCAGTAAGTAAAACTGCATTGCGAGACAGCAGAAAAAAATGCCGAGCTTCTCTTCTCCGAGGGGGACACTCACAGAGACGTGACAGAACCACAGAGGGACAGAGTTGGGTGCACACACACACACACACACACACACACACACACACACACACACACACCTCCATACATCATTTCCCACACACACTGTCTCTCTTGAATTTCCCTACATCATTTCCTCCACACACACACACGCACGCATGCGTGCACGCACAGACACACGCACACACACAGTTGCATTTCCCTACGTCATTTCCTACACACACTCCCCAAATTTGTGGTATCTGTCACTTTTGCCCACAGCGTTGCAGGGATGAACCCCGCCCTACTCACCACTGTACAGATGCATGGCATTACTGTGATGAGCCCCCCCCCCCCAACACAGCAGTGGTAATAGCCAGCTATTTACATTCTTCTGCCTCCTACAGCATTCAGGCCGCACATCTCGTCAGCAAGGGACACACCCACAAATGTGTGACAGAACCACAGTGGGACAGAGTGGGATGTACACAGACACCCTCTCGCATTTCCGTACATCATTTCCTCCACACACACACGCTCTCCAGCACTATGGTATCTGTCACGTTTGCCCACAGCGTTGCAGGGATGAACCCCACTCCACTGACCACTGTACCCATAGATGGCATTAGTATAAGCCCCCCCACCCCCCAAACACAACAGCGATGACGGCCAGCTGTTTACATTCCTCCACTTCCTACAGCAGTACAGCATTGCATTTATCTTGCCTTATCATACATAAAGAATCCTGTCCATCTCACTCTGGCTGCCATATTCCATTCATTTCAGTGACATTAGAAGTTTAAATAATATGTATATGCTTGGATTTATAGTATTTAAAAAGAAGCCGTTTCCACCTAACAGTCTCATTCCCTAGTTCCCAACAAGTGATGATTCCTATGCTGACTCCGCCATACTGGCTCACATGAGCAGACCTCTCCGCAAGTCCTCTGACAAGACTGAACAGCATTGCATCATAGGAAGTTACTAGGCTATTGGCCCTGATGCCCTTACAAGCCTAGCAAGAATTTAGCCCATGTTCTGAAAGTCAGCACCTGATGCCCCTGTCCAGCAGGGACACGGGTAGAATCCCAGGGGAGTATTTCCTGTTCCTCATCCAGTTATCCAGGCTGCACTTAAAAAGGGTTAATAAGGTACTCTGGTTGATGTGGAGAGGAAGTCTGTTTCACAGAAGGGGGTCTCTGGGACACAAATCTCTCCTGCCAACAAGTCCTGTTGATGTCACAGACCAGGTTGAGGTTGCTTGTGTGGGTTACTCAAGTGAAGCTTGACTTGCGGATATGCAGCAGTCCCATCAAGGCAGGGTCTGAGATTGCTTTGTATGCCAGACAGAGGTCACCTCTGAGGAGTCTGTATGATACTGTGTAGAGGGGCAGGGCTTTTAGCCTATCTGTGTAGTGTAGATGTTTTGAGGCCCTAGATTCTCCTGGTGAGGAACGTCTGTGGTCTCTCCAGCTGCTGCATGTGCTTTGTGAGGTACATGCCGAAAGGGGCATTGTACTCAATGTGTCTTATAAGGGAAGAATACAGGGATGTTATGACCTCCTTGTCCCTGGATGAGATATCCTTACTGATAAGGTGGGCCATGTAGAAAGCTTAGCGTAAAATGCAGGCAGTGTGGTGGTCAAAAGTCAGTTTGCTATCAACGTGGGTGCCAAAGTTCCTCACAACGGATTGTGTGCTTAGGACCTTGATATTATTGTGATAATTTGTGGGGACATCACTCTTCCCAAAGAGGAGGATGATGATGCATTTTTTGGTATTGACTTTGAAGCCATGTTTCTGGCACCAGTCATTTGTTTGGGTGAGACCCTCTTGGAGGATGTCCACATCACTAAAGGAACTGATGACAGCACTCAACTTGCGGTCATCTGCAACTTGGTCAGCCCACTGGTTTTGGCCTGCACCTCAGAAAGGTATATCCCAAACAGAGGCCCCAAGACCAATCCCTAGGGTACACCGCTCGTTACGGGTCTACTGCTTTAGGTGGCTTCCCCTATTTTTGACTAGGTGGGTTCTATCAATAAGGCAATTTGCTACCAATCTGGTAACATACAGATTGATGTCTGATTGCAAGAGTTTATCTATTATACCCAAGTGGGGAATAGTATCGAAGGCTTTGGCCAGGTCAAGGTAGGCAGTGTGCACTATCTTCCCCTCATCCATGGCTTTGGTGACTGTCTCAAAGAAGTCAACCAAATTTAATAGGAATGACCTCCCCTTGATAAATGTGTGGGATCGAGTTTTTTGAGGTTGCCAGTGTCATTGTTAATGAGGTCCATGGCGATCCATTTCATGGCCTTGCAGATCAGGCTAGTTAGGCTGATGGGTCTATTATTTCCTGGATCGGTGGATGCTCCCATGGCCGACCTTAGGCATAGGTGAACTAGGCGACCGCCTAGGGCGCTGTACAGGCCGGCTTTGAAAAGGGCGCAATTTTTATTTATCTATTTATTTTAATTAACATAACTTTTGATCTCTTCTCGGCACCCTGTTCAAGGGTGCCTGAATCATAGGTAGAGGGGGGGGGCGAGTGCCCTCCCACTTACAGCTGCAGATGGGCCAGGAGGCTTTAACATCACAGCATGCACGATGCAAGAGTCTTCTCCTTTATGTGTGCATCATGACGCCAACGTGGATTTAAATACGTTCTGTAGTTCCGCGCGGAATTTAAGCCAGCAGTTCTTTTAAGAGTTAAGTCCATGTGTTTGCATCTGGCTGTTTGGTTTAGAAAGAGTGTGTGTGTGTGTGTGTGTGTGTGTGTGTGTGTGTGTGTGTGTAACTTAAATCGTTAGTTTGTGTATGAGAGAGAAAGCGTGTGTGTGTGTAATTTAAATCGTTCATGTATGAGAGAGAGTGTGTGTAATTTAAATCATTCGTTTGTGTATGAGAGAGAGAGTGTGTGTGTGTGTGCACATGAATAATGGTTTCCTGCCGAATTTGCCAAGACCAGCATCTTGAATGCCTGTAACTGCAAAAAGTGGAATTTTAAACTGGTGTTTGTTTACATGTAGCTGTGCTCCCTGCTTTTTTTTTGATTATATATAAACATACTCGGATTGCTGTATCTCACGGAAAGGGGTAAAAATGCCTATTTAAAAACGTTAAGGAGCTGTTTTTTCATTCACAATTCCATTCGTCATGGTTTTAAACAGTTCGCATGGTAAACAAGTAGTCTCACTCCACTAAGAAATGGCAGTGTCCACCACATGGGTTTAATTGTGTTTTGGTGCGGTGAAACTGATACTCTGCACAAAGATCCTTAGCAGCATGTAAGTGGTCAGGGTTTATTATAACCCAGATATGAGATCTGAAGAGATGGCAGCCTTCTGTTACAACTGTTCCACATTTGGCCTTCAGGACGTGTGTGTATTAAATTTATTTGTTGCTCCTTTTCTTTGTTTACCTCTAATGCAGCTTAATATGTTTTAGAACAAAGAACTCTCTGCATCATTAAAATTCTGATTTGGACTTGTTTTTTTATTAGCCAACTGATTTAGGACACTGTAAGATGGGACTTGCAATGTCCTTTTTTTTTTTTTTTTTTTTTAATTTAGTCTACTTTCTCTTCCCACGGTTTGACTTATGGAGGCCTTTCTTTGCAAGGTAATTGCAGGCTACCTGTAGGTCCCAGCTACTTTTATTGGTGTATTTATCTGTTCCTAATAAAATTTCAGTAAAGGGTATGCTTATTCCTTTAGTTCTGCTCCCACTGAATTGGTAGTATTTATTTAACAGGCACATGATTTACACACTATTGTTGCCATCTCTAGATAGGGACATTATTAAGAACTCCAATCTGAGCACAACCTAGTAGCTGTGTGGTGTTCATCATATGGATCACTTGTGCAGTAGTCATAAACCTACAGAGCTTTGCACCCTTCCACCTTCAGATGCCAACCCATTTTAAGCTGTTTCTTGCCACATTGCAGTTTGTGTCTTGCATGTAAAGCATCATCAGTCCAGCAGTTTGACTTGTTTTCCTAGGGCTGGCAAGTAAGTGCCCCATTTTGAAAATTGTTTTTTTTTTTTCCTTATTTTGGTACTCGTCTTATTTTAATTGTGGGTTAAGGTCCGATGCTTGCATGTATTCAGGGTATGGTCACCCTGCAAAAGATTAACTAGTATTTTTTATAGAAGACACATATCCCACAAAGACTTCTACTCTGATTGTATTTTTGTTGGGTCCCATTCACAACATTGCCTCTTGGGAGATCTATGATAATTTTAGCAAATGTCAATATGGTAATGAGCATACCTCTCAACTGTCCAGATTTATTTCCTCATATTTTTGACCTATTCCTCATACAATTTGTGGTTTTCTGGCAAATCACTGAGAATTGAAATAAGTAAATGTCATACATTTGAGTTTGTCTTTATGCCCTATAGAAAATGGTTTTATTTTAGCAACATTCTAAGTGTATAAGAGCAATATTTATAATCTGTCCCCACTGTTTCAGGCTTTTTCCAGCATTCTTGTACTAGGAGATTGAGAAGCATGGAGGCATGTATGTAATGCACTGCTTGCCAAAGTTTAAGGGGGGATAGGGGTTTTGCATTCCTGAGTGTGTCCTCTTTTGTATAAGATGCCTAGTAACTATGAACTTGTCAGTTTCTCAGTTATTCCCTATTGCAGTATTACCAGCTTACCATTTTTTTTTTGTGTAACGTAGGAAAGTAATTCTTCAAGGGTGGCAGGCAGTGAATTGGTAGATGAAACATTGAAATGTAAAATTGTTTGCCAGTAACAGACTGTTCATTATTAAAAAATATCTTTAATGTTTCGGATGAACTTTTTTTTGACTTGTGGATTGTAATGACAGAACTTTGAGTGGCCTTTTATAGGTTTATAGATTAGTACTAAGCTAACTGCCCTTGTGAACCATTTTAAGCCTAGCCAGTTATCCCTTGTGAGACTTGAACCCTGCACCTTGTGTTTGTAAGGCAAACACCGTAACCATTAGGCCACCCTCCCATCCCCTCTTCATGGTTAAAATGTTCTGAAATGGGCAGGTTTTTCATTATTGGGTCATGCATTTTGTTTCATTGCTTACTAGAAAAATGTTCAAAAGTACAAATTTAAAAAACACGCTAACAAGTCGTGCTTCATTATACAAGGAATGTAATTTAATACAATCAGCAAGGTGAATCAGAGAACACCTACATGTATGCATGGCCCTAAAAATGTGTGCAAGGAGTCCATTTTGAAAATAGCCCAAAGGTAAATGTAAGCCTCCACTGGCCAGATGCATTTTTTATGAATGTGGATTTTCATGCCGTTTTAATGACAGAGAAGTTTATTGCTCATGCCAAGTCTGTTTTCGTTGTGAGACTGTATTGTTTAGCAAATGTCTATCTGTGTTTGTGCTATTCAAGCTTAAGCTACTGTACACATGGTGGCGGGAGGTTGCTGTTCTACTTTCACTGAGCTGTAAGGTTCACTCACCTATCCCAAAGTAAATTAAAATGTTTAGATTAACTTAAGCAACTCTTTGAAACAAGGCATGTGAGCTTCTATTTTCTGAGGACGTGACTTTTATACTAAAATATATGTGAAGGGGCAACTGATAAAGCAGGTTTATTAAAGGAATATTCTACTATCCTTCACTTTCAGTTTAACTACATTACAAGGTATCTTTTCTTCGTATGCATTTAAATGAAGGAAAAGGCTGGAGTGGCTTTCCTGGGGAGTGACTGACCTGTGGGTGTGGCTTATAGGGGTGTTTCATGAGCATGGTGTGTGGGGCTTAAGGGACACCGGAGTACTTCTTCGCCTAGGGCACCAGTTCAGCTAAGGCCAGCCCTGGATGCTCCCCCTTTGTGCAGAGGGATGACTGTGGCTGTCCTCTCGCCTTGTTTGAAGCCGGTGCTCTGGCATCGTCCCAGCACCAGAGGAAGACAGACAAGCAAATCTGGCTTACTATGTTGTATGTCTGTATAGGCATGGGAAGTAACAAAATGTGGAAAATGTGTGTGCACTCCAACCAGATAAGAAAAAACAAAAAAAATCTAGTAAGTCAAGAAAGAAAAGAGCCGGACTCCAAACTCTTAAGCTTTTGTTTGTTTTAATAAACCACAAACTTCTTCAGAATAAATGCATGAGTGTAAAACCACCCTTGTATACAAATCACATCATTATCTACCTGTAAAAAACATTAAACAATTAAACCTTCATAAAAAGTAGTTTAAAAGTTAAACTACCCTCATAAATATGTATAAAAATGAAAATACAATCATATCTGAAAAGAAAAAAATCTATTAGTGTTTCACTGTTGCAGTCATCACATTTGGGTTATCTGCTTGCAGTAGCCCTCAGTTGGCCTGATTATCAAAGTCTTGGGTCCTGCATCGGTTGCTGTCTCATCTTCCGTGATGTCAGGTAGTCAGGGGTATAAAGCATGCAGCTGACGCCATAGGTTCATAGGTTGGTACTAGGCAATTGGCCCTAGGGCCTATACAAGCCTAGCCATAACAATTCCCCGGATATTTCTTCCCACAATATTTACTTCTCTGGACCCCTGTCTAGCAGGGCGACTGACATGATCCCCGGAGTGAATTTCCTATCTCCCATCCAATCATCAAGGTTCCTTTTGAAGAGGGCCAAGGAGGCGATCTGCTTGATATGTATGGGCAGTCTATTCCAGAGTATGGGGAGTCTCTGGTTCAGGAACCTATCCCTCCAGCATGTTTTGTTCATTGTGATGACAAGGTTTAGATCCCTGGAGCATGTGGCTCTGAGGGATTGGGATTTCTTTAAGTGGAGCATGTCCAACAGCTCAGGGTTTGACATGGCCTTGTATGTTAAGCAGAGATCGCCTCTGAGTAGACGATATGCCACAGAGTATAGCTGGAGGTTTTTTTAGGCGGTCAGCATATGGCATCTGCTTTAGGCCTGTGATTCTTTTAGTGTATTTCTGTGGCCTTTCCAGCTGTTGCAGATGTCTTGTGAGGTACATACTACATTCCACAAGGGGAGATCCACCTTGGATCCTGGGAACTACCGTCCCATCAGTCTGACTAGCCTGATCTGCAAGGGCATGGAACGCATTATCATGGAACGTATAAACAAAGACATTGGCAACCTTCAAACACTCTTGGCCCCTTATTCTTTACCTCCTGCTCCCAGAAAACCTGATCGATATTACAGGGTTCCTGACTCTCGCAAGTTCCTTTTTAAAAAATCCTACTGCGGATCCTGAGAGCATTTCACAGGGACCCAAGGGCATTAAGGCTACTACTTCCAAAAATCCTACCCCTTCTGATAGAGATTCCAGGGTGCTGGATATATGGGGTAAGAAGGTATACACTTCGGCAACCTTGGCCATTAGGGCCTTAAACTGCCAGTTTCATATGTTTAAGTATCAGCAGTATATTATTGGATTGCTTAAACAGAAAATTATGTTGATTCCTGACTGCTGAAAATAAGGATTTACAGGCCTTAATGCATTCTGCTGAACAAGTTGGAAAACGTACTTTGCAATGTGGTTTTGACTCACTAGAGGCATCCTGCAGGGCTGCTGTCACTGGTTCTGTACTTAGAAGGCATGCTTGGCTTAAGGAGCAATCCTTGCCAGATCATGTTAAAGCTAAATTGCTGGATGCTCACTTAAATCAGGACTGCCTGTTTGGCAACAAAGCAGAATAAGTACTTAAAAAGATGGAGGAAAAAGCTAAATCTATGCAAACTGTTAGACTTCCTACAAGTACAGCCTCCAAGATTTAGTAGGCATTGTCCCTCTAAGAATTGGTCCTTTCCTGCCTCTTCCAGGCCTTCTCAGTCCAAACCCAGAACCAGCAGAACACCCAGGCTTCAGTCCCAGGGTACGCACAGGACTAAGCAGTGGGGGGCTCCCACTTCCAAATCAGGGAGTAGTAAGACTTCCCCCTATGGCAAGCTGTCTCAATGACTTAACTTTAAAACTTCCAAGCACTTCTCAACTGACTGCTCCTTTAGGGGGAAAGATTGCTCTGCAGGCAAAAAACTGGAAACTCATTACCTAGGACAAATGGGTTTTAAATATAGTTTCCCAAGGATACAGATTTCACTTCCACATGTTACCGACCCCAAACGGTTCGCCAGATCTACCCCCAAATCAGTAGGCAGAGGCTCAAAAGCAAGGACTCTCACTCTCTCTCTCTCTCTCTCTTAAGCATAAGGGCTGTTCAAACTGTACCAGAAGAGGAAAAGGGACAAGGCTTCTGTTCGAGACTTTTCCTTGTACCCAGAAAAGACAACTCATGACGTCCTATTCTGGACCTTTCTATACTAAACACCTTTTTGGTGATCCCAAAATTCAAGATGCTAACTCTTCACCAGTTGCTTCCTATGCTAGGCAAGGATGCCTGGTTGGCAACACTGGATTTAAAGGAAGCCTACCTGCACATCCCTATCAGGGAATCTTGCAGAAGATACCTACGCTTCGAAGCAGGCTACATGCACTATCAGTTCTCTGCACTGCCCTTTGGCTTATCTACTGCGCCCAGGATATTCACAAAGTGCCTGTCTCCAGTCATTGCATTTTGCAGGCAAAGAAATATTCAAATATACCCATACCTGGACGATTGTCTAATTCAGGCAGAAAGCCAGGACATACTTTTGAATCATCTGGCATTTGTACAAAAGGTGCTGACTTGTCTGGGGGTACACCATAAACGAAAAGAAATAACATCTTGTACCCTGTCAACAAATTGCATTCCTGGGAACAAGCTTGAACACAACTTCCCAGATGGCTTTCCTCACTCCAGAGAAACAAACTTATTTGACAACTTACTTCAAACTAATGGCCACAAAAACCCTGCTTATCTGCAAGGCAAATACTGCAAGCCTTGGGGTTCATGGCCTCCTGCATTCTACTAATTCCGTATGCAAGACTGCATATGAGGAAACTACAACGGTATCTAAAAAGCCTATGGTGTTAACATTGTCAGGATCTAGAAGCAATGATTCCTGTCATACCTTGCCTACAGTTAAGACTTCCTTTGGTGGGCAGAGGCCTGCCACCAAAACAAGGGACTACCATTCACTCTAACCCTTCCGCACAAATCCTAACAGACGTATCAGACTATGCATGGGGGGCTCACCTGGCAGGAAAGTGCATTCAGGGCAAATGGAACCCAAGTCAAATGCACCTGCATATCAATAAAAAAAAAAAAATGTTAGCTGTACAGAATGCTCTGACAGCCTTCAAGGACCACATTCTTCTTGGACAATTAAAGTTACAGACGGACAACACCACTGTTATGGTACATAAACAAGCAGGGGGGTACCCATTCATACCCCCTCTGCAGACTAGCCATGGCTCTGTGGAACACAGCCTTGAGCTACTAAGTACATCTACAGGCTTAATTCCTGCCAGGAAAACTAAATACACTGGCAGACGAACTAAGCTGAAATTTCATGGACCCACACGAGTGGAAACTGGAACCAAATATTTTCAACGTGTTGATAAAAGGGGTAGCTTGGATATAGACCTGTTTGCCTCCCCCCAGAACTACCAATTGGACACATTTCTGCACAAGGACTCCCTACAAACAAGCTTGGGAAGTGGATGCCCTGTCCTTCAGCTGGAAAAATCTTATCAGTTTATGCCTTTCCTCCTCTGCCTCTCCTCTCCAAAGTACTGCTAAAGATCAAACAGGACAAACCAAGGATGATACTGATTGCACCAGACTGGTCATGCCAACACTGGTACCCCCTCTTGCACAGTGTGTCACTGCTGGCTCCATGGCACCTGCCTCAGACCCCTACCCTGCTGTCTCAGCAGGAGAGGCCAGATTCTGCATCCTCAGCTTCAAACCCTAAACCTGGCAGCCTGGTTAGTTACCTAATCTCTCCGTTGCCGTCTCTCAGTAAACAATTGTTGGATGTCATTTTGGAGGCAAGGAGGCCTAGTACTAGAAAATCTTATGCTGAAAAATGGAAAAGATTCTGTGCCTGGAACCAAACTCAAGGGATGGGCACAGCAGCGTTCAATTTACCTCAGATTCTTCAATACTTAAATGAGATGCTTCACAAGGGCCTTTATTTTTCCTCCATCAAAATTCATGCCTCAGCCATTTCAGCTCATTACAACACGGAACCACCCCTCTTCTCTCATCCACTGCTCAAGCAGTTCCTCAAGGGTGCCAAAAACTTAAGACCACCCAGGAGAGCCTCTACTCCTTCCTGCCTGGGACCTTAACTTTGTATTGGAAAAACTCACTCTACGTCCTTCTGAGCCAGCTGCATGTGCAAAAGCAATCACTTCAGCAAGAAGGGTATCTGAATTACAGGCCATTATGGCAGTGGAGCCTTTCATTATCTTTCATGTGGGCAGGGTGTCCCTCAGGACCAATCCCACCTTCATGTCCAAGGTAGTATCTAGTGTGGCTCTTAATCAGTCAATTCATATGCCAACCTTTTCTAATCCACAGAACAAAGGGGAATGGATACTGCACTCTGATGTGCACAGACAACTTAGATTTTACTTGGCCAGGACTAAACCTCAAAGGAAATCTGAACAACTGCTTGTGGCTTTTGCTGCAGGGGCAGAGGGAAAGGCCATTTCAAAGCAAACCATTTCTAAATGGATAGGCCATTACATTAGTTTTTGCTATAAGCACCATGGAAAACCAATTCCACTGGGAATAAGACCACTCTCAACCAGGGCTGCATCTACCTTGACAGCCTTTCTCAGAGGTGTCCCTACCAGGGACATCCTAGAAGCTGCTACATGGAGTTCTGTACATACTTTCACCAAGCATTACTATTTGCCAGTTTTCTCTAAATCCAGAGCTGGCTTTGTCACTGCAGTCTTGCAGGGCCTTGTAGCTGGTCCTAATGCTATCTAAACTCCTCCTCCCATACTTAGCTTTGGGAATCTACCCAAATGTGATGACTGCAGCAGTGAAACACGAAGAACATAGTACAGTTGTGTACACTTACCATAAATGTAGATGTTCGAGTGTATTCACTGTTGCAGTCCTGGTTACCCTCCCTCCAGCCCCCTGACTTATTTTGGCTATACATCTTTTCTCCTTTACTATGCTTAAAAGCTTTTTGGTGCATTTGCCTTTTTATTGGAGGTATAACCTTGTGTATATATGTATGTATGTATATATATATATATATATATATATATATGTATATGTGTGTGTATATATATATATATATATGTGTGTATATATATATATATATATATATATATATATATATATATATATATATATATATATATATATATATATATATATAATTGCTTCCCATTAGGGGGGCACCTGACATCTGGGGCAAGAAAAACTGATGTAATGGCATCAGCTGCATGCTTTATACCCCTGACTACTTGACGTCACGGAAGATGAGACAGCAACCGACGCAGGACCCAAGACTTTGATAATCAGGCCGACTGAGGGCTGCTGCAAGCAGATAACCCAAATGTGATGACTACAACAGTGAATACACTCTTAACATCTACATTTATGGTAAGTGCACACAGCTGTACTTTTCTGTAATTGCAAGAAACACTTAATCTTTATAGTTTCATTTAATATGAAATATAAAATTTTATCAGCCTTCATTCCCCTTAAATCTTGATTGGACACCAAGTCAAATAAAGCTCTCTTTTCGCTATCTGTAAGGTTTGGGGCACTATTGGGACCACCTTTAAGATTCCTAAAATGTTTTTCACAAAGTGTCCCAAAAACCTGTAAGGCAGAACACAAAGCTGGATTGTAAGTACTTCTAACATTTTGTCCCTCCACATTTGTGTTTTGTAGGTATTGTTGGGTCACTGAAATTTGGTTAAGATTTTAGGCAACAAGCCTTTTATTTACACACAAAAAGTGGTAAATATTAAGACTGTCTTGGAGAAAAATATATTCAAATCTAAAATAAGTGGGCAAGCGTCCTTTGGTACTTTTGCCAGTGGTCATTGCAGGCAGTGTAGATTCATTGCAAATTCTGGTTCTGTTGAACTTTAACATCATAACAAAATTTTATGGGCCAGAAGTCATTATGACTGTGACTCAACTTGTCTATATTGCTGTGTGCAGTTCATGCACACGTTTCTGTATTGCTGTGTGCAGTTCATGCACACGTTTCTGTATTGCTGTGTGCAGTTCATGCACAAGTTTCCGTATAGGCAAAACTATTAGGACCTTGGGTAAAAGAATTTATGAGCATGTTTTGGTGATTAAAAATAAGGACAAGACAAATGCACTGGCAAATGCTATGGTATGTGGTAATTTTAAAGTACACATTTTTTCTTTTGGATGCTGTTGATTTCAGAGGCATTTGTTGGTGATTTTAAAGCCTTATTAGAGTGTAGGGAGAGTAAATGACAGATGGCTTCAAGAGCTGACTTATCTGCCAGGGCTAAATGAAACTATAAATATTAAGTGTTTCTTGCAATTGCAGAGATTCCAATAGATATTTTTTTCTTTTACAGTTATGATAGTATTTTCATGTTTATACATATTTATGAAGGTAGTTTAACTTTTAAACTACTTTTTATAAAGGTTTGATTGTTTAATGTTTTTATTGGTAGATAATGACGTGATTTTTATAAAAGGGTGGATGTTATGTAGTCCTATCTTGCCGTAATTCCTGCTGGATGGGTTCGGAACCGATATTCTGCTCCAACTCTGCTGATACTAAAGCTCGAGAGCTTTTACTGGCTCGAGGCTAACCCCTATCCCATGGTGCCTAACGGCAATTCCCCAGATCTCGTTTGCTGCGAAAGCTTCGAGGTTGTGTCTTACTGGCTCGTTGGCTAAGTAACAGTTTATTTACTAAATTTAGTCCTTTTTCTTTACCTTTACTCTCCTTTTACAGTCTTTAATACTATTTATCTCTTGTGTGACTGTTATTGAGAGTTTCTGACCCTTGTTATTCCCGCTAGGATTGTACGGCCTATTTAAGTTAGATGGCTGTAGTGCCCGTTTAAGTTAGAGGGCTTTTCCTCCCTATGTGTGTGTGTCTTACATTAAAAAAAAAAAAAAAAAGTTTTATATAAGTCTTTTTTCATTACTATCTTTTTGTCAGTAGTTGTTCGTACTTAGTTATTGTTGCTTGTCTAGCTAGTCTATAGTTTTAGTTAAAATGTCTAAAGAAACGGATAGAGAGCATAAGGATCATTGCCCTTCAGGGTTTAAAAAGTGCAATAGATGCTGACAAAAAATGTCTTTGACAGTCACACCAGTTGCGTGCACTATTTAGGTGAAACTCATTTGCAAGAGCCCTGTACCTTTTGCCATGCGTTTAGCACCAGGGTCTTGAATGAGAGGAAATGAAAACTAATTGATAGGGTTCTTATGACCAGTTCCTTCCAGAAACAGCTGGAACTCAGTCAGGCAGCTCATAAGTCTTCAAAATGAAAATCTTTGGAGCCATCGAAAAAGACCAAAGCGTTGGAGCCAAGGAGTTCTGGCTCCGATTCTGCTGCTTCCACATCGGTGCCATCGATCTCCTCGGTGCCGAGGCAACCTTCGGTACCGAGAATTTTACCTGATATTGATGTCACCCACCTTGAGATCTCCTATTTTGAAGAGGAGGAGATCTCCTCCTGTCTCGACCAGATCCTGCAGGGCACTGTCTCAGATGAGGACATCGAGTGGGTGGTGAAGAGGTTGCTTTCAGATCCAGCTCTGGCAAAGAAATTGGTCCCTCCGGACCCAAAGGCTTTGGAGCCAACCCCCTTACCTGCCACTGTTCTTCCACCGACTGCTTCTCTCTCAGAGCCTATTACTTCAGGTTCTTCAGTCTTGGATCCATCAGTTCCAGGGATCCTCCCCGCTTCCTTGGAACAGATTACTCTAGCCTCAGTGGCTCAGTCTGGAGCCGATGCTCTTGAGTCGACTCCAAGGGGGACAGTCACCCTGGCTTTTCTTTAGAACCAACCCTCCCCCTCGGTGCCTTGGCTCTAACTCAGCTCGGCTCCTACTTCTTCTTTGGAGCCATTCCCCCTTGCTAGGAGCCAACCATCCGTCTCCTCAGAGCGGAGGTCTTCTTCAGAGCGGGGGGGGGGGCTTTCGAAGCTATAGAGAAGGCTTTATCTTCTGCTAAGGCCATACCTTTGGAACCTGTGCCCCACCAGCAGCAGGCAGCAACCTCTCCTTCCCCCCTGCCACCCCCACAGTGTAGGGAACCGGAGGCCCAAGGAGCACCCATTGGAGGTGCCCCCTCTTCCGAGACCTCCCCAGATTATCCCACTGGAGAGCTTCCTCAGAAGAGACTGTGTAAGAGGAAGCATGTTGACTCACCTGAGTCTGTCACTTCTGACACTGATTTAGAGGAATCAGAAGGGTCCCCTAGATCCACCTCTGAGGAAGTCTCCTTTTCTGACATCCTAGAAATCCTTAGACAGAGAGGTGATTGGAAGACCTCTAACCCTACTGAGGATGAATCAGTGTATCTTGAGGCCTTTTGTTCCCGACTTTCCACCTCCTGGGTGACACCACCTTATGACCAACTCTTGGGGGTCATATCGCGGAAAGCATGGACTTCCCCAGACTCAGTGGAGCCAGTCCTGAGGAGGCCAAATACATTTATGACAGCACCTGAGGATAAGACGTTTTTTAGCAAAGGAGTTCCCGCTGATGCTATGGTGGTAGCAGTGGCACCAAGAAGGAGTTATCCGAAACATCTTCTAATATCCATCCTCCTAACAAGGAGTCCAGGACAATGGATAGGTATGGGAAGCGAACCTTCTCTTCAGCGGCATTTACATTAAGATCGCTGGATTACTTTACCCATTTTACTCTTCTTCAGAGGGATCTTCTGAAGGTGTTAGGAGATGCCCTCCAGAGTTCAGTAGCACCAGGTTCCATGGATAAGGTTTCTGCACATCTCTCCACCCTTACGTCAGTAGCTAACTTCTCCATGAGGCTGACATCGTATGCAGCAGATGGAGCGAGTAGGGCAGCCACAGCAGGAATATCTCTCAGGAGACATTCTTGGAGTTGTCTTTGTAATTTCACAGAATCCTTAGTCTTCCTTCACTAATGTCTAATCTGATGGTTCATCTCTTTTTGGACCCCAGGTGAAAGAGACTTTGACCAGGTGCGAGCAGAAAGGGAAAACCTTATCTGCCGTCTGAGTCTGTTTCTCCCTCCCATCTGGACCCTATCCCAAGGGTAATACGCGAGGGAAAATGTGGTTCTGTAAATAGCCAAAAAGGTTTCCCTCAGGCACAGGGTCAACCCTCCCCTAGAGGCAGAGGAGGAGGGAGGATATAATGGAAGACGTCGCTCTCGCGGCAGAGGAGGTCCGCAACATCAGGGAGATGGAGAAACCTTCTCTGATGGTCTCTTCCATCGCCCCTGAGGGGTTGCCTGACTGTTTGTCTCTGGAGGCAGTCAGGGGTCGTCTGTCACTGTACCCAAGCATTTGGCCAAGTATGTCACAAGATTGTTGGGTACACACTGTAATATCCAGAGATTATCTGATTCCCTTTGTTTCCGAATCCCTAACAAACTGGTCTCTACCAGACGTACCACCTATTCAACTAGACCGTGCAACATCAGAGGTCATCTCGTTGCTGCAAAAAAAAGAGCTATCCAAGAAGTCCCCACAGAGCAAATAGGATCCGGAACTTACTCTCAATTCTTTTTAGTTCCAAAAAAGACAGGGGACTGGAGATCAATTCTAGATCTCAGCAGGCTCAACAAGTCCAGAAAGAAATCGAAGTTCCGAATGATCACTCTGCAGTCAGTATTTCCCTTTATCGGGAAAGACAGTTGGATGTGCTCAATAGATCTCCGGGACGCGTATTACCACATCAGAATGTTCAGGTGTTCCAGGATACACTTACGCTTCCGGCTGGGAGCCAGTCATTTTCATTTCAGAACACTGCCCTTTGGTCTCACTACAGCCCCCAGAGTGTTCACCAAATGCATGGCAGTGGTTACAGCTCACCTGAGACATCAAGGATTCCAGGCGTTTCCGTACCTAGACGACTGGCTCCTCACTGCTACCACCAAGCATCAACACATCAGAACCAGGGATGAGACTCTATCCTTGTGCGCCAGTCTAGGCATCACAGTCAACCTAAAAAAGTCAGCCTTATCTCCTTCGCAACACATTGTATTCTTAGGCTCAGAAATAGACACAACCACCATGTCAGCAAGACTAACAGCAGAAAGAGTAGAGTCTCTACGCAATCAAGTCAGATCCTTGCTAAACGAGCAAAAATTTCAGGCCAGGGTAGTCCTTCAAGTCCTAAGGACTATGGCTTCCACCATCCTATTAGTTCCTCTAGCCCGTCTACACATGATACTTCAATGGCTGTTATTTGCCCAATGGTCGATGCAAGACCTTCCATTGTCTCATCAGATTTTTATAACAAGCACCTGCAAGAAGGATCTGATATGGTGGTTGCACACACAACAACTTCTCCTAGGTCGTCCACTTGTTCCTTTCCAAGGGAAAGCAGTTTTGACCACGGATGCTTCACAGATAGGGTGGGGGGACATTATCTGGGAATGACCGTCCAAGGTACTTGGCAGAACCACTTGCACATCAATGCTCTAGAGATGAGAGCGGTGCTGCATGTGTTGCAAGCAATTCACAGCTCCCTTCCCACCGGGACAATTGCGATCCAGTCAGACAACATGTCTGTTATGTGGTACATAAACAAGCAAGGGGAACCAAATCTTATCCACTTTGCCGAGAGGCCTTAAGAGTTTGGAAATGGGCGATGGACACTCAACATTTTCTGGTAGCAACGCACATCCCGGGGAAATCCAACGTACTAGCAGACCAACTCAGCCGAGCAATTCTGATGCCTCACAAGTGGTCCCTGAATGCAGAAGTTGTGAAAAAGATCTTTCACAGATGGGGCCAGCCTTGCTGCGACCTATTTGCCATTCACCTGTATACCAAATGCGGCAGCAACTTTGCCCTCATTCCCCATCCGGGGATGTCACCCAGGGATGCTCTAGTCCATGATTGGCCCCCGGGACTTCTTTATGCCTTTCCACCTTTTCCTCTCATCCCAAAGGTAATACAGAAAGCAAAACAGTTGAGGAGTTCCCTGATCCTCATTGCTCCTTACTGGCCTCAACAAGTATGGTTTCCCTTCCTGTGGCCCTACCTTTTGGAGGAACCATGGATTCTGGACCCATCTCCAGACCTCCTGATTCATCAATCGGGGCAGTTCCATCCCACCATCCACACCCTCAAATTGACAGCATGGCTGCTCCAGTTCCACGAATAGCCAGGTGTATTCCACTTTCTCCTTCTGTCAAACACATTCTGATCTCATCCCATAAGCCTTCCACTCCAAAACTATACTCCAGCAAATGGAAAAGGTTCTCTATTTGGGCTACAAACCAAGGCTTAGATCCATATGTGGCTCTTATAGAAGCTATTCTATCCTTCATAGTGTCAATTTTTCATGAAGGGGCTGCAGCTGCTACCGTCAGAATTCAGTTAGCTGCCATTTCCAATTTCCATTTTGGCTTCATGGGAGTCCAATCATGTCACACTCCTTGTGCAAAACCTTCTTGAAAGGAGTTCTCCTTCTCAGGCCTCCAATTAAACGGCCATTAGAACCCTGGGACTTGAACTTAGTCCTCTCATCTTTAATGTCTGCACCCTTTGAGCCCTCCTTTTCATCAGATCTGAAATTGTTGTCTTGGAAAACACTATTCTTAGTAGCCATAACATCTGCTAGGAGAGTCTCAGAACTGCAATCTTACTATTCGACCTTCTTACATTATTTTTCACAAGGATAGAGTCTCACTCAGGACAAACCCTTCCTTTCTTCCCAAGGTATGCTCAGAGCGCAATCTAAACACTCCTATTGAGCCACCAGTGTTTTTTCCGAACCACTCTAATAAATCTGAGTGTAGACTACACCAGTTGGACATTCACAGAATTCTCAGATTTTATCTACACAGGACTAAAGAATTCAGAAAATCAGATCAATTATTTGTTTCCTTTTCTGACTAGAATAAGGGCTTGCCTGTTTCCAAGGTTACTCTTTCAAAATGGCTTTCGGATTGCACTTCCTTTGCTTATTAAACTGCTGGCAAACAATTACCCCTAACAAAGTCAAAGGCTATTCTACTAGAGCAGTATCTACTTCATGCATCTAGATCTAGGCACCCAATTGAAGCTGTTTGCGCAGCAGCTACTTGGACAAGACCACATACTTTTGTCACTCATTACAAATTGGATTTGGCCTCCTGGGACAGGTCATCCTTTGGGTCCACTGTGCTAAAGAGTCTCTTCACTTGAGCCACCCGGGATAAAGGTGCTAGGAATGCTGTCCCATCCAGCAAGAATTACGGCGAGATAGGACTACATAACATAAAGAAGTTATGTACTTACCTTAACGTTTCATGTTTGTAGTCCATCTCACCTATATTCTTGCGTCTCTCCCTCCTACCCCCTTCCTGTTTATGGAGGTTTTGGTGGACTATACTGGTGCTGTTTGACCTGGTTTTTAGTTTTTGTTCACCTGGCATGAATTATATTACAAAATGTTTTGTGTGTATGTATACAGCTCTGATATTTCATACATGTTAGGTACTTATTGCTTTCTTGTAAACAAGATCTGGGGAATTGCCGTGAGGCACCATGGGATAGGAGTTAGCTTCGAGCCAGTAAAAGCTCCCGAGCTTTAGTATCAGCCGAGTCGGAGACTAATATCGGTTCCGAACCCATCCAGCAAGAATGTAGGCGAGCACACATGGAATGTTATTGTAATTACATAACTTCTTTTTTTACATTTATGCAGTTATTCTGAAGAAGTTTGTGGTTTATTAAAACGAACGAACGCTTAAGAGTTTGGAGTCCAGCTCTCTCTTTTTCCTGACTTACTGGATTTTTCGTATTTTTCTAAGTAACAAAATGCATAAATCTAGAAAAATACAAAATTACTGTTGTATTTTAATAAAACTAAAAAGTAAAAAAGAAAAAAATATATGTGTGTGTGTGTGTGTGTGTGTGTGTGTGTGTATATATATATATATATGTGTGTGTGTGTGTGTGTGTATATATATATATATATATATATATGTGTGTGTATATATATATATATATATATATATATATGTGTGTGTGTGTATATATATATATATATATATATGTGTGTGTGTGTGTGTGTGTGTGTATATATATATATATATATATATATATATATGTGTATATGTATATATCTGTGTGTGTGTGTATATATGTATATATCTGTGTGTGTATATATATATATATATATATATATATATATATATATATATGTATATATATATGTGTGTATATATATATATATATATATATATATATATATATATATATGTATGTATGTACACATACACACACACACATTTGTTTTACAGAATGCTTTTTACTGAGCCACTTTAAAAAGTAAAAAAAAAAAAAGGAGAGTGAAAACTTTGCAAAAGAAACGCAGACAAGCTGATTTTCAGAAAAACATTTGAGGTTTGGTTTTGCTGAATATGAGGCACCAGAAGAAGCAGCAGGAATCAGCAAAACCAGCCTTGAGTGCTTTTTGCCTTCTGTGTGTAGCTATAAGGTGGCATTATTTAAGGTTGATAGTTGTGACCTTGGTGTTTTGCTCTTTCAAAGTTCCACTCATGGAACTTGAGTTCTTAGTTTCTGCTGTGATTCCTGCCCATGCCAGCATGCACAGCTTTGCTTTTGCATAGTTTTTGTAATCAGTACCCTTCATATCCATGAAGGCATGGAGGAGATCTCCGTGGAGTTGTGCAGATACTATCCAAGCCCAGGTGACCTGGGTCATTGTCTTTAGTTAGTGGCTTCAGTAGCAGCTTGAGGTGTAGCATGGACTTTGCTAATACTGCCATGCCCTCAGCAGTGGCAGGTATGGTCTGAAAAAGTTGTGCCATGTAGGTCATTTTGTGAGTCAGTGAGGTTATGATCTTCCACTGGGATTCTGACTTTGACACTAGCTCCTTCTGTTAAATCTCAAGTACAACACATAATACTGCATTCACACTCCTAAAAATAATACAGGTAATCACCTTAATTGTGGCGCAATTTACTGTTGATACTTTGGTCTCCCCATGGCTCTTTGTGAAGACATCCAGACTCCTCTGCCCCTCTGTAACCTTTCCTTCTCTTCTCCGACTTCTGTTTTGGACTTAGTAGCTCCTACCCGAGATTTCACCTGAGGGTTATATTTTACACAATAACATGTTTCCCTCCTTAAAGGAGTTAGTACAGTACTGTGTTTCTTGAGGTTTGCTGTGTCTGGATCACATTATCAGTTCTCTGCATTTCATATCAGATGTGAATTGTTACCATTTCTCCAGGAGTTTGCTTAGGACTTGTTTTTGTCCTGAATCTGCACTGTTGCCAAGGAAATGCTTGCTTACTAAGGTAAGGAAACTCCAATGCCTCACTAAGACATGCTGGTTGCTTAGCCTACTGGTGTCGTGTACATTTTCCCTTGTGGCCTGGGTTTAGCTGGTAAGGGTTCACACAACATGCTCCTTACATTCTTTACAAATAAATGATTACCACGTTTTTCTGTTTAGGATGAGTACCCAGAACTGTTTAATTCATAGTCTTTGTACACCGTGTTTAATTTTGCTATTGACAACCCCACAAAAACAGTACTAGATACTACTTGTTTGTTAATATTAGGGCTCCTTATATTAGGCTCGACTAAAATCAAAGGGATGATCGTTGCATTTTTTTTCTTTTCTTTTTAAGTGAACCCTGCAAGTAATGGAAGATGTGGGCATCCTGTGAGGCATCCCTAAGGGTGTAGCACTGAAAGCAGTTCTGTATATTTTCTGTAGAGGACATTTTCTTTCAAAAGAGCTGTTGTTTCAGACATAATTAGATCCTGGAAGGCACTAAACTGATTTTGATGCAGTACACTAATATAGCACAGAGTACCCAAATATAATGAAAAAGACCTATTGAGTTTCAAGGTGCATGTTTCTTTAAATGTAAGTGAACAGTAGTTATATAAACAGTAGTTATGTAACAGTTGACTTTGCTTTAGATGTTGTGACAAGCTGACAAATGCACATCTTGCCTTGATGTTTACCATACCAGTGTTTTTCATATGGATCACTGCTGCAGTAGCCTAAGCTATGTGGTTGCATCCTGCTAAGGATACAACAGCTCACTAGCTTCTAAAGCTTAAGGACACCTTTCATGCACCCAAATGATTAGTCGTCATGTTTTTGCTTAAGCCTTTCAGAGTCTTCCTGCTGCCAAAGAGAGTACTTCTATGCAGGCTTTTGAGGATTGATGTTTGGCTAATACTGTTCCATGGTTGGGCAGATGAGCTCCCTTGAATGGGGAGAACCTTCCAATTTACTTTTTATGATGGAAAACTTGCTGTGTGTGAAACCGATGTTTTAAGCCGTACAAAAGTATTTAATGATGGTCATGTGGCTTTTGGATACAGACAGGAGCATTTGCCTTTTTACTTTTTGTGTATAAAAGAAAAGTTGCAACTTTAAACTATTTTTTCTGTGGTTTAAAAGGTTTTATATTTTTGGGAGGCTGGGGTGAGTGTTTAAATTGCTTTGTTACTTGCCTGGTTTACAGACTCTTCCTGCAAAGGCTTCCCTAGGAATCTGGCACCATTTTTGGCTTTAATGATGGAGCAACCTATCAGTTCCTCTGTTCTTCCTTCTTCAAGCCACAAAAATAAGAAAATTGTGTCAAACAGCCTTTGCCACTATAGCAGGCTGCTAAAGTGTGGCAGGTGGGTGACTCTGCTGTGGCCAAAATTGGATTCCCCCAGCTTTTTCCTTGGCTCCCTCTGGTGTAGTCCCTACAGTCACCATGGACAAAGGGTTAGACAGTTTCCTTGTAGCTGTTGGAGTGCCCTTGGGTGAGCAAGGAGAGCCACTTTTGTTGTTCCTGGCAGAAGGAGCAGAGAGTGCCACTATGCCTAGCCAGAAATCAGTGCCCATTCCTAGGGAGGTTTTTTTTTTAGCAAAAAAAAGGTCCATTTCTACAGAAATTCCTGTCAAAAAAGAAACAAAAATTAAACATGTCTTCTGTTTCAGTTACTCTGGACAGGAGTAATTTATTGGGCTTAGCTGATGGTTTAGTGCAGGCTGTTGACCCTCCCTATGGCCGTTTATGGCAGAAGAAAAAGGAATTCTTCATTTTCTGAAGAGATTTTTTTTTTATCCTTTGTTGACTGGGTTACTGCCACTAGGCTAGTAGCCTCTCTTCAGGGGAGACCTGAGATAGTAAAACGAAAACCAGGCTCCAAGAAATGAAAAGTCCACTTTATTCACCACTTCTCAAAACCAAGCAACAAATTTGAAATTAACAGGATATACTAAGCGCTTTCACCCCGTATAACGTAGGGCATCATCAGAGTATACAACTTAGAAAATACACTGCAGTTTAAATACTTGTTGAATATTCAACTCCACGCCCATAATTGACAAATTAATTAATTAGTTAAAATTTCATAGGTAAAACAGTCAGAATTCAAAATTTTAAGTATGTAAAGTTGTTCAAAATGACTATCAAAATGCTACCTAAATTGGTATTGAAATTTAATTGTAAATATAAAATATAATATGTAATATATTGTATAATATATAAATATATATTACGTAAACATCCTAGATTGTAAATAATAAATTTGTCATATATAAGTAAAAAACAAAATATTGTGTCAACCATGAAAATATTTAAAATATAGAAATAATGTAATTAATATATATATATATATATAAGTCTTTAAATCACTGTAACCATAATAAATATAAATATGAATGAATTATTATCTCTGTAGAGGAATAAATCAAATTGTGCTACGAAAGTGTAAAATGTGTATAAAAAATGTATGTTTATAAATAGATAATATGTATATATCAGAAAACATTGATATATTGAACAAATCACTTATTCACACTCCAGTATGTTCAAAAATAGAAAATTACATATAAAACTTAAAGTTAAAAAAAACTATATACAAAATGATCTCCATTTCAAAATACTTGAAATGGAGATATTCCCATTAAGGCCAGGTGCAGTACCCGCATTTAGCCTAAGCTGCCACAAACATTCCTTTGTCAAAAGTAAATTATCATAGTCCCCTCCTTTGTCATATTGAGTAGGAATACAGTCTATGACAAAAAATACAAATCTCTTAAAATGGGTACATTTAGTACTATGTATATATAGAGCATTAGTAATCTTTTTGTTCCTAATGTCCCTATTATGTTCTAATATACGATCTTTTAACTTTCTGTTAGTTTTTCCCACATAATAGGCTGCACAAGAAACACAAGTAGCGAGGTAAACAACTCTTTTGGTATTGCAATTAATGTAACCTGGACATTGTAATGATCTGTCATACCCCTGAACCATGGTATAAGGGCCATCGTTAATAAATTTGCAACCTCTACAGAATCCACACTTACTCATTTTTGATATACAGGATTTTTTCATATATTCACTGCCTTCCATAATTCCTTTTAAGTTTTTTCCTCTACTATATGTAATTTTTGGACTGTCCCCTAAGATTTCCTTATAGCCACAATTACTTGAGAAGACACAGGACCATGTATCATGTAATGTCCTCACTATGGTACTAGATAGTTCATTATATGGAAGAATAAATGTGTTGTTAAACTTGTTAATGTTGTTACTTTCCTCATTGTCATTCTGTAGCTCATATTTAATAATAGGTTTAAAAGTGTGTGTTATTTTAGGTTTAGGTTCATAGGTTTATACTAGGCTATCTGCCCTAAGGCATTTATAAGCCTAGCCCAAAGTTTTGTGGCTTACGCCACCCCTTATGTTAAAAAAATACTGTGCCCATTAGTTTGTCGTGCCTCTGTCCAGCAGTGACACAGAGATGATTATAGGTTCGTAGGTTTATACTAGGCTATCTGCCCTAAGGCATTTATAAGCCTAGCCCAAAGTTTTAATAGTCACTTCGTATTTAACAGTGTTAATAAAGTCTAAGGGATAACCCATATCCAAAAACATTCCTGTTATGTTCCTAATTTCCTTATCGAAATTCGTGTCCTCGCTAATAATGCGTGACAGTCTTACCATCTGGCCCTTCACCAAGTTTTGTTTCTGAAATTGTGGATGGCAACTGGCATAATGTAAGTATGAATTGGAATACGTCGCCTTTCGGTAAATATTCGATTCCACAACATTGTTTTTTAGATATATCCCTATATCTAAATAATTACATCTCTCTTCATGTATCTCAATAGTAAACCTCAAAAAACTTGTAGATGTGTTAAGGTAGTTCATAAAATCAGTAATGTCATCTTTTGTCCCTCTCCAGAATAATAGTATGTCGTTAAGGTACCTAACATAGAACACTATGTTTGTCCAATAATTAGAAGGAAAAACTATTTCTTGCTCCCACTGTGCTAGCACTAAATTTGCATAAATAGGGGCACATCTGGCCCCCATTGCTACTCCAGTGCGTTGTTTATAATAGTCACCTTCCATATAAAAATAATTATTGTTGAGTACCATTTCCATCATTTGGAGGAGACCTGAGATAATGTTCGTACTACTAGGGGACATGTGGCCAAAACATGAGGAAACTTCCTCTGCTGTCTTCATTAGGTGTCTTGGGATTGTTTACATTCACCTGAGTTGCCACCAACTCTAGCAGAATGGATCTCTGTTTTAACATGTCATCTGAAGGACTACAGCCCCCGCCCATATGCAGCACTGTGTAGTGTCAGCAATCCATCTACTTGGTGTGGGACTAGAACCCACAGCCTTAAATGTTTGAATCTCAAAAGCACGGATTGTGTTGTCTCCACAGATTTCTGATTATGAGGAGAGTGTGTGGCTTCGACCAGTACTTTTGAAGTATTCTTTCTCTGACACTATTTACAGAATGGATCATTTGTTTCAGCGTTAAAATACTGTTAGTCCCCCAGGTAGTGTTTGTTACAGCTGGAATTTCCAGAAACCACTCCTATTCCTCCTGTTCTGTCTGCATTGGAATACATTTGTGTTTCAGCCTGCAGTTTCTCTAACAGTCAGATTGCTGTCCCCCAAAAAGAATAGACCGTATTAAGTGCTTCAGCCTTTTACGTTTTCACACACTCATCCCAGATCAGACCCAGTAGCTACGGGTTTAGTGAATCAAGCTGCTACTGCTAAACATTTGGTTAAAACTAATTCTTTTGCTGACAAGGATGGGAAGGATTTTGATAGATTTGGGGCGGGGGGAGTATATTCTTCTGAGACACTTGTGTTTAGAATTCTCAGATTTCAAGCTGATATGTTAAAGTTCATGCTTGCCTTCTCTGAGAATATAAGAAGTATTTTGGCATCTGTTTCTGCTTGTGAGGAAGAAGTCTAGTTTGTTTAACTTTTTTTTCTGTGTGTCAAGTAAGTACCCACTGTTTGAATTGTGCCTATAATTCTACTGACCCTAACTCCAGGGCTGATGCCATCGGAACTGTTTTGAGGAGGTTTGTCTGGCTGTGTTCCCAAAACCTCTCAAGGGATGTCAAAAATGAAATATTAAATTCTCCTGTGGCTAGAGAACTAGTTTTTGGGCAATCTGCTGCAGAGGCCATTAAAAAGTGTGATATGAGAGGAAAGCTGTGTCGATGAATCTCTCAGATTTTTCAATCCCTGCCTCTAAATTTTCCAAAGGGATAAAATGCTGTCTCTACAACTTTCTTTAAAAAAACAAAATAAACTGTCTCAGGAAGCTGCTGTTAAGCAAACGTTTAAAAATCAGTGACTGGGAGGTTTGAAAAAGAAAGCAGTGACCCCACACAACAAAGCTATGTCTGATTATGGGAAAGGGTTTGAATGCCCTTCATTAACTGGCAGTCCCTTAATCCTTCCAGAAAAGTCTGAACTTCCATTTCTTTCCTTGGCAACAGGTAGTTTTAGATGGGTTCTTTGAGTAATCCACCAAGTTTATGTATGGTAGTGGGAGTCTCTCCCTCCTTTTCTGGGGATTCCTCATCACCCGCCAGACCAGATTGCTTCCCTCCTGTCATTCAGAATATACTTGTTTGGGGGGGGTGATAGAAGCTGCTACCCCCCCCCCTTCAGTTAGGGATATGGTTTTATTCCAGGATGTTCTGGTGCCAAAGAGGATGCTTGATGACCAGTTCTGGATCTGTGATGGTACCCACATTCAAAATGGAGTCTGTTCACAACTTGTTACCTCTTATTCCTCATTTGAGTTTTCTTGAGATTGTGTCTGGATCACATTATCATTTCTCTGCATTACCCTTTGGTCCATCTACTGCTTCAAGGGTATTCACAATGGTTTGGCCGCTGTGATAGCATACGACTGACTGCAAGATAGACACATTTTCCTTATTCAGACTGCTTGCGTATCTTTGCAAAGTCTGTTTCAAAAGTGTCAGGAATCTTTTTATTGGGTATGGGGATCTCTTATAAGTTCTCTTGGAATCTCAATCTGTGTAGAAGTCTTGTCTGAGTCCTCCTCACAGGATTGCTTTCCTGGGGTGTATCCTGGACACCTCATTTCAGAGCTTTTCCATAGAGGGGGAGAATAGATCTGTATATGTATTTATTCCTGAATTTTTCTACTCAGACTTCCATCTTGGCAAGTGAAGTTGTCAGGATTCTGGGTCTCATGGTATCTATGAAACTCATGATACCTCTTGCAAGACTCCACATGAAAAAAATCCAATAGTACCTGGGATCTTAATGGTTCCATCACCAACATCCCCTGGTATTTCAGATTCCAGTTTTTGGGGGTTGGGGGAAAAGGGATATTTTTGTGGTGGAGATTGCAAATTTCTCAGAGTCCAGGTATACCATTTTCCCTTCCTGCTCCAGCACAGTCAGTTACAACAGCTGCGTCAGACTTTTACTTTGGGAGCAGTGTGTGTGTGTGTGTGTGTGTGTGTGTGTGTGGTGGGCTCAGACCCAAACACACACAAATATTTAGAAAAAGAAATGCTAGCTCTTGTAATCTTGTCAACTCTGTAAACTAACTGTGGTCTCTGGGACATCTACACTTGTTTGCAGACAACACTACAGTGATGTGGTACATAAGCGAGCAAGGGGGAACCAGAACTTTCCCTCTGTGTAGATTAGCCGTGTTAGCCTGGGATATAGCTTTTATCTCAATCTTTCTGCAGGCATCTTGCATACCCTCTGAGAAAAATTGCATGACAGAAAAATAGGGCCAGGACAGACCCTCATGAATGGAAACTGAATCGTGTGTCTTTCAAGAACTGATCCAACTGTGAGGAATGACACCAGTAGATCTATTTGCTTCTGCTGCCAATAATCTGTTGACAAACTTCTGCTGTAGGACTTCTGCTACTTTCTCATCCAGATGATAGTGGTTCTCCTTACCGTTGGAAATGGCCAGGGATAATTACTACAAGCTTCTTCACAGGATTTAATCACACAAGATTAGGGGTGCTTGATGCACCCCAACCCCAAACAACTAAATTGACTGCTTGGATGAAGGAATTTTAATATTTTTAGGCACCTTTCAGTTTGAGGACCTGTAGCAAGTATTAATGGAGGAAAGAAAGCCTGCAAATAGCATATGTTAGTAAATGGACAGTATTTTCCATTTGATGCCAAGACAGGAACCAGCACCCATTCAGGGCTAGTGTTTCCTTTGGTTCTGCATTATTTGTGCGAGTTGCTTTCCTATGTTCTATCTTAATTATCAGTCAAGGTTGATTTGTCTGTCATTTCAGCATGTCTGCCCATGGATCCCCATCTTTAAACACAGTCTTGCGTAAAAAATGTTTTGAAAGTGGTGTTTCACAAGAAGCTGCCTAGGAAATGGGTGGCTCCTCCTTGCGATCTTAATTTTGCGTTGGGAAAAACTCCTGTTCCATTTGAACCAGCTTATCAGACTGGCTTTTGGCTCTTGACCTAGAGAACAGTTTTAGTAATTGCTCTAACCTCTGCAAGAAGAGTACGAGTTGCAAACTCGTGGCAGGTCAGACTTGTCTCATTTTCCATAAAGGTAGTGTTTTCTTTAGAACTAATGCTTCATTTATGCTTAAACTGGTGCTCAGGTATACCTTAAGGTAAGCTATCTCCATGTCTTATTCTTTCCAGAACCTAAAAATGAAGGAGAAAGAATACTCTGTACTTTGGATGTCCATAGACTACTGTGGTACTATCATGACAGAACAAATAGTGTTCGACCATCTGATCAGTTTTTCATTAGTTGAGAAGGGCACCCTGTGCCAAAACTGACTATTTCAGAATGGTTGTCTGTTGCTGTTAACTTTTGTTATATCCATGCCCTCTCTGGGCTGTAGCCTCTTTCTCAGTTATGAAAGGTTTGAAGGTTTTAGTATCCAAACCTGACTTAATTAGCTCAGCTCGAGCAGACTTAATGGTTTTGTATTGTGGAAGGTGTCCTGAAAGCTTTAGAAGCTGTTGTCTTGAGCAGTATAGGCTGCTCACAGCAGTGATCACTTAAACGGCTATAGTTATGCCGAGTTTACTTGGACAATTGTACTTTTTTGATATTGTGCACTTTTATTATGTAGAGCATGGTTTGATTAGTACAGTGTAATTTTGATTTGTGTTTTGAGGGCAAAGTTTTGTTTGAGATGCTAACATTTATGCTAATCGAAATTTCCATGCAAGACACTTTATAAAAACTGAAGTGTCCTGCTTGTCTCCAGCTCTGAAAACCATTTTCCGTGAATATGCATACTTTAGAACTGGGTGCCCCTGATTTTAGCCAAATATCCTTGATTCTCTTTGGAGATGGAGAGGTTTATTTCAGACAGCGGTGACATTACCTCTGACATAACAGGATGAAGACCTAGCCTAGTAAACACCTATGAACCCAACAACCACAAGGGTCTTTTTAAGGCTAGCCATGCATCCAAAATCTCTGACAGGTTCTGATACCCTTTAAGTGTACTCATGGGCCTGGGAGATGAACCATTTACAGGTTACCTGTGCCCATTAGAGACGTAGGTGCCAAACCAGGGATGAATTGCCAGTTTCCCATCCAGTTGTCCAAGTTGCACTTGAGTTGGGTTAGGGAGGAGCCTGTTCCATAGATGGGGTAGTCTCTGGGATACATACCTATCTGTCCAGCAGGTCCTATTTATATCATAGGCAAGGTTTAAGTCTTTAGAATGGGTAATTCTGGTGTTTGTTGTTTGTGGATATGCAGGAGGTCCATCAGAGTGGGGTCTGACAATGCCCTGAATGCCAGGCTTGGATCTCCCCTCAAAAGCCCGTAGGTGACAGAATGCAGGGATAGAGCCTTGAGGCGGTCTGCATAGGACATTTTACTTGCATCCTGTATTTTGTTTTAGTGATGAATCCTCTGTGGATGTTCCAATTGTTTGATAATCACAGTTTTGTGTATGTATGTGTATATATATATATAATGTGTGTGCACATACATAATGTGTGTATAAAATTATGCTTTTTGACCTACAGTGCTGCTGCAAGTTTGTGTGTGGTATGTAAAGCAGAAATGTTTCATATTACAGCAACTAATTTTTGCAAGGCTGCAATAGTTCTTTGTTGGCCTGTTGTGGTATATCGAAGGGGTATGCAACTCCCAGTACCAAAGTGTGGCACTCCAGTACATTTTACTTTGAACTCCACTGGTGATCAGCAAAGAATTCTTTTTGAAGAATTGCGTAGCATCAAACTGAGAGATTAACAGATACAAATAACAAATAGCATACAAAAAGCAGACCAGTCTTGTAAGCAACTATGTACAAAAGTGCTATATGCATATAAAGATCTGTATAACAGATTAATAATTTGCAAGTTAAAGGAAAAAATAAATTAATTTTGGTGTTTGCCTTAAATATTGTGAATAAGACAATCGTAGAAAGGTGGTATTACTTACAAGATACCCCCAAGATTTTTCCCCAGTAATTTTTGTAATATGCTTGTGTTGATTGAAGATTTAGTTTATGTGCTTTAATATGTTTTAGTGTTAATTTCTTAAGTCAGTCCCATGGTGATTTGGACCTGTTAGTCCAGTTTTGGGTAATGTATAATTTGATCAGTAAAAAGAGGGTGATTTAAAAATATGAGCATCATGTCTGGGTAGGGTTGGTGGTGGAATATGCAAAAGTGTAAATTTCCATGACCGTGATTTCTTGTAACTCACTTTTTCCAGCTTGACTTTTGAGGAATACCATACTTTGTAAATAATATGTACAGTTCCAAAGAGTATGTAATAAGTCAGTATGGTGGAATGAACATAAAGGGCAATTTGGCAAGAAGGTGGAGTAATACTGAGTGTTGCTGAGGTCGAGTAAATGAAGGAGAATCCTGATCAGTGACATCAGGTTTTTCTTTTCTGACAGGATTTTGACAATTTCTTGCAGATTTGTTGGCTGTAGTTAACGTCAAATATAGTAAATGTATGGACATGGCCAGGTATCGCTAACACACCCACTAAGCACTCTGATAGCATGCCTGATACTCTTACATACTGCAGAAGTAAAAACTGTAATTTTTTTTGAGTATAAAAAATGCCATCCCTTGGTCTCTGTTTATTCAGCCTTTTCCCATTTTTTATCTGATGTATGCACTGCAAATTCAAATTTTGTCCATTTGCTGATGTGTAAGGTTTTGTATCGCTGTACCTTTTTATTGTGAAAAAGTCTCCTTAACTAGTCAGCCCTGTTCAGTGTCGTAGTATCAACCGAACAGAGACCTGCTACGAAAATCATTTTTTTTTAAGACCAGTCTCTTGCTCATGTTGCTGTTTCATTCTTTGTTTATTATCGATCTTCCTTTCTGTTTTACATCTCCTGTTTCACTTATCTTAGTTTATCCTGTCTTGCATCTCTTCCTCTTTTTACATTAATCATAGTTTTGTGCCTTTTCTTTAGTTTAAAACATTTTCCAGTTTATCTTTTTCTCCTTTTCCTTCCTTTCCTTTTGAATAGTTTAGCCTAGTGTCTGCAGTATTTTTCTGCTAGCAGTGTCTAACGCTGTGCAGTAGTAACATATGTATGTATGCAGTTCTGCACAGAAGTGTTGAACATTCAGTCTCTGTTTCATGTGATCGAGCCATGTGGATGTTCTTCATTCCACATTGCTGCAGTCCTAACTATTGGGTAGTCCGCTGTCCCAGTCGGCCCGAATACCAAAGTATATGGCTGACGTCGGTCAAGGCGCATTAGACTGACGTCAGTACGTCAGGGTACTAATGCGCATGACCGACGTCATATCCTCAGTCTTTTTGCCGCATGGTCCGATGCAGAAGCAGTTTTGCGAGTGCAGGTTGGCGTTCTGAAAGTTTCTGAAGTCAGAGTTTCAGACCGAATCAAAGTTGGCTAAGTACCCGTTGGGAATATTTTGGTTTTTCTTGCCTCAGTATTTAACCGATGTCAGAAAAGTGAATAACTGTATTTCTTGTGGGAAACGGATACCTCATAGGGATTACCATACTTTGTGTATACCTTGTTTAGGGCCTGAGCACGCGTTGTTGGATGCCGCTCTTGTGCTAGATTTAACAAACGCACTATTAAGAGAAGGTTAGACTGTGCCAGGTTAGTTTTGGGAAGCGTTGTAATTATAAAATGCCGTCGGATACTCCGGCGCCCTTCGCCAAAACGCAAGGACAAAGCAGCAAAGCCTAGAGTGGAAGAACCGACAGTCCCGGATGTCGGTTCTTTAGAAGGCTCAGTGGAGCCGGAGGTTCTGCCAGGAGTTTCTTTGGAGTCTCAGGAGAGACTTTACTGTTACAGGATGTGTCCTCTCAGGAAGTAGGCCAGGCTGAAGGGGCTTCTCAGGTGGCTGTTCTTCCCTCTCTTCCTAAGGTGGTTAGAGCCTCCCCTTCTGTTTCCAAGGCTTCTTTGAGAGGCAGGCCAAGTTTAGCTTCAGTGGGGTTTCTCCTAGTGCTTCAGGGTCTTTGCCTAAGAAACATATGCTTAAAATGGCAGAGGATTTGATTACTATGATTAGAGGTTCTATGCCCCCTCCTGATAAGAGGCCTAGGGTGGAACCTGAGTTTGAGAGTTTTGAGCAATGTTCGGAGGCTTCTGAGTCTTGGCTGAAGACTTGCAGGAGTATCCTCCTTATTCTGATTCTGATGTGGATGATTCTACTCCTTCAGCTTCTCCTCCTGAGGATTTTTCATTTTCAGAGACTCTGCATTCCATGAGGGAGCATTTTAAATGGGAAGGTCAAGATTTCTCTGATTCCAGGAAGAGGCTTAGGGAATTCTTGTTTTACCCCAGCATAGGCCTTTAGCTATACCTCCTGTTCTGAATGTGGTGGAAGATGTTTTTGCAGAGGCTTCCCTGAATCCTGATTCTTTGCCTCCTGCCCCAGTTAAACCGGATAGGTACTATAGGGTGCCTGAAGCTCATAAGTATCTTTTAAGAGTCCTAGGGCAGACCCGAAACTGTCACTCAGGGGGCTAAAGGTGTGAAGGGTTCTGGTAAAAATCCTGTTCCTCCTGATAAAGAGCCAAGGGCTTTGGATAGATGCGGAAAGAAATTGTATACTTCTTCCACTTTAGCCATGAGGCGTTGAATTGTCAGTTTCACATGTTAAAATATCAGAATTATCTCCTTTCACAATTGAAGTCTAAGGTGGATGCTCTGGCAGAAGGTATTGAGTGTAAAGAGTTGCAGGATTTAGTTCATGTGTCTGAACAGGTGGGTAAGCATTCCTTGCAGTGTGGTTTTGATGCTGTGCAGGCCTCCTCGAGGGTGGCTGCCACTGGTTCTGTTCTTTGTAGGCACGCCTGGTTGAGGAACAGAATTTAGCTGAGCATGTTAAAACAAGGATTTTGGATGCTCCTTTACAGTCTGATGTGTTGTTTGGTTCGCCTGTGGAAGCAGTTTTAAAGAAAATGGAGGACAAGGCTAAGTCTATGCAAACTGTTAAGGATTTTTGCAGGTGCAGCCTCCAAGTTTAGTAGAAATTGGCCTACTAAGGGATGGACATATCCTGCTTATGATTCCCAGTCTAGGGGTAGGTCTAGGCGTGGTAGGGGCAGAGCTCAAGGTTCTTTTAGGCCTAGAACAGGAGTTCACCTGCTCAGACTTCTGGTGAGGGCAGGGGTCAGTCCTTTCGTAAACAGACCCAATGACCTACCTTTTCAGCTGCCAGTACATTCTCGCCTGGCAGCACCTTTGGGAGGAAGGCTGGCTCTTTTCAAAGAAAATTGGGATTTAATTACCCAAGACAGATGGGTTTTGGATATCATTCACCACGGTTACAGGTTTTATTTCCATACCTTGCCTCCTTTCAAAGGCATGCCAGACATTCCTCCTCTACAAAGAAAAGAGGCTCACAAGCAAATTTCTCTGTTGCTCCAAATAGGGGCCATTCAGCCAGTTCCTGTGCCAGAAAGGGCCTAGGATTTTATTTTCGCCTGTTCCTAGTACCAGAGAAGGGGAACACGTGGAGACCAATTTTGGATTTATCTATCCTCAACACTTATCTGGACATTCCCAAGTTCAAAATGTTGACGTTACAACAGCTTTTACCTCTGCTGGGCAAAGATCACTGGATGGTAACTTTAGATCTCAAGGAAGCTTACCTTCATGTGCCTATCAGACTAAGTTGCAGGAAGTATCTGCGTTTCGAGCTGGAAATTCTCATTATCAGTTCTCTGCATTGCCCTTTGGCTTATCTACTGCCCAGAGTATTCACAAAGGTTCTGGCTCCAGTGATAGCTTACTTCAGGCTACAAGGAATTCAAATCTATCCTTACTTGGACGACTGCCTGATTCTGGCTCAAGAAAAGGAAGACCTTTTACAGCATTTGGAATTTGTGATAGCAGTGCTAAGATGCCTAGGGTATTCTGTGAACGAAATAAAGTCCAGTCTAGTACCCTCTCAAGACATGTGCTTTCTGGGTGTGAGACTGAATACAGCAGCCCAGATGGCCTTTTTAACCCCGGACAAACAAAAGAATCTTTCCAGTTACTTCTATCAACTATCTCTTCAGTCCGGGCTGACTGCAAGGACAGTCCTTCAAGCCTTAGGGTTCATGGCATCTTGTATTCTGGTGCTTCCCAATGCCAAACTGCATATGAGGAAGCTGCAATGGTATCTCAAAATGTATGGACACAGCACTGCCAGGATTTGGACACTGTCATTCAAATAATACCTTGCATTCAAAAGGAATTTTTGTGGTGGGCTCAGGAATGTCACCTAAACAAGGGACTCTCTGTGACCCGACCAGAGGCGAGTCAGATTCTAACGACAGATGCCTCAGACATTGCTTGGGGAGCTCATTTAAATGGAAAGTGGATACAAGACAAGTGGCCTGCCAGACTACAGCATCTACATATCAACATGAAAGAGATGTTAGCAGTCCAGTTTGCATTAATGGCTTTCAAGGAGTTACTTCTTCCAGGGCAGGTGTTGATTCTAACAGACAACACAACTGTCATGTGGTACATCAACAAACAAGGGGAACACATTCTTACCCGTTGTGCAGGCAAGCAATGATTTTATGGGAGACTGCGCTCAGCTTGCAACTAACTCTTCAGGCAAGGTTTCTGCCGGAGCACAGAACTCCTTAGCAGATGTGTTAAGCAGACAAATCATGGATCCCCACGAGTGGAAACTGGATCTTCATGTATTTCAAAATTGACAGTGTCATGGGGAACTCCAGACATAGATCTGTTCGCTTCTCCACTAAACCACCAGCTGCCAAAGTTTTGCACAAAGAGGTTTCATCACACAGCTTGGAAAGTGGATGCTCTTTCTTTCAGTTGGAAAAATCTTCATGTGTATGCCTTTCCACCTCTGCCTCTTCTCCCAAAGGTGCTCCTAAAGGTCAGACAAGACAAGCCAAGGATGATTTTAATAGCTCCAGATTGGCCTCGGCAACACTGGTACCCATTACTGAGGAGTCTGGTAAGGAAGCCTCCATGGCCTTTACCTTTGATTCCACACCTGTTGTCTCAGAGGACGGTCACCTGCTCAATGTCAAGCTTCACTCTCTTCATCTAACAGCCTGGCATATTCTGTTTTGAAACACAGCAGGTCTCAACTTCCTCAACAAGTTTTAAATGTGATTATGGAAGCCAGAAGACCTAGTACAAGGAAAGTGTGCAGAAAAATGGAAGAGATTTTTATTTTGGAGTGCAGCAAACAATTTGGAGATTTCTGAGCCTAATTTGAGTGTGGCTCTTCAATATCTTACTGAGTTATTGGACAAAGGTTTGTCTTTCTCTTCCATTAAGATTCATGCTGCAGCAATTTCAGCTCACTATGATTGTGACCCACCATTGTTTTCGCATCCTTTGTTCAAGCAATTTCTTAGAGGGGCAAAGAATATAAGACCCCACGTAGAGCTCCTACTCCTGCTTGGGATCTCAATTTTGTGTTGGAGAAACTTACTCTACAACCTTTTGAGCCTCAGCTACTGCTGAATTGAAATACTTGTCATGGAAGACTGCTTTTTGTTGGCCATTACTTCTGCAAGAAGGGTTTCTGAATTGCAGGCCCTTATGGCGGTAGAGCCTTTTTGATTTTCATAAGGATAGGGTATCATTACGTACTAATCCTTCCTTTATGCCTAAGGTGGTTTCTAGTGTGGCTTTAAACCAAACTATTCATTTGCCTACTTTTTATGCAGATCCCCAAAATAAAGGGAAAAGATTTTGCACACTTTAGATGTGCACAGGCAATTGCGTTATTATTTAAGCAGGACTAAGGATTTTAGGCAGTCTCAGCAGTTGTTTGTTTCTTTTGCTTTGAGTTCTCAGGGCAAGCCTGTGTCAAAACAAACTATTTCTAAGTGGATTGGGTTTTGCATTGCATTTGTTATTCCCATCATGGCAAGGAGGTTCCAGCTGGGATTAGGCCTCATTCCACTAGGGCTACTGCCACTTCAACAGCATTTCTAAGGGGTGGCAACTAAGGATATTTTGGAGGCAGCTACTTGGAGTTCAGTGCATACTTTCTCTAAGCATTATCACCTTCCTCTCTACTCTAAATCTAGGGCTGGTTTTGCCACAGCTATTTTGCAAGGCATGTTGTCAGCTCCTGCTTCCTTATGATTTGCCAGCCTCCCTTACCTCTGCTTTGGGATTCTACCCAATAGTTAGGACTGCAGCAATGTGGAATGAAGAACATAGTACAGTTTTGTACCTACCATAAATGTAGATGTTCGAGGATCCACATTGCTGCAGTCCACCCTCCCTCCTTCCCTCTGTGTTTAGGGGTGGTTGTGTAGGTGAGGTTATACTCTGGTAATTTTGTATATATTGTACATATTTTTGGTGCAGGAATGTTTGGAGTTTTTGGTTTTGGCCTTGTCTTTTTAGGGTCTTCTGACATCTGGGGCAAGAAAAGACTGAGGATATGACGTCGGTCATGCGCATTAGTACCCTGACGTACTGACGTCAGTCTAATGCGCCTTGACCGACGTCAGCCATATACTTTGGTATTCGGGCCGACTGGGACAGCGGACTACCCAATAGTTAGGACTGCAGCAATGTGGATCCTCGAACATCTACATTTATGGTAGGTACAAAACTGTACTTTTCTACTGTTTTTTTTTTAACACGATTATTAAAATGTCCTCAGACATGGGCACATAACATTTATAGAAAAAAAAAATTAATTTTCCATTTGCACACATTATACATTGCAAGTTTATGTTGTCTTTCAGTCTCGCGTTGTATAAGTCTCTCAATTCCTGCTTCTGTTAAAGCTCACTCCTGAACATTATTTTGCATGCATTGTTCCCACAAATTCCATTTATTTCTATGTAATTTTTCTCCTTCCTTTTTCTAAAATCCATCTTCCAGTTCTGTTTACAATATTCAATACTTTGAGAGAAGTAGTTTAGATTTTCATTTACGGTTTCTAGTGATTGCTTTTTTGGAAGCCAGTGGAAGTAAACTTGATATATAAGGCCTTACTTTGTCTAGGCAGTTCAGATCCTGTCTCCCAGCTTAAACTAATAATTTCCTTTAGTTACAACCATTTGTTCCCCAAGGTTTCTGACAATACTATGTAGGGATTTTTTTTTTTAAATCTGCCAACTCATTGTACTCCCCAAATTCATTTTTCCAGTTACCTCTTTCTTCCCTGTCCTACCTCCAACAGTTGCTGTACATCTATGGAAAAATTTATATCTGAGGAAAATTTCTTTGGAAGTCTGCTTGGGGTATATAAATACCCATACAAACACTTCAAGCAAAAATGCTAAACCTTCTGGACTTTACTTGTGAGCCATACACCTGTCCTCCCACTGTTCTCTTGTAAATTGCTTAGCCTGTCTCTCTTCCAAATCTTTACTAATCTCCTCTAATTGATTCTTACAGTTATCGCACTATTTTAAATGCCCTTCTAATGATCCCTTTCTTTAACAGTAGTTTTCTGTTCTAGATTCAACTAAATACTCTACCAAAGCAGGTCTTTCACGTAGGATTCACCTATCCCTTCATCTTTGCCTGTACTCTGCCTACCCTGTCAGGGATTGGTATCAGTCTCTTACCTGCAGTCCAAATTTCTTCTTGGCCTCATCCTGCTCTTATTACCTTTCCATTTCCAGATGTTCTTCATGTTTCACTGTTGCAGTCATTACATTTGGGTAATCTGCTGGCAGGATGCCCTCAGTTGACCTGAATTCCAAAGTCGTGGGTCCTGCATCATTGCTGTCTCCTCTTCCATGATGTCAGGTCGTCAGGGGTATAAAACAAACAGCCGACGCCATTTTCTTTATTTTTTTTTGCCCCAGATGTCAGGTGCACCCAAAAAGGTAGCAAATATATATATATATATATATATATATATATATATATATATATATATATATATATATATATATATATATATATGGATTCCTATCAGTTCACCGACAGTTCAGAACATCGACTCACATCTTCGACACCAAATCATCGACTGTTCATAACATCGACATTTCAGGTAAGCGATCTTCCCCCTTGCAGGACCCATGGTAGCACTTGTTTCTCTGTTACAACGCGTAAGGTTTACGTGACTCTTTACAATTGACCCTGACAGCGTTGTCCTTAACTTCGTAACAGAGAAACAAGTGCTACCATGGGTCCTGCAAGGGGGAAGATCGCTTACCTGAAATGTCGATGAACAGTCGATGATTTGGTGTCGAAGATGTGAGTGTCGATGTTCTGATCTGTCGGTGAACTGATAGGAACCCATATATATATATATATCTATATATATATATCTATGTCTATATGTATCTATATCTGTATATATATATATCTGTATATATATATATCTATATATATATCTATATATATATATCTATATATATATGTATATCTATATATGTATATCTATATATGTATATCTATATATGTATATATATATATATATATATCTATATATATATATATCTATATATATATATATATATAAATATATCTATATATATATATATATATATATATATATATATATATATATATATATACATGCATCAGTATAAACTTTACCTTCATCTACAAGCAAATACACCACATAGGTTGTAGAAGACAGAGAAGGAAAGATAACTCCAGAATGAAAGGGGGATGGTGGGCGGGTAACCTGGACTGCAACAATGAATACACTTGAACATCTACATTTATGGTAAGTGTACACAACTGTACTATGTTCTTCGTGTTTCACTGTTGCAGTCATTACATTTGGGTAGAATCCCAAAGCTATGGTTGGGAGGCTGGAGCTAACCAGCATTAGGAGCGGCTGTAAGGCCCTGCAGAACTGCAGTGGCAAAGCCTGCTCTGGACTTGGAGTAGAGAGGCAAATGATAATGCTTTGTAAAGGTGTGAACAGAACTCCAAGCAGCAGCTTCTAGAATGTCTTTAGTTGGTACTCCTCTGAGAAAGGCTGCTGAAGTAGCTGCTGCTCTGGTGGAATGAGACGTTATGCCCGTGGGGCACAGGTTCACCATGGTGTAAGTAGCAGAAACGAATGCAGTGGCTTATCCACTTTGAAATAGTCTTCTTTGAAATAGCCTTTCCTTCTGATCCTGCAGCATATGACACTAGTAATTGCTCAGTTTTTCTTAGAGCTTTAGTCCTCTTCAAGTAGAATCTTAGTTGTCTGTTTACGTCCAAGGAATGCAGAATTCTCTCCCCCTTGTTCTGCGGATTTGGATAAAAGGTTGGCAGATGAATAGTTTGGTTAAGAACCACACTGGAAACCGCCTTAGACATAAATGTTGGATTTGTCCTCAAAGACGCCCTGTCTGGGTAAAATATGATAAGGCTCCACAGCCATGAGGGCCTGTAGCTCTGAAACTCTTCTTGCTGAAGTAATTGCCAAAGAAGCTAAAAAATAAGTTCTAAAAAGTGATGTGACCAGTACAACTGCAGAATCCAATGTAGCTCCAATTGTAGAAAAGATCAAAGAGAACAGGTTACGATGGTTTGGGCACATGTGTCGAAAAGCAGAAGACAATCTAGTGAAGATGATTTGGAACAGATAGGAAGAAGGCAAGTGGAAACGAGGGCGTGCAGAAAAAAGGTGGATGGATTGTGTGAGAGAAGGCCTGTGATAGGCATGAGTGTTGAAGGTAAGAGTGTGGTATTGAACAGAGAGAGAGATGGCGACAGTTGACATGAAACCCTGACCCCGTGTAGAAAATGGAAGAAAAGGGGGTTGATTTTGTGAATGACGAAGAAACCAGAAAACAGAACCAAACTGAGCAGGTGAAAGCTGATTCAGTAGCAAATTTCAAAAGCAGCAAGTAAAACAAAAGAATCCGCTAACACCGAACTGTATAAAGCACTTGTTTAATCTAAAAAATAAAAACAGTAAATAGTATATAACAGGTGAGTGTTTTCACACCGAATATGCTTCATCAGATCTGTTATATACTTTTTACTGTTTTTATTTTTTAGATTAAACAAGTGATGTGAGAGTGTTCAATCTCGCCGTTTGTTCTTACACCTGGGTTCGGAGCCGATCCTCGGCTCCGTGTCGGCCGCTTGACAAAGCTCTGCATCTAGAAGAAGCTCGAGACCAACCCAACTCCCACAATCCCCCTCTGCCTTTACCTCAGATCTAGTTTTCCGCTGCAAAGATTGCATCATTTTGATGAGCTCGGACCACCTGAAAGCTAAGATTGATTATTTCTTATAATTCTTTCATTAGTTTTTGTATACAGATTTTCTCAGATTGATTGTGTGTATGTGTGAGTAGTGTATCGAGGGTTTCTCGGTCCCGTATATAAGTTTTATATACTTTTATATACTTTTGAGTTTTCCCTCGGGGCCTACCCCACCCTTAACTGGATTTGACTATTGGATGTGACTTAAGTATCAGGATTTGACAAATATTACTGGCTTTGACTTCTTTACTGGATTTGACACTTTTACTGGCTTGTCACTGTTTTCTGGATTGGAATTTGTTATGTCAGAGAAAGCTAAATCAGGCTTCAAAAGGTGCCAGTGTGGACAGAAGATGTCTGTCACAGACAATCATAGTTCCTGCGTCTACTGTCTTGGCCCTCTCCATCTGCAGGAAGACTGCTCTATCTGTCATTCTTTCAGTGGAAGGGTCATGACAGATAGGCGCAGGAAACTTATGGACAGGGGTCTTTTGAAGCCTGCATTCCAAGAGGCTCTGGATGCATCAGACCAGGCATCTAAATCCTCGAAGGAATCAAAGACGTCGGAGCCCAAGTCATCGGCTCTGAGCTCTTCATTCAAAGTTCGATCACCGGTTCCACAGACTTCGGGGCCAAGTGTTGAACTGTTGTCAGTTACCGAGCCTCGAGTCTTGGAACCGGTGACGGAGCTTCCTCCTCCGGCACTTTTGAGGTCGGCTCCATCTTCGATTCCTTCGACGCGTTCGTCCAGGCCCCTCTCCGACACCGATGTAGACCGCGTGGTGCAGAAATTGATGGAGAATACGGCCTTATCCAAACCTCCCAGTTGGTGTCAAGACTCTAAGGCCTTCCCTTGTCTCCACCTGTTCCTCCTCCGAGGCCTATCCAGTCTTTGGAGCCGGGAGAGGCTGACCTGGTGATTGTGGAGCCCTCGGTACCAGAGCCGTCCTTTTCTCTGTCGGTACCGTTCACCTCGACTCCATCGGATCCAGTACCGGAGTCTCTGAGCCGAAGATCCATCCTTGGGTCCGGGACTGAGAGTCGGACCGATGTTTCAGTTCCGACGCTCCCTCTCGGGGCCTCGGCTCGGATCGACTCGGTTCCGTCCTCGGGGTCGATGCCTTCGGTGCCTGTCTCGGGAATTCCTCTGACTTCGGAACCGGGGGATACCTCGACTCGGGACCCGGGGGCCTTCGAACTCATGAGGAAGGTGTTGTTTGTTCAGACAACCACTTCAGCAGAAACAGCTTCTCCTTCCCATAAAGGGCCGTTATCCTCCTCTGCACCCACGGCTACATCTAAGCGTCGAGCACCAGTGTCTCAGCCACCCCTAGAGGGTGCCCCTTCTTCCTCGGAGGCTTCTTCGGATGCCCCCCCGAGGAAGTTCCGAGGAAAAGATTGTGTAAGAGGAGACACTTAGATTCTCCACAAGAATCATTGACATCGGACACTGACTTAGATGAGTCAGAAGGGTCCCCAAAATCACCCTCGGAGGATGTCTCCTTTTCTGACATCCTGGAGATCCTAAAGCAGAGAGGTGATTGACAATCCCTCCCCCCTTCTGAGGATGAGTCAGTCTTGCTGAAGGCATTCGGTGCTCGCCCTTCCTCCTCCTGGGTCACTCCGCCCTTCGATGAGTTGATGGAGCTGATTGCTCGAAGGGCGTGGGAGACACCTGACACAGTGGAGCCAGTCCCTAGAAAGCCTAACAAGTTTATTACTGCCCCCCAAGATAAGGCTTATCTGACAAAGGGAGTCCCAGTGGACGCTATGGTGGTGGCAGCGGCCACGAAAAAGGAGATGTCGGAATCTTCCTCATCTGTCCATCCGCCTAATAGAGATTCTAGGAGTATGGACAGATATGGGAAGCGCATTTTTAGTTCAGCGGCTTTTTCTATGCGATCCCTGAACTATTTGACCCATTTTACACGGCTACAGAGGGATCTAATCAAAGAGTTGGGAGATGCCCTCCAGGGTACTACAGATGCTGCTGTCTCTGAGAAGGTTACAGCACATCTCAATACCCTTACTTCTATTGTAAACTCGTCCATGAGGCTGATATCATACGCAGCCGAAGGATCGAGTAGGGCAGCAGCTTCAGCGATTGCTCTTCGTAGGCAGTCCTGGATGCGCTTATGTTCATTTGCGGAAGCCTTCAAGTCTTCCTTTACTAACGCCCCATTTGATGGTGCCACTCTCTTTGGCCCTAAAGTAAAGGAGACCCTTACCCGGTGTGAGCAAGAGGGAAAGACTCTGTCTGCTGTCGGAGTCTGTTTTTCCACCCCATCCAGACCGTACCCCAAAGGGCAACGTGGTGGAAAAATGTGGTTTCGAAAACCCCAGAGTTCTTTTCCAGGCACAGGGTGATACCCTCCAGAGGCAGAGGAGGGGTAGAGGTGGAAGACGCCGCCCTGGCGGCAGAGGGGTCCGCAAAACCAAGGTGACAGGGATACACTCCCCGAGAAACCTTTTCAGCACTCCTGAGAGGAGGCCCGACTGTCCTGCTCTGGAGGCAGTCGGGGGTCACTTAGCTTTGTACCCTCAGGCCTGGCAAAATCTTACATCAGACAATTGGGTAAAAAGCGTTGTTACCAGAGGCTACAAAATTCCCTTTCTATTGCCCCCAATTCCACAGAAAAGACTCCCAGATGTGCCCCATCTGCGAGGCCCTGCAGCTACAGAAATTTCAAAGCTGCTAGAAAAAAGAGTCATCCAAGCAGTCCCAGCGGACCAGAGGATTCGGAACTTACTCAAGGTTCTTTTTAGTTCCAAAAAAGACAGGGGACTGGAGGCCAATTCTGGACCTAAGCAAACTCAATACCTTCATCAAGAAAGAAAAGTTCTGAATGGTCACGCTTCAATCGATCCTTCCATTTTTACAGAAGGATGACTGGATGTGCTCAATAGATCTAAAGGACGCATACTACCACATCAAAATGGCCAGGGCGTCCAGGGATCACTTGCGCTTCCAGCTGGGAGCCAGTCACTTTCAGTTTCGAGCCCTGCCCTTTGGTCTGACCTCAGCCCCCAGGGTCTTCACCAAATGTATGGCAGTGGTAGCGTCTCACTTGAGACGCCTCGGATTCCAGGTGTTTCCGTATCTGGACGACTGGCTCCTTTCTGCCACCACCGAGCGTCGACTGATTCAGGCCAGGGATTACACACTACAACTTTGTGTTCAACTCGGAATTTCCGTAAATTTCGAAAAATCTTTACTACAGCCATCACAGCATATCTCATTCATAGGAGCAGAATTGGATACGCATTGCTTAATTCTAAGGCTTCCCCCAGAGAGGATAGCCTCCCTACAAAACCATATATCTCTTCTTCTCTCATCCAGAAAATCCCCAGCGAAATTGGTTCTGAAGGTTTTGGGTCTCATGGCAGCTTCTCTCATTGCGATACCCTTGGGAAGACTGCACATGAGAGTTCTTCAATGGCTACTATTTGCACAATGGTCGTTCCAGAAGTTACCCCTGACACACGAAATCTACATCACAAACATATGCAAATCGCACCTGACTTGGTGGCTTCGGACTTGCAATCTCTCCAGCGGAAGACCATTTGTGCTTCCCACTCCAACAGCAACGGTGACCACGGACCCTTCCCTGATAGGGTGGGGGGGGGCATCTTTCAGGGACAGACAGTCCAAGGCGAATGGACCAATTTGGAATACAACCTGCATATCAATGTTCTGGAGTTGAGGGCAGTGTTTCTAGTGTTGCAACACTTTGCTCCCCTTCTTCCTCTAGGGACAATTGCAGTCCAGACGGACAACATGTCTGTAGTCTGGTACGTAAACAAGCAAGGGGGAACCAAGTCTTACCAACTATGCAGAGAGGCCATGAGAATCTGGCAATGGGCGGAGTCCACGGGTCACTTTCTGATAGCAACGCACATCCCGGGGTTATCCAACGTCATAGCGGACAGGTTGAGCAGAGCCATCCTGTTACCTCACGAGTGGTCCCTCAAACAGTCAGTTGCGAAGGAGATTTTTCACAAGTGGGGCCAGCCTTCCTGCAATCTGTTTGCGTCTCCAATGAACGCCAAATGCAGAAGCTATTTTGCCCTATTACCCCCTCCAGGGGAAGTCCCAAGGGACACTCTGGTTCACGATTGGCCCCCGGGTCTCCTGTACGCTTTTCCTCCTGTTCCCCTGATTTCAAAATTTCTACAGAAAGCCAGCAACCTGCAGAGGACAATTATCCTCATTGCCCCATTCTGGCCTCGTCAAATATGGTTTCCCTTTCTTCTAGCACACCAAATGCGGGAACCCTGGATCCTGGACCCAGAGCCGGATCTACTGACCCACTCGTCAGGGGCTCCCCACCCTTCGCTTCTCTCCCTCAAACTAGCAGCTTGGCTGCTCCGCTTCCCTTCTTAGCCAGGTCTGATCTTCTATCTCCTGCAGTTCAAAATATCCTGGTGGCTTCTCATAAAGCATCCACTACAAGGGTTTACACCAGTAAATGGAAGCGTTTTGTGCACTGGGCAACTACACAACAATTGGATCCCTTAGTAGCTCCTCTGAATAAGGTCTTGGAGTTTTTGACCGAATTGTTCCACCAAGGGGCTTCTCCTGTCACTTTGAGAGTGCAATTAGCTGCCATATCGAATTTTCATGTGGGAGAAAGTGGGGCTCCTATTATGGCTCACAGACTTTGTAAGGCCTTTCTAAAAGGATCTTTCCATATTAGACCACCAGTTAGAACTCCTACTTCACCTTGGAACTTGAACCTTCTTTTGTCTCAGCTGATGCTACCACCTTTTGAACCAGCCTCTTCCTGTCCTTTGAAGTTTTTGTCATGGAAGACCCTTTTTCTGGTGGCTATCACTTCGGCCAGGCGGGTATCAGAGCTTCAGGCTCTTTCAGTTCAACATCCTTATTTAATTTTTCACCCTGACAGAGTTTCTCTTCGCACTAACCCATCCTTTCTTCCCAAAGTTTGCTCCGTTAATAATATTAATCAGTCCATTGAACTGCCCACATTTTTCAAGAACCACTCCAATAAATTGGAATATATGTTACACAAGTTAGATGTTCATAGACAACTCAGATTTTACTTGGACAGAACAAAGGATCACAGGAAAACAGACCAGCTCTTTGTGGCCTTCTCAGACACCAAGTTGGGTATGGCAGTTACAAAATGAACCCTGTCCAAATGGCTTTCTGACTGTATTATTTTTGTCTATACTGCCTCTGAGCAAAATTTACCTGTCAAGCCCAAAGGGCACTTTACAAGATCAGTTTCTACATCCCTGGCTCATGCAGCTCGCCTACCGTTAGACACTATTTGTGCAGCTGCCACTTGGTCTAAACCACATACCTTCATTTCTCATTACAAAGTGGACAGGATTTCTAAGGACAGGGCAACCTTTGGTTCCACTGTGCTCAGGAACGTTCTTCCCTGAGTTCCTCAGGAACATGGAGCTAGGGACGCTACCCAGGTGTAAGAACAAACGGCGAGATTGAACACTCTCACATATAGAAGTTATGTCCTTACCATAACGTTCCATGTGGAGTGTTCATCTCACCTTTGTTCTTACATTCCCACCCTCCCACCCTCAGGAAGAACGTCCAATTTAGGTGCCTGGTTTGTTTCTCCTGCTTCTGCCTTGAGCAGTTGTTGTACTATGTAAATAGGTTTTTCTTCTTTGGTATGAAAGTGTTATGCTCTCTTCTGTTCTCTACTGGTTTGCTTGCAAACTAGATCTGAGGTAAAGGCAGAGGGGGATTGTGGGAGTTGGGTTGGTCTCGAGCTTCTTCTCGATGCAGAGCTTTGTCAAGCGGCCGACACGGAGCCGAGGATCGGCTCCGAACCCAGGTGTAAGAACAAAGGCGAGATGAACACTCCACATGGAACGTTATGGTATGGACATAACTTCTATTTTTGTACAGTGCTGTGTTAGCTGGTTCTTCTGTTTTACTTGCTGGTTTTGTCCTCGTGCTTGCTGACCATCAAACCTCTAAAGGTCATCTGGGGAGCTATGAATATGTTTTTTTGCTCTGTTCTATGCTGGTAGTGAGAGCATTTTTATTTATGAAGGTAGACCCCTGCCAACGTCAGCTTGGATGACCATGGCCACATCCTCCTGACCCAGCCTCAGTACATTTTGAGCTTCTGCTCTCTAGCCGGGCCCTGTCATTGGAGGTTTAGTGCAGACTATGTGAGGATTGGTCTATGCGTGTGCTGTCAAGTGCCCAAGCCGGTAGCTGAACTCTGGACTTTTCATTTTAATTTGAAAATAATGTCATGAACTGGTTATGTCCTTGTTCTGTAGGTGTTTTAGAGAAATTCTCTGCAGAAGGAAAGGTACTTATTAAAATGGCATAACTGGGTCATGAACATTGCTTTAAGTTGTTTGTTCTAGAAATCATACCAAATAATATGAGGGGTGGTGATATAAGAAATAAAACAGAAGCCAATGAGCAAAAGTGGATTATATTATTTAAAGTAGATAAACCAACTGGCTTAAACAGTAAAGTGTAACACTAATATGCAGTTGAACTGTTTTTAATGAAAATGTTTTTACTGTTCTTATGAGTATATTACTTTAAATAGATAATTGATTGTAATTGACTACATTTTACTATTTAAACATGTTAATACACTGTATTTCTTTGTAGTCTGAAGAAGCGGTGCTTGAACCGCAAAATCACTTGCTGTTAAACTTTTCTCTACAGTTGAGTTACCTGGCTTATCATTGGATTTACTGGATTTATGCTTTTGTTGCCTACAACCGTGAGTGCCTGGGATTTTATGCTGTGAAACTTCAATTTATTTTTCCTGGTCACTTTTTCCTTGTGTTTGGAGTTTTGACTGTGTATATATTACAGGAAGATGCCTGTCTGTGGGGTGTGGGGGTGCAAGGCTTAAGTATTAACATCATGTGGGGACATGGCAGGTACTTGCATAATATTGCAACCAGATTGCAAGTCTCTCATTTTTGTATCGCCTTGAGGAGTATGTATTCATGTACTAGGGGCAGTAATATATATATTTTTTATTTTTACAAAAACACATTAATGTTTACCTGATGGCCCACTACTGAAAGTCACCCAGACTGAAACACTGGTTCTTAACTTGGCACCGTATTTCAATCCTAATTTCGAGCAAATGTGTTGTCTGCATTCACCACTTGGTAAAACGCAAAGAAACACAGTCCATGGTCTTTAAAATGAAATCTGTCGCTGAAGGACGTCCAGCTAGAAGAGGTGCTTGGGGCTTACTATTGCTCCTGGGAGATCACCCAAAGTTGCACACAGGTGCTTAGTAGGTTTCCCAACTCCTGTCAAACCACAAAGACTCATTGGGCCATCACTTCAATAATTCTGAGACATTTGGAATCTGGTTATGATTAATACGCAAGTACTGCATGGCATTTATCCCACAACCAGTCCGTGTCCTTGGACACCAGAAACTATGGATGGGGAGTTGGGGTTGAGGGGATGCTGCTGCTCTTGTACTGCAGACTTACACCCCAAGGAATGAATGAACCATAGGGCATTTGCTGGGGTGTGGAGAATGAATTAACTGTAGGGCACCCACTAGGGTGGAGAATGAATGAGCAATAGGGAACTCTATAGTCAGAAATGAGTGAGATAGTAGTGCAGCATAGGATGTACGATCAATTTCAAGACAAGTAACGTAGAAAAAAAAATGAACCTGCCTAATTGGAACCTCCTGTCCAAAGAACTGCAAAAAAATTTGAGACCTACCTCCCCTGTTTAGGAAGGAACTCCTATCTCACTTCAAAGACACTTAAAACTGCAACTACTTTCTAGCCAAACCTAAAAATCTGTTGGCAGCAACCCTACCAAAACTAATTATGTTTTCTAACTTGTGTGCTTGCTTATCTGTCTGCTCTTAATTTTGTACTGCATCAGTCATAGTTTGCTTATATGTACTGATAGTACCTTAACAGTTATATAGTCACTTTGTGTTTTGACAATTGTTCTGATACCTAATGCAGTAAAGCAGTCTGTTTTAAAAGACATACCATGGAATATTGCAAAGGCCTCAGTGTGTATACTCCGATCACTTCCTAACACTTGCACTGTAACTGTTGTATTCTATTACGCCATTATTCAAAGTAACTGTTGCCTTTATGTTGGGGTCATGCTGAAAATGGTCCCCACTCACCTTTCAAACAAATGTATATAAGGAGGATGTTAGGGACAAGTAGCCGATCTACTCCGTGTATATAAATAAAGGTGAGGTGAAGGACTGGTGTTCCTTCTGGATCGGTCAGATTGCCCATCTTGTTGCTCATCTTTCATTGCTTTCAGAGGGTGTAGCATCACTGCTTGTTATGGTTTGCATTGCTTTCACTTGTCCTCTGTCACCTTTTTATACTATCAGTGACCACACTTTCTCCTTCTCACATCACCTTTCGTTGTCATTGTGGGTATGCATTACCAACCATTTTTGCCACTCTGGGCATCCTTTTCTCCTCTCTCATCCCTTTTCACTTCCTTCTGTAACTGAGAACACTCCTTTTTCACATCTGATTTTACTGAAGTTACTGTGGTATCCCCTCTGTGGTCACACATTCTCCTTCCATCCTCTTCCATTGCTGTTCCTGGGACAATCTTTTCCTTTTAGCATCATCTTTCACAGTGGGCATTTCTTTTCTCGTCACTTTTTACTGTCACTTTCAAATTGCTTTTCACTACTGTCACTGTGGGCAGTCCTTGGTTTGCTTGTGTCAGTCGTGCAAAAGTGCCCATTCCCATTATTGTATCACCTTTCACTACTTTCACTGTCAACACTTCTTCCCCATTTCTTGTCACCTTTCACCACTACCACTAAATGTACCCCTTACTTAGCTTTTTCAGTGCCATTGCTGTGGATAGTCCTGTCTTTTGTTACTTGTGTTCCTTTCCCTTTCCTCAACCTGCTTTACTGTTTTCACCTTGGACACCCTTTTCATCCTTTCAGCATCTAATACTGCTTATTCAAAGGTAATAACAAGCCAAGGCAGAAGAAAGAAGTTGTTATGGTATGTGTTTGCAGCAAGACGAAAAGTTGAGAATAGCCAGGGGAATGAGAATAGTTGAAAGTAGGAGAAATGGAAGGTAAGAAAATGGAGTACAGTATAGAAGAGGAAAGAGTATATTGGCCACTAGGTTAATTATAGGTCTCATAACTTTTTTTGGGGGTGGGGAGCTATTTAATATCTTTAATATACATTTGTCTTTGTACCACCTTGTCTGCATTAGCCCTATCAAGCTGTCCATTTGTGCTGTACAGTGCTCCTGCGTCTGTCCCCTTCTAGGCAACATCTGTAATGTGATGTTTCATATTTCATAGAATGTTCATAGATTAGTACTAAGCTAACTGCCCTTGTGAGCCATTTTAAGCCTAGCCAATTATCCCTTATGAGACTCAAACCCTGCACCTTCAGTCTTCCAAGTATGGTTTTGGGGTCCCATACCCATCTTAAGTTCTTATTTGAACTGACAAATGCATCACGAAATGTTATTTTACAATTTTTCTTCCTGCCCTTTGTGTTAATTCAGAATGGATGTATTTCTTTCTGTTGACAAGTTAGTGTCACAAGGCCTATAGTTTATTTTTGTAGAGACCATGTGTTTATACTAACTGGGGGCAATTTGATCAGGAAACTGAGGAAGCCTCCCTCCTACCCATAGCCAGTAAACCCTTTGGAATCTTTTGCATTCACTTGCGATACCAGTGACTCGTGCAGATTCTAAATGCACATCATTCTCACTGCTGCAGTAGCCTAGGAACTGTATCCTGCCAACAGCAACTGGCCACATTCCAATAGCTTTCATCCCATCCTACAGTCACTTTTGCTGCTTATAGACTGAGCCCTTTTTGGAGGGAGCTGTATAAGCAGCCAGAGTGGCTTAAAAAAATCTTCAGTACCCTCTGACCGCCTGGTGTGCAGATGCATCTCTGAGGCTCTTCGTGATCAGTAGCCTAAAACTTCCTGTTAGACAGACAAGACCCCTCTGGGGAACCCTTCCACACTATAGTTTATTGTGTATTTTTTTATGACTGGTAAATGTATTTTCTATTTTTTTTACTTATTTTCTGTCAGAATTACGGTATACCACTTCATTAGTACCAGTTTTTCAGGAATGTCTGCAGATGTTACTCAAATTCCACTGCTTTCGTCTAGGAATTGCTTTCTAGTTATCAGGTGTATTTAAGCTAGAGGGACTTTATTTTAAACATTTTTTAACTAATTTCTGATTTTTTTTTTATTGATTGGAAAGTATACTTTTGGGCAGAAACTGCATGTTGTAGAAATGCTTGTGTACACATTTGTGACAACCTGCTTCTTTATTCCTAGCTGTTCACTTTGGGGTCAAACTGTGCTTTGACTCGACTTGCTTGTTTTAACTTGTTTGAGGCAATTAAAGTTTCGCGAAGGACTGTGTGTAGCTTAGGTGAAGTTACCTTCCACCCAACCTCTTCTAGTGTAGCTTACTGTGACAGTAAGACATCTTCCCTAGTTACAGCATGGATACTCAATGCTTGTCCAGCTGTTCTTTCCTTCAGTGTACCCAAAAAGAACAAAAAAAAGTTAAAAGAATGAGTCCTGATAGTAGTTGGCTCTGCAGTGGCCACTGCTGGTTCGTCAGACCACTTGCTGGTTTCCTTGTTTGACCTCCGGTCCATACTGGCTGGCAAGGCTACACCAGAAGAATTCATGTCATCTTTAGCTGTTCCAATGCTGATTTGGTCATAGGTAAGCCATCTATTTTGGGTGCTGGAAACTCCCCAGGAGGGTCTTCTGTGGGTGGCCAAGGGAATAGACCTCTTGCTCTAGACAGTATGCCTTCCTCTTCTAGGTCTCCCTCCAAGGATGTTTCTAGAAAAAAGGAATGGAAAGTTAATCATTGTTATAAGAGAGAGAGAAATGTGTAAAAAAATTATCTTGCCTCCGGCAGGAGATTGTTGCAGATTGTCAGTGTTAAGTGTTGGGTGCCTCCTCGTATTTCTTATTCCTCCACTGCAAAGGATCAGGACTTTTCTTTTTATGGTTCTGATGTTGACCGAGACAGGGCTATGTCACCTGAGGTTTCCATATCTCAAGGCAGTGACTCTTTAAATAGTGACCTGAATCTGTACAAATGGAGGTCTACTTTTCTTAGATGTTCTCTAGACTAAAGGATGTATTTGCTTGGAAAGAGGAGGACCTTCTCCCTGAACTGGACAGATATTTGTTTTATATTTGTTAACCGGGACAGTCCAACTTGACTAGGTCCATTTACAGTGGAGGCCCGGGGAGAAAAGCTCCACATATATTAACAGAAGTACCAGAATTTAATACATAATAGTAAAAAACTGATCCCAACACATAACAGCAAAAATTCAGCTAAAAAGACAGAAATATAAAACAGACAGGGTAAACTCAACAGTTGAACAGATTAAATACATTTAACATTGAGCGTCATTACATACATCATGTTAAAATGAAGCACCTATATTAAAGGGATAAACAACCGTAGCATTTACATTAGGCAAGTAATAAGCCTTTCAACTTTCCACAGAGCTTAAGCAGTGCTTTTAGGTTATAATTTACTGTACAAGAACCCCTAATACTGTACCCATTTCCTCCTGTTCTGCCAGCCATGGGGGGTGCTTAGCACTGCCTTCAGCGCTCCTTGTTTCTCTACCACAAGTACCAAAAATGCAGGCAAACTGTAAAATCTCTTATTCAATTAAGTATTTTTCTCATGTTGCAGATTCAGTAGTTATCTCCCCAGCTGCTTCTAAAGTGAGCAGATTCCTTACCACCCCAACCAGTTCCTGGAGATGGAGTAAGCTGCTGGATAGACTGGACCAGTTCCTGGAGATGGAGTAAGCTGCTGTGAGCAGATTCCTTACCACCCCAACCAGTTCCTGGAGATGGAGTAAGCTGCTGTGAGCAGATTCCTTGCCACCCCAACCAGTTCCTGGAGATGGAGTAAGCTGCTGTGAGCAGATTCCTTACCACCCCAACCAGTTCCTGGAGATGGAGTAAGCTGCTGGATAGACTGGACCAGTTCCTGGAGATGGAGTAAGCTGCTGGATAGACTGGACCAGTTCCTGGAGATGGAGTAAGCTGCTGGATAGACTGGACCAGTTCCTGGAGATGGCGTAAGCTGCTGGATAGACTGGACCAGTTCCTGGAGATGGCGTAAGCTGCTGGATAGACTGGACCAGTTCCTGGAGATGGAGTAAGCTGCTGGATAGACTGGACCAGTTCCTGGAGATGGCGTAAGCTGCTGGATAGACTGGACCAGTTCCTGGAGATGGAGTAAGCTGCTGGATAGACTGGACCAGTTCCTGGAGATGGCGTAAGCTGCTGGATAGACTAGACCAGTACCTGGAGATGGCGTAAGCTGCTGGATAGACTGGACCAGTTCCTGGAGATGGAGTAAGCTGCTGGATAGACTGGACCAGTTCCTGGAGATGGAGTAAGCTGCTGGATAGACTGAACCAGTTCCTGGAGATGGAGTAAGCTGCTGGATAGACTGGACCAGTTCCTGGAGATGGCGTAAGCTGCTGGATAGACTGGACCAGTTCCTGGAGATGGCGTAAGCTGCTGGATAGACTGGGCAAGAGATTTTCTTCTTCCTCTAATTCAACCTTTAGAATTCTTGACTACCAGGGATATATGTGGAAGTTGATGCTGAAATGTGACAATTTTCTGCTGCCCTACCTCCTGAAAGTAAATCTTACTTGAAACAGATTGTTACTAATTTGTCACGTTTTCAAACCTGCCTTAGAAAGTGTGTGTGGGTACGTAATCAAAAGTTTTCAGATAATTTAAAGTCAGATATTTTGAATTCTCCTCAGTTTGTGTGGTTTTTAACTAGCCCTTCTGCTATGCAGGTCCTCAAACAATGGGATGAGAGAGGTAAATAAATTTAGAAGATGTCTAGTATTTTTCGGCTCCCCAGGTTCTTTCACTACAAATCAAACTTAACTGTGCCTTCTTCCAACTGATACCTAAGGGATGGCAGGAGGGAACTAATGAAAATCCCCCAAATGGTCCTATCCTGGTATTCTGTCTCATACAGGCTTTTGAGGGGAAGTCTGTGTCTGGCATACAGGGCATTGTGAGTCCCTGCTGTGACGGGCTTTCTGCATATCAGCAAAACAAACAGCATCAGAATTACTTGTTCTGAAGACTTAAACCATGCCTGTGATGTAAATAGACCCTGCTGAAGAGACAGGTATGTATCCCAGAGGTTACCCTGTCTCTGGAACAGGCTCCCCATCCATATGAAGTAGAATTCCTCCCTAACCCAGTTTGTGTAACTTGGACAATTGAATGGGGAATAGGAAATTCATCACTGGCTTGCCACCTATGTCTCTAATGGACATAGGCAACCTGTAAATGTTCATCTCCCAGGCACCTGCATGTAAATGTTTAATCTCCCAAGACCCTGCTTACACTTATCAAGGGTAGCAGAACTTGCCAGAGATTTGGGATGCATGGCTACGCTTAAAAAGGCCCTTATGAACCTAAAAGAAAGTACCTTGTTTCAAATAAGGGTCAGGTGCCTACTCAGAATGACTATGCTAGAAACCAGGGCACTCCCCCAGCATCTCTTCCTCTTTCATAGAAACTCACTCTAGTTCTCCTTTTTTGCAGCAGTTTGTTTCAGACAAATGGACGTTGAAGGTGAATCAGGAGCATTAAAGTTGGTAATGGTCAGAAAATCCCCCTCAACCATAGATGCAAGTCATAGAGCATGTTCCTGCAGATCATAGAAGAAAGGACTTTATTTCCACAATGTATCTGTTCCAAAGATGGAAGACTTTTTTAAGACAGATTTTGGACCTGTCTTCTTGCATTCTTTTTGTAAGATTCCGAAGTTCAATTTGTCCTGTCAAACAGTGTCAGGTCCAGTCTCAGATTGGAGTCTTAAGGTAACTTTAGACCTCTGAGATAATTGCTATCACATTCCAATAGCAAGCAACTTAGAGATTTCTAAGAATTTGAGCACTGAGGTCATATTATAAATTCCTGCATTACCCTTTAGGTTGTCAGCAGGGTATCTACATTCATGCTTTAGATGACTTGCATATCTGTGCAGTCTTTTCCCAGTTATCAGGACTCCTTAACAAACGAGTTGCCTAATAAAAACTCTCTCAGAAGGCTTTCCTTCCTCCAAGAGAAGGTGGATTTGTATCTGGAAGTCTTCCTGAGCCTTTCTTGTCACACTTAAGCTACTGTTAGAGAATTTCTCAGGTGTTAGACCTAATGGCTTCTGTGATTTTTCGTGATTCCCTTCCAGGTTACACATGAGAAAAATATTTAGTGGTACCTCAATTCAATAACTTGTAGACCCAGCATTCTCATCCTTTGTAGTTTCCGATTCCAATTTTGGGCCTCATTAAATCAGAATTGCATTTGTGGAGGCATTAGATGGCTCACAATCCCAAAGTCTTCCTTTTTCTCACCCACCCCAGCATAGTCTGTACTGACAGATTGCCTCAGATTTTGCTTGGGGAGCAGTTTCAGTGGGTGTGAAAGTGCAAGGGCTGTGTGACTATTCAAACAGATGAAAGCACGTCAATATCAAAGAAATGAATGTTAGCTGTAATTCATGCAGTAAAGTCTCTGCATCTTCTTTTGGGCAAGGTCCTCTACAGATCATGACAGAAGACACCGTAGTGATATGGTATATACACAGACGGGGGGGGGGGGCACAAGGTCATACCTCTGTGCTGACTGGCAGTAATAACTTGGGAATTAGTGCTACAACAACACTCCTTAATTCTTCAAGAATCTTGCATACCATCAGAGCAAAACAGTGGCAGATAGACTATCCCCAGTGGAAAGTCAATACAGAGGTCTTCAGGAATTGATCCAGATGTAGGGAATATCTCAAGTAGATCTGTTTGCCTCCTTTTAAAACTTACAACTAAACAGTATTCTATTCCAGGGCTCCCTTCCAGCAGACTGGGAAAACAGATGCTCTTTCATTCCCTTAGTCAGGGATGTTCTTATATTCACTTCCACCCTTTCCAATAATTTCCAGGGAAATTGTGAAGATTCAGAAAGACTATCCAAAAATAATTGTGGTGACTCCTTTCTGGCCAAGGCAAAATTGTTTCTCTCTTTTTATGAAATTGGCCAGGAGCAGTTATGGCAAGCATCCTCACAGATTGAATCTACTCACACAAGACTAGGGGAGTCTGATATACCCACATATCAAACATCTTCAGCTGACTACTTGAATGATTTAATTTTGATACCCTTTAGGCTCCTGTTTGCATGAGGACATGCAGCAGATATGACCGGCAAGAAGGCTTTCTTCTAAAAAAATCCTATATTGGAAAGTGGAAGAAATTTTCTTGTTGCCTATTCAATGACATGGGACCCATCTGTGATTTTTTTTTTTTTTTTTTTTTTTTTTTTTTTTTTTAGCACTGGTGCTGAAATGTTTGTGCAAGTTACTGTTTTCTGGCCTCTCTTATGCCTCTAAGAACATAACACCTTACAGCCATTTCAGCATGTTAGCCCAATGATCCCTGTCTTTCTTCTCTGTTTATTGTCAAACCATTTCTAAAAGGCTTTTTACACCTGAGACCTTCTTGTAGACAGGTTCCTCCTCCTTGGGAGATCTCGGTTTTATGTTAGAAAAACTGTCAACCTTTGAACCTGCCGGTCAGGCTGACTTAAGGTAAGGTTTCTTACCTGGAAAACTGCTCTTCTGATTATTTTGACATCTGCAAGAAGGCTGAGTTACAGGCTGTCACAGTGGGAGAACCCTGTCCTGGTTTTCCATAGAGACAGAGTCACTCTGCGCATGAACCCCTGCTTTATGCCGAAAGTTGTTTCAGAGCTGACATTGAATCAAGCCATTAGTCTCCCTGTTCCATGTCTACATCCTAAAAACAGGGCGGAGAAGACTCTGCACTCTGGATATACATGGGCAGCTCTGATAATATCTTGACAGAACTAAGTCCTTTTGGGAAGCTAATCAGTTGTTTCCTATTCTAGGACTAAGAAATGTCAAACCATGTCTAAACAGATTATTTCCAGGTGGTGGTCCTCTGCTATTGTTTTTTGTTGCATTCCTTAAGGAGAATCCATTCCAGGCAGTGTTGAGGCACATTATACTACATTAGCTTCTGTGATGGCATACTAGAAAGGGGTAGACTCTAGAGGCAGCAGTTGGCCCTCCATCCATACATTTACAAAGCACTACAAACTGTAGTCTGTTTTTCAGGACTTGAGCAGGCTTTGCTAGGACCATTCTCCAGGGGCCCCTGGACCTTTCTGCTAGGCTGGATAAGCTGTTATAGTCTATCCATAGGCTACTGTAGTAATGAGAGTGTTGAACACAGTGCAGTCATAGAAGTTGCACTTGCCTCTAACAGTAGATGTTTGAATTCTTCACTGCTACAGTAACTGTACCCACCCACCACCTGCCTTCTTGTATAGCATTTCTTTGGAATATGTTTTTATTTTATATTTTGGGTTGTTCAAGATGTGTTCCCCGTTTTAGCTTGAGGGGTAAGAAAGTCCTGCAGATTTTAGTCACTCTGGCTGTTTATATAGTTTCCTCCAAAAACGGCTTTGCCTATAATCAGCTGGAGTGATGTGGGAGGTGTTAAAGTTTTTGGAATCTTGCCAATTGCTTTTTCCATGGTAGGATAACACCCACAGGCCATTGCAGCAGTGAATAATTGGAACAATTTCTGTTATAAGCAAGTGTTTTAAGTCCATGATGCAGCAAGTGTTTATGTTGTTAGTTCCCCAGTGTTGCACAGCACAGTTATGCTTTGGTCTTGGGTGACTATTGTCTGCTGATTAAGTTAAAGTAATGATTCTACCAGTGTGAAATGTACTAACCTTTTAATTTGATAACTGATCATAAGCATTTATACATTGCAGTGAACAAGGAGTATTGTCTAGTGCAGATCCAACTCTTAGATGAGTGTGAGCAGGAGGAATAGCCGGACAAGTTGGGCTTGTTTCTTTTTCATGTACTTTTGAGTGACAATTTTGACTTCTCTCCAAATGTCCTGTAAGTTTCATACTAGTTTGTGTTTCATTGGATGGGGTGAAGTTGCTTTGGCCCCAGGCAATGATGACTTTTTCAGTCATGGAGCAAAAAAACTTGTGTGCCACATTTGTGTCGCATGTCCTGTTACAGTGCTGAGATCTGAATGATGAACTTGCCATTTTCCGTGTGAGGCTAATTTAGAACTTGTGCAGTACTCTGACCTACAGGCACAGTGCTGTGTCCTGTTGGAGAGCATTTATCCTGTGAAACCTGCGACAGCTTGGAGGTATTCCTTAACCGTTTGCTTCCTTGCCCTTCTACTTGTTGCCAGCAGCTACCAAAACGGTCTTTTGAGGCTCTGCCCCTATACTGTAGTCTCATATATACTCCTGTGCAGCGATAACGTTGGTAGCATTCTATGTTCTGCTGCACCTCCACAAAAATAATGGGCCCACAAGTATTCAAACTAAAGACTCTGCTCTCCATGAACAAATAGATGTGATGGAGGGACAGCATATTTATTTATTTTTTTTACTTGTTCCACCTCTGGAGTAATGTTCCATTTCTGCAGTAATCTTCCATTGCAGTATTAAACAGAGTGATACCCTCATTCTTCCTTTAAGGCAATGTTGATTCATCCAGGTTCTGATTTGATTTGCCCTGTTATGAGGGGTGGGTATTGGCAAGGTGGTTATCCTTCATGCAATGAATGACTCTTGTCTTGCAAACTTTATGTATCTTTGAGTCTTTGATGCGCCAAATTACAGTATATGTTGTACTCTTCTTCCTTTTGTTTTGCAGCTGAAGAAGTTTCTCTTTGTCTCCTGCCTAGTTATGAATGTTTAAACTAAATAAGTAATCTGAATAGATGCATGTAGGAGAAGTTTGTTGCTCTGGTAAATTAGGTACATAAAGTAGTGGTACCAATTATTCTTTCTTATCTTCACAGTTGTAGCCTTGCAGTGCAGTTATCCAGGGTCCGGGAGAGCGTCCTCATTATCTCCACTGATCCTGCCCACAACATTTCAGATGCCTTCGACCAGAAATTCTCCAAAGTCCCCACAAAGGTCAATGGTTACAGCAACCTGTTTGCCATGGTAAGTGCAGCATGAGATTCAGCTGCTTTCAGAAAACAGGGAAGCAAGCCTAACGTTTGACCGTAGGTGAGTCGCTCCATCTTTGACTTCTAGAACCTATACCTTTGGCTCAGTTCAGCTTGTCATGAAAAACTTTCCCAGGCTGCACCTCCTCCCATAATGCTTTTCATTTGCTTCTGCCTTCAGATTTCTTTTGCCACTTGAAAAGATGCACCACTGGAAAATTACCCCAAACTCTTCCACTTTTTTCTGTATTTCTGCAGAGATTATTTTTCTCTTATTTCAGATCTTTCAATATTTATTCAGTTGTCTTGGTCGCATCTATTCTTTTTCTTATATTTGCTATAGTATTCTAAAATTGGGGATGAATTTGTGTTTTATACATCAGCTGGAGAGCTGGAGTTTTTTTTTTTTTTTTGGCTTGAGTTACTTCCTTGTTTTGATTGTAGCATAGGTAGTGCTGTATTTAAAAAGTGTACACAATACAGATGCACAAGTCCACCTCAGGACTACCACACACTATGTGTAACTTGCCTGGGAGCTCAGCATTTGAATATGGAGTATTAGGTCTGTCTTGGATTTAATAAGAGCACCCTTAAGGATAGGAGGAATAAACTTAACCTTAAGTGTGTTGACTAAGAGTAAGAGTGAGGAGATGGAAGCTTTCTCTTGCTTCATATCAGTTCCAGCCCCCTCACCCCCAAGAGGACAGAAGAGGTTTCCATTTCAGGTCTATATCGCCTGTGTTTTAAAATGCACACAAGGAGGGAGGACAGAGAATCTTATCTCTTATACTCACTTTTCCACTCCACTGCTTTCCAACATATAACAGAGGCAGCTAGGAACAAATAAATTCTGGTCCATTTTTGCCTCTGAGTTAGAGCTGACCAGACTTCTTCAGGCTGCCTCTTGTCTGCTCTGTAGGATCTATTTCTCCATATATAAACCTTAATGTGTATTGTCTCTTGAAGGAGGCTTTATTCCAGGCAGACATGAGGATGGGTTGTATTTTCATCCTGCTGTGCATACAGGGTGGACAGGGATTCAGCTTCTTCCATTTCTTTTTAGGCTGTTTGGTGCCGATTACTGAGGTATCTAGTGCCCCCTAATCTGCATTGTTGCTGATCCTGTTGGTAAACCTTGTCAACCACCATGGCTGTTACTGGCCCTCTACTTTTTCACTCTTGTCATCAGCTTCACCTTTAGTGCCAGCTGTCATGACATTAATACCTTTGCAGCAGATGATTCCTTTGGTTCCAGGTCTTGGTCAGTGGCCGTAGCCCACTTTTGGTGCTGATCACTTTGATAGCACTCTTGACTTTGGTGTCTTTCTTTGAACCTTTGGTGCTGAGAGCTTAGTCAGCCTTTTGACATCACCAGTGCCTGTTTGCACCCTTCATTACTAAGCCAGCAGCGTCAGACATTGGTACCCATGGGTTTTGGTTGTTAACTCTAACACACGAGGTTGCATCCTCCAGTGCAAGAGCTCCCCCACATGGTTGCTTAAAGCCTCAGCTTCCACCTAGTACCTGTCTCCCTATGAATCTGCAGCCTCCGGCAGAGGTCTTCATAACGGTTCCTAGGCTTTGCATACCTTCAGCAAAGCCAGTCTTAGAAGCTTGATTCCTTAGACATCCACTGTAGAGTATGATAGCTCAGAAGATTGTGAATTTTTTAGTACAGAAGCTAACCTCGCCTTCTTTCAAACCACCGTCATTGGCAGAATTGAATTATTTATGTTGCTTCACCATCTTTTTGGTGGCAGTCACATCAGCCAGTCAAGTATCAGAATTTCAGGCTGTATAGTTTTCATAAGGAAATAGTAATGATAGGAATTAACCCCCTCATTTATGGCAGAAGTGACCATGGATGTGAATTTTGAACAATTCTGTCAACAATCCCCTCCCCAGTTATTTCAGCAAATTGGCATAGCTTCTACATTGTGTGGATGTTAACTGGCAGTTGAGAATCGGTGTGCTTACAGCTAAGCCTTTCAGAAAAAAACAATTTATACTTCATTTCTTTTTGCACAAAAGAAGTTGGAACGGAGAATGTTTTAAACTAATTTCTGACTAGGTGTCTCACCAGCCACACGTTCTGCTGTGATAAGCAGCTACTGGCATGGTAGATAACGGATTCTACTGCAGCCTTGGCTGCCTCTTGAATGTTTTTTACAAATGCTCCCTTAGACAATATTTGTGTAGCTGCAACTTGGGCTTCTCTGCACACCTTTGCATGTCACTGTAAGTTGGATTTGGTGTCCAGAGAAATCTTTCTTTGGGGCGCCATGTTATGTATGATCTTATCTGAATTGCCCAGAAAGTTATCCTTGGCCATCAGTCCTGGAGTTTAAAGAGGATGGATGGGATAGTCTTGGATACAGAAGTTATGTACTTGATATAAATGATCTGCATCCATCCTCTGTAGCAAACTCCCCCATCAGCCCCCCTTCTCTTGGTAAGAGATGAAGCTGGAGGAAGGATTTTATGGAGGCTGACCTCCCAAGCGTTGTAATTAGAAGTCTGAAAAGAGAGGCAGATGCAAAGGTTTGAGGGAGAATGGGAGGAGCTTAGACCCTGGGCAAGAATCTGGTGCTAAGCTAACTTGGACATGTGTTAAAAGTCCTAGAGGTTCAAGAGGATTTGAGATGGGTCATTTAGATTTACAGTAAACTCTGTTAACCGGCACCCTTAGGGATTGGTAGATGCCGGATAAGTAGTTTCTGGTTGCTTGAGAGTTGCTATTAAAAATAGGCCGTGACTGTACCCTAAAATATGTTTGGTTTGACTTGTTCTTAGATTGGGGAGAGTGGGAATTTATCCCCATCTTCCTTTTTAAAACTCTAAAAACTTAAGTTATGTTTCTGCGAGGGGATGACAAAGTGCAGCACATGAAAATTGTACTGTATTTCTTCAAATTTTTTTTTTCCTGATTGCTTGAGTTATGGTTAACTGAGAGTTTACTTTATCACTATGGTAAATACATGTCTTTTGTTTCCAAGCTGCAGAGAAAACCTCTTCATCTTATCAGTAACAGGGTCAGGCTAGTGCATTTGGGTTTCTCTGACAGAATTTTGGAGCAAACCTGTTTGTACTGGAAAGCAGTCTGAAGGGATAAGATGGCTGCACATTGAGTAACTGCTTAATTTTAGCTCTCCAAGTGTGAAAACAAAAACCCAGCGGAGAAGGCAAGTAGACTTGTGTTTATGGGTAAATTTCAGTAACTGGCTGGTAAGTGTACTGCCTGGATGTCCGGAATAAAGAAATACAGAAGACCTGGAAAAATCAACTACAAAAAGTGAGGAAGAAACACGGACCGGGGAAGATTCTGCAGCTGTTCAGCAAAAAAATAAAAAAACAATGTAACCTTCAAACATGACTTCCAGTAACCTACAGGATGATGCAAGACAACTGCATGCAGCCCTGGTTAAGATAAACAAAACCCTGATGGGAGTATATCAACATAAACAACAAAAGGCTGGAAAAATGGAAGAAGCTTTAAACAGATATTCAGATGAGATTATAAAGCTGCAAAAAGTCAGAGGTCAAAGTGAAGAAAAAGCTGGCTGAAAATGAACTGCTCAGGAAGAGATGTTTAAAAAAAAATAGAATTAAAGGACAGAGCACCTAGGAAAAGCCTGAGGTTTTCATTTGTAACAGAGAAGCTGGAAGGAACAGACTGCATTAATTTTATGAAAGCCCAAATAAGCAACTGGACTGGTATTCCATAGCAGGAGTTGTTGGTTGAATGGGATACATCATATGTATGTTCCAAACCTGGCTATAAAAAAGCAACCTAGACCTTTAATACTAAAGATGCAATCCTACCAGCAGGAGTTGATGCTTATAAAGTTATGGCAGTAGGACAAAGTACTAAAAGTAGGAGACATAAGAGTCTTTGTGGAGAATTTTCACTCATTGTGCAGTAACAGAAGAGGAGCAAATGTATTCCACTATTTAGGGAATGACAAGATGCAGGTGTGAGATTCAAACTGCTGTATCCAGCTGTGTTCAAAGTATTCTTCCCTGGAGGGACAAAATTATTTTTTTATGAAGTACATGCTAAGGAGAAAATATGAAAGTTTGTCCAACAAAAAGGGTAAGCTGTGGAACAGAACAAGTTTCTGCTTCTTGTTCTGGTTATTAAAACCACAGAGGGACTGGACCTGTAAAACATTTTCAAAATTTTCAAGGGAAAATGTTGGAGAGAAGGAAGGGAGCATGAGAGTTGACTAGAATAATGGAGAGTACGTTGGAAATGAGGCAGAGACATGATTTTGGAGACTAACAGTAATACAACCAGTAACTTAATATGGGATTACAATGCAATAAATATATTTGTGAAATATGACAGAACAAGAAAATCTGGAAATATTGGACTTTTGCAGAATTTGTTGGACTTGTAAGGGACTTTAAAGCATATGCCCTACTTCATGTCCTTACTGTTAAAAGTGCTTTGGGGAGGGGAACAGAAGGGAGAAGGAAGGGGAAGAGGAGGGAGAAAGTTAACTGTAAGTAAAGATTTTTTTTCTTAAATAGTACCGATTTTATGGCATGTGATTTTCTTCACATGTTATAAAGCAGAGTTTTTTTCATTTTGTGTAATGGGGATTGTAAACAGGTGCTGCTGTTCTTTTATCCCTTCTCCCTCGTCTTGTTCAGTGTTAAGAAATGTAGGCACTGTGGTGTCTGTGTGTATATAATAGTAAAAACAAAAAGACAAAAGCAAGGCCATCACCAGACTGGCTATCGTAAAACTCTTGTTTAATAAAAAATGAGAAGTAAGAACTTAAAATGGCAGGATAAGCACTTTTGGGTTAACCCCCCCCCCCCATCAGATCTGCCATTAAAAGGTAAAACGAGACATTTATAGTTTAACAAGTCAGAGTTGCTCCTTTCAGGCACTGCCTTTCAGTTTTCCAATCGGTGTCTTCCACACAAATCTACACCTCTTCAATGTGGATAGGGTCACGCTCACGTCAAATGTCCAATACGATTGTGATATTCTGTTTCACTGTTGCAGTCATCACATTTGGGTTATCCCTGTGGAAGTAGCCCTCAGTCGGCTCGAATACCAGAAGCGTAGTATTTCAGCTTCGGTTGCTGTTGCTTCAGGACTGATGTCAGGTTGTCAGTAGTATAAAGTAAGGCAGCCGATGCCATTAAATCAGTCTTTCTTGCCAAGGAGCCCAAAGCAGAAGCAGTTTGCACGAGTGCTGGTCGGCCGCTACCTGAGTTTTGTTTCCTGAATTGAAGCTGAAGTCTTCTAAAGCCAAGTACCCCATTGGAGATCCTTTTTTTCTTGCTCTAACCGATGTCAGAAAAAGTTAATTGTCTCGCTTGTGGAAAGCAAATACCACACAGAGACTCTTTCTTACTGCGTCACTTGCTTAGGCCCAGATCACGACGTCCCTCGCTGTCGCTTTTGTGCTTTCTTCAATGCCAGAACTATGTCATCGGGCCCTTATTGTTGCTAGATATTTTCACTCACAGTCCTCAAATCCCAACATGGCTTTGGTAAGCCATCCAACAGCAAATCTTCCAAAAAAACATAAGGGTAAAGACCGATACAGACTGCACAGTTCCAAACCTACCAATGACATTTCCGTTAAGCCAGTCGTCAGTTCTCCGGTCCTCAGTGAGGCGCTTTCGCAGCCCCTGATGCCCGCTTCTGTGGATTTGCAGGCTGCTACCCAGACCCTTTTGGAGTCTGGCATGCCGCAAAACTCTTCAGCTAAGGATGGATGTCTCTACCTTGGATGGGTCCAGAGCTGCTGAGCAGGCACCGGCTTCCGAGGAAGTACTTCGCACTACCGATTCTCTACACAGACGGACTTCTTTTGCATCTACCGTTCTTTAAAACTACAGAGTTTCTAAGGCCCAGGGTACACACCACGCCCAAGAAACTGATGACCCAATTTCAGGCACCTGCTTCCTTGCCCCAGTCTCAAATGCTATAAATGGCGGAAGACCTTATAATGCTGATCAGGGGAAGCCAAGCTACCCCTTCCAAAAGAAAGAGATTTGTGTCCCCAGTAGTTTTATCTGAACAGGAGTCTGACTGTGATGCATCTGAATATGAAAACATGCAACCACTCTCTGCTTATGAGGATTCTGATGCTCAGGAATCCATTGCTTCAGTCTCTCCACCCAAGGACTTTTCCTTTGGGGAAACCCTTTATACTTTAAGGGAGCATTTCCAGTGGGAATGTCAGGACTACCCTCAGTCAAGAGACTCAGGAAATTTAGATCTTCCACAGCACAGACCCTTGGCCATTCCTTCTGTCCTCGATATTGTGGATGATGTTTTCATGGAATCTAGTTTGACTCCTGACATCCTCCCTCCTGCTCCCAGGAAACCTGACCGGTACTACAGAGTCTCTGACTCTCTCAAATTTCTTTTCAAACATTCTACTGCTGACCCTGAGGTCATTTCTCAAAGGCCTAAAGGAATTAGAGCAACTTCTAAGAATCCCACCCCCTCAGATAGGGAGACAGATGGGGTAAAAAAGTATACACCTCTGCTAATCTTGCTTATCAGAGCACTAAATTGTCAGTTCCATATGCTACAATTTCAGCAACATACCATGGAACTCCTCAAACAAAAAATATCATCCTTTCCTGCTTGTGCAGAAAATAGTTACAAGACTTAATGCATTCTGCAAGTCAGGTAACGAAGCACACCTTACACTGTGGTTTTGACACCCTAGAAGCATCTTGCGTGGCAGCAGTCACCGGTTCTGCCCTTGGAAGGCATGCTTGGCGTAAGGAACAGCCCTTGCCAGATCATGTCAAATCTTAAGTTATTGGATGCACCCTTGCACAAAGACAACTTATTTGGCACCAAGACAGAGGAGGGCTTAAAAAAGAAGGAAGAAAAAGCTAAATCTATGCAGGCAGTTAAGGATTTCCTACAGGTCCAGCCACCAAGGTTCAGTAGGCATTGCCCCTCCAAACACTGGTCCTTTCCTGCCCCCTCCAGGTTAGTTCAGCCCAGACCCCAGGGAGGCAGGACCCCTCCCCCCCCCCCAGATAACAGCCACAGGGAATGCAGAGATCAAATCAATGGAGTTCCTCCACTTCAAAACCAGGGAGTGCAAAGCCACCCCCACATGGTAAGAACTCACAATGACTCTCCACTTCACCCGCTCCCTCTGCCCACCTACACTTGCCCCTAGGAGGAAAACTCTCCTTCCACGCAAGCACCTGGGCCACCATTACCAACGACTGCTGGGTCCTCAACATAGTGTCCCAGAGATACAAATTTTCTTTCCACACTCTCCCAACCCTCAAAGGGTTCCCAGATCTACCACCAAACCAGCGGGCAGAGGCAAAAAAGCAAGTCCTTCCCTTCTCTCTATGAGGGCAATAGAGCACGTTCCTGCATAACACATAGGCCAAGGTTTCTACTCCAGGCTCTTCCTGCTACCCAGAAAAAAGGGCACCTGGAGCCCCATCCTCGATCTATCCATTCTAAACACCTTCCTGGTGATACCAAAATTCAAAATGCTCACCCTCCAGCAACTACTACCTGTGCTCTCCAAGACTTCTTGGCTAGCCACCCTAGACCTAAAAGAGGCCTACCTCCACATCCATATCAGAGAATCTTGCAGGAAATACCTACATTTCAGGGCAGGATCTGTGCACTTTCAGTTTTCTGCGCTTCCCTTTGGCTTATCTACTGCTCCCAGAGTTTTCACAAAATGTCTGGCTCCTGCCATTGCCTTTTGCAGACAAACATTCAAATTTACCCATACTTAGATGACAGCCTAATTCAGGTAGACAGTCAGGGAAAAGCTGCTCAAGCACCTGACCTTTGTAAAGTCCCTACTAACCTCCCTTGGGTACATTATCAACACAAAGAAATCTAAACTAGTACCCACCCAAAGGATTATATTCGTGGGAGCAAGCCTGGACACAGCATCCCAGATGGCATTCCTTACTCCAGAAAAGCAAACTTACCTGACAACCTATTTCTCTCAGCTAGCCACCAGACCCCAGTTGTCCGCAAGGAAAATCCTGCAAGCTCTGGTGTTCATGGCATCTTGCATTCTACTCGTTCCATATGCCAGACTGCATATGAGGAAACTTCAGTGGTACTTAAAAAGCCTTTGGTGTCAACACTCTCTCAAACCCTGGAAACTCTCTTTTACCAGTGATACCTTGCTTAAGAAAATATTTTCTTTGGTGGACAGCAGCATGGTACTACAACAGGGGACTACCCTTCTCACCACCCCACACTGCTCAGATCCTCACCACAGACGCATCAGTCTATGCCTGGGGTGCACACCTGGACGGCAGGTGCATACAGAGCCAATGGAGCCCACAGCAAATACACCTGCACATCAACCAAGAAGTGATGTTAGCTGGCCAGCACGCATTGACAGCTTTCAGGCCCCTTCTCTCCCCAGGGGTTCTACTTATCAAAACAGACAACACCACTGTGATGTGGTACAGCAACAAGCAGGGAGGGACTCGCTCCTACCCTCTATGCAGGCTTGCCATGACCCTGTAGCACATAGCCTCAGTCATGCAACTACACCTGTTAGCGCAGTTCCTGCCAGGCTCTCAAAACTTTCTGGCAGACAAGCAGAAATCTTCTGGACCCACATGAGTGGCTGCTAGACCAAAGAGCCTTCACCCTAATAAATCAGAAATAGGGCACCCCGAAGATCGACCTCTCTGCTTCCCAATAGCTGACTTCCTCAGAAACAATTTCATTCAATAAAAGGTTCATTATATATACATGAATGCAATGGGCAATCACTAATTGCATCCTTAAATTTAAAAAGACAGTAACAAGTATATCATAAATTTAATAAAAACTGTTGACCAGTATATCTAACTGTATTAAATACTATAGCAGCAAACACAAACAACAAATAGAATACAGATGGGACAGCCAAATGTTAGAAACAATAAAAGATAAAGGAGAGAGAACTATCCCAGCCGAGTGTAGCCTCCCGGACATCTCAAATGCGCATGTGAAAGCTGCTCTCTCTAAAGCTAAAAACACAGCATCAATGGGACCGGATGGTGTCCCCGGCTGTGTGCTACACGAGCTAAATGAGGAATTAACCCCGCACATAAGGCAGCTGTTTAATCTCAGCCTTACCACAGGATACGTGCCCAAGGAGTGGCGTACGGCAACTGTGGTCCCACTCCACAAAGGCGCCTCACGGACCCTGGTAATTACCGCCCCATAAGCTTAACAAGTCTAGTCTGCAAAGCTATGGAGAGGATCATAATGGAGCTCATAAACAAAGATATAGGGGACTTGCAGACATTGGACCCGACCCAGTTTGGCTTTGTCAAGGGAAGATCATGCCTTTTGAACTTGGTTGACTTCTTCGAAACAGTCACCAAGGCCATTGATGAGGGAAAGGCAGTCCATACAGCCTACCTTGACCTTGCAAAGGCTTTCGACACAATACTCCACTCGGGTATTGTAGAAAAACTTACCAGCTTAAATGTAAACCCATATGTCACAAGATGGGTTGCAAACTGGCTTAAGGACAGAACCCACAGGGTTAGAGTTGCTGGCGCTGTGTCAGACTCCAAGCCGGTTACAAGTGGTGTCCCACAGGGCTTGGTCCTTGGCCCCCTATTGTTTGGCATCTACTTCTCAGAAGTACAGGCCAGCATGGGAGGACTTTGGCTGACAAAGTTTGCAGACGACTGCAAACTGGGCGCCATAGTGGAAAGTGCATCGGACACGGATATCCTTCAGAAGGGACTCACGGAAACAGATAGCTGGTGCCAGAGCCATGGCCTGAAGTTAAACGCCAAAAAATGTATAGTCATACCCTTCGGGAAAAACAAGGTAACCCCAAGCTACCATATAGGTGGCAATCCACTAAGCACAGAAGAGGTTATCAGGGACCTGGGGACCCAGGTTGACAGTGGCCTTTCTTTTGACACTCACATTGCTAAAGTGGTTAGAAAGACCTTCTACATTGCCCACCTGATCATGAAGGGATTCACATCCAGATCTAGTGAGGTCATTGTTCCCCTGTACTCTTCACTTATCAGACCAATGATCGAGTACAATGCCCCATTCGGGATGCATCTCACCAGACATCTGCAGCAATTGGAGAGACCCCAAAAGTTCCTCAACAAAAGGATAAAGGGACTCCAAAATCTGTCATATGCTGCCAGATTGAAGAAACTCCAGCTCTATTCAGTCGCATACCGTCTGCTCAGAGGTGACATGTGCCTGACATACAAGGCCATGTCCAACCCGGAATTAATGGACATGCTCCACCTCAAAAAAATCCAAATCCACCAAAACCACTAGAGCAAGCGACTTAAACCTTAGCACGGATATAAATAGGACGTGCTGGAGGGATAGATTTATCACTCAGAGACTCCCTATGCTGTGGAATAAAATCCCGGTCCATGTGAGGCAGAGCACCTCGCTGACTCTGTTCAAGAGAAATCTAGACCTGTGGATGGGAGATCGTAGGTTTACCCCGGGAATCATCTCTGTGTCACTGCTGGACAGAGGCACAACAAACTAATGGGCACAGTATTTTTTCATATAAGGGGTGGCGTAAGCCACAAAAATTTGGGCTAGGCTTATAAATGCCTTAGGGCAGATAGCCTAGTATAAACCTATGAACCTAAATCTTCCTAATGTAAATATGTTAAAGCATGTTTTAAATTCAAATAGAAATATGTATATGTATCTACATTTATAACCATAACATATTTGTGTTGATAGATACATATACATATTTCTATTTGAATTTAAAACACCTCTTGAAACGAAATGAAAGTTTATTGCCAACAGTAACTTTGGACGGGGCAAGTAGCAGTATCTTCCAGTTATTTCTTATGGTATTACAAATATGCTTAACATCACTGTTGTAAGGGAGAGCAAGTCTATTTCTCTGAGTGGGGGTGGCATATTCAGCTTAGTAATTTGTTTCCTCTGTATTATTTGAGGCCATACTATTTCTCTTATGTCTGAAGTATGGTCTTGCTTTAGTTTCCTGTACAACATTTATATAGACCATCTCTTTCTCTATTTCCTGTCGTTTGGGCCTGGAGTTTCAAGATAGAGGTTACAAATTGCCCATCACCTTAAAAAAAAAGTCTTGATCAGCAGTGCAGAGTCTGGAGGATCTATGGATCTGATTCTTTATATCACTAGAAAAAACAAATTGTGGATGCATGCTCCGTCTGTGCAAAAGAATGTTTTTTCCTACAGTCTTTCCTGTAAAGCCCAGTACACACATCACCTTTCTCATCCATAGAGAGTTTTGCATCTAAGTAACTCATGTCCAAGGCAGAATAGTGCATGGTAAACCTTAAAATGTCTGTGGTCATTTCTAAGTGTGATACAAAGTCCTTTAGCATGGTAGGAGCATCTCACCATATCAGATGTGTCCTCCACAAAACGTTTATAGAATTTAACAGCTGATCTAAATGGATTGTTGTCATTTAGTACCATAGATGTCTCCCAGTTGGCTGATACCAGATTGGCATAGCTGTTGGTGCAGGGTGTGCTCATAGCTACACCTCATCTCTGCCAATAAATGTCCTTGTCAAAAATAAATGCATTATGTAGAATAAGATCTAGTAAAGTGCATATTAACTCTGTTTCAGTGGAATCAAAATCACTGTTACATTCTAAAAACCGTTTTAATTGAAGTGACACCATAGTCATTTGGTGTAGCAGTGAAAAGACTGTGGATATCTGAAGTGATCATTAAATAATTTTCTCTAGTGTCCATCGAATTCATGAAGTCAGAGAGCATATCTAAAAAATGCCCAGTATCCTTAATGATGGCCTGAATCTGTTCAACCATTTTCTTCAGCTAGTATTCACATATATCGACAAGAGTTATGTTGCCCATCCATTACCTGATACGATGGGACACATCGGAGGATTATTTCGATCCTTAAGTATCATTGGGAGACCACTGATGATTGGTATGGTGAGATGTTCTATACTAAAAAAAATCAAAAAGATTTTTTGTAATGCTATTTAGTCGCAGAAGCTCAGACCGCTTTGTATGAATGCTGTGAACCATTTTTGTAACCTGTAAGCAGTGTATGTTGCTTCATCTTTTAGCATCTATAACATTCTGTCATAGTCTCTTGTTTAATAAAACAATCCCACCACCTTTGTCTGCTAGTCTAATAACTATATTTTTGTCATCCTTCAACATCTGCAAAGCCAGTTTCTCCTCTGTACTTAGGTTATAAAAAAGATGTTTAGCCCTTTTGTGTACATATTGGGATATTTCTCGTTCACAAATCTGGATGAATGTCTCTAAAACCACAGTGTTCTTCGGAATATATGTACTTGGTTTCTGCAAAATATTAGGAATTGAGTAATTGTCTATGCCATATATAGATGTTAACAACAGATTACGTCCAAATAACTTTAAGTTCAAAATAACTTCACTTAGAAGAGACGGGGCAGCTGGTATGAAGCCAAGTCCTTTATGCAATAGTTCACGCTGTGGTAATGTTAAATTCAAACTAGACAAATTGAACACCAGATCATCTATCTCTGAATGCTCTTGCTTCGCCCTTGTTGTTGTTTCCATTCCAGTGAAAGGTGGCGTGTCCTTCTCCCTCTGCTTTGTCACCTCTTCCTTTTCATATGCTTCATGTTTGGAATTTGCAAAGGAAGCTTCAGAATAAATGAGGGAAGGTTGCAGGATTCTTTGGGACTAGCCCCCAAATTCTGAGTGTCAGCAGTGTGTGAAGATTGCAAATTGGAGTTAGCATTAGAGTTCATATTATCCATAACAGAGCTGGAGTTTAACTCAATATTACGATTCAAATCAGTTGCATCTTCTTGGATATTGCTAGTATTATTTTTTTCTCTATTCTGTGTACCCAATGCAGCAAGGTTCTTGGGTCTCAGCCACATAAAAATGTGACCATTTTTAAAATAATCATAGTCTCGCATTCATTTTTTAGGCATTATCAATTCCAGTTTAGTGTCATAAAATACATTCATATATATCTTCTCAAGTTTCATGATATATACGGTATCTGTATATTTAGTTTCCAGCTCATGCTGTAACTTCTCAGTGCTCTTAATTCATGTTCTATTAGCTCAAAGTATTCAATGAGAAGACGCATATAATTAAAGCTAAGCTCGATTTAAGAGCCTGCCATTTTTTAAGCTGCTCTGGGTGCGTTTCACCATATATAGGCATCAAGAGTGTGTAAACCTCTGGGTATCTATCTATTTATTGTTTATTGTATTTGTTTACCAGGAAGGTCCACTGGGCCTAGGTGAGACCATTTTCAGTGGAGGCCCGGGGAGAAAACTCCACATATAAATTAAAGGTGACGTACGTACAGTAAAAATACAGAAATGCAACTACAGTTACATAAAGAGCTAGAAGGCAGTACAGTAACAGTCATGGGCATGGGTTTAAAGTAAATATGGTATAAAGATACATATCAGAGTTAATGGGTATTAAGCAGTAAGCAGCTTGCATATGAATGGAATTGTTCATAGCAGAGATGACAGGGAGAATTTGTGCAGCAGTCGTAGTAATGTAGAGGGATAGGGAGGAGGTGTATGAGGATAGTGTATAGTACATAGACAAGGTAGATGAACTACCAGCTGGCTAGAAAGAGGTGGGGTAGAGTGGGAAAAGCAGTGTTTAGAGAGAGCTATTTTTGGCATGGGCATAGCCAGCCAGAGGAGAGATGTTGTCTAAGAGACTTTTTAAAGAGCACACTGTAACTGATGGAGATGATTGTAGATGGGACGGTGTCCCAAAGTTTGGAAACAGTAAAAAATAAAGCATTTGACTGGTTGGGAGTTGGGGTTTGTTTACTTTGAGCAGTGTTTTATTTTCTGATCTGAGAGGCCTGTTTGGATGGTACAGGGACAGCAGGGAGGAAAGAGAGGGGCAAGTATCCTGTTTTTTGCTTATTTTTACAAGTTATTTATAGCACTTTTATTGCCTGCTGCATACTTTTCTAGCTAGTTTCACTGAGTGTAAGGTATTAACTGGAAACTTTCAACAATTGTTAAGCATCTGTTTGGGTTTGTTTGTTCTGATTTCCTGCCAAGGAGTGTATCATATAACTTAATTGTTTGCAGTTAAAAGCATTCTCTAGAGTCTCCTTACTCCTTTATCTATTTAAACATTTCTGCAGTTGTTTCTACCTAATTAGTATGGGTAGTTGTAGCATTGTCCATATTCAGGCTTGTGTTTTGGGCCTAGTTGTTTGTTGGTTGAGACTGTGTGTCTGAGCACATGTTCCAGGCCATCTTAGTTTAGCCAAAGCCAGTATAGCATTTCAGTGAGAGGGAAGTGTTTATGGTCATTAGGTGATTGGGGTTACCTGGACTACGGCTTGAAGTAAGTACCTTATTGGTTCTTTCTAGCTTTTTTTAAAGTTGTTTCAGGTTTCAAGTTTTGTTACGTAAGAAGTTAACTTGTGAGTGTTTCTGCCTTTTCACACTAAGCTAATTGGAGGAAGGGCACTGAGCAAACTGATCTGTGATATACAACATTAAGTATCCTGTTTTCTGCTTATTTTTATGAGTTATTTATAGCACTTTTATTGTCTGCTGCATACTTTTCTAGCTAGTTTCACTGTGTGTGAGGTATTAACTGGAAATTTTCTACAATTGTTAAGCATCTGTTTGGGTTTATTTGTTCTGATCTGTGTTTCCCACCCTCCCTATTGGTATCCTGTTCTTATACTTGGTGGCTTTGCAGTTGCCCACCCTTATGTAAATTTGATCTGGGACACTCCTCCCAGTCTAGTGTCATTACATTCTACCGAATATAGGGAGAACATTTGAGAAGGCCAACCCACTTAGTTTCTTAACCTTCAATTATCTTCTGCTCCTCCTTTCTCCATTTCCACTTAACAAAAAAAAAACAGTTCTAAACTTGTTTCCTGCTTTTCCTGTAAGTAGTCTAGTCCAGATACAGATTTGCTGTATCCAGGACTGTTTGTAAGTTTGTGACCCCCAAGCCTTTCTATGTTGGAGGGAAGCCTTCTAGCTTATCAGTGGGAGTGGTAAGCACTAGGTAGCTTATCTAAAAAAACAAAAAAAAAAAACACTTTATGCATTGCCGCTTAGCAAGGGTTAAACTATTCCTGGTGCCATAGTCTGTTCTTGAAATTTTCCCTTAGAACTTGCCAGATGTTCATCGTGTTACCCTGCTGCAGTCATCACACTTGGGTTATCCTGCCGTCAGGCGGTCCCGCAGTCGGCCGGAATTCCAAAGTCTTGGTCCGGCGTCTGTTGCTGTTGCTTCTTCCCTGACGTCAGTGCGCCAGGGGTATATATAATGCATCCGACGCCATTTTCTTCAGTCTTTCTTGCCTCGCGGTGCCCGAAGCAGAAGCAGTTCGCAAGTGCCGGTCGGCCGACTCCTGAGATTTTCGAACTCGAATTTCAGACCGAAGTCTTCTATAAAGCTAAGTACCCCAATTGGGGAAACTTTTCTTGCCTCAGACCGATGCCAGAAAAAGTTAACAATTGTATTTCTTGTGGGAAGCAAATACCTCATAAGGATTTTCATTCTTATTGCATACCTTGCCTAGGCCCAGACCACAACGTCACTAGTTGTCGTTTTTGTGCTAGGTTTAATACGCATACTATAAAAAGACGCTTTGATTTCGCACAACACTACTTCGGTAGAAAATTTAACTACACTATGCCGTCGGAGCAACCGACTACCGGCGTGCACAAAAAATGCAAGGATAAGGACAGACAGCCCAGGCCTAAGCCAGATTCCGAGGCCTCGGCTGGTCCGGTCTCCGGTTCTCCGGCCTTCCGTGAGGCTCCGACGCAGCCCCTGACTACCACAGATCTGGAACCCGAGACGGCTTCGGAACTTTTGGCGGAATGTACCAGGCCGTCGCAGCCATCTTGTTCAGCCCCAACCGACGAGACAGCTGAAAAAGATGTCGGTGCTGCAAAAACACCTTCGGTTTCTGAAGGCGTCTTCAGACCGACGACACTCACCATTAAAACGTATCCTAAGACGAAGACTCCTATTAAACCTAAAAGGACTGCACTTCAGTCCCATGTTCAAGGCCCCATGCCTAAGAAACAGATGCTCAAAATGGCTGAAGATTTGATTTCTTTAATCAGGGGTTCCCAGCACCCTCCTGACAAAAGGCCTAGACAAGAGGAAGATTATGCATCTTCTGAACAAGTGTCCATTTCTTCAGACTCCTCTGAGGACCAAGATTACTCCTTCTCCCCTTATGAAGATTCTGATGCTGAGGATTCCATTCCCTCAGCTTCTCTTCCTGAAGACTACTCCTTTGGGGAAACTTTACACACTGAGGGAACATTTTCACTGGGAAGGTCAGGACTACTCTGACTCTAAGAAAAGGCTCAGAGATTTTCTTTTACTCCCCCAGCACAGACCACTTGCCATCCCACCAGTTTTAGACATTGTGGATGATGTTTACTTAGAATCCAGTTTGAACCCAGACTTTCTACCTCCTGCTCCGGCCAAACCTGACAGATACTATAGAGTGCCTGATTCCCACACATTTCTTTATAAAAGCACTGTTGCTGATCCAGAGACTATCTCCCAGGGTCCCAAAGGGGCTAAGGCTTCTATGGCTAAAAATCCTGTACCCTCTGAAAGGGACTCCAGAGCACTAGACAAGTGGGGGAAAAAGGTTTACACCTCAGCCACTCTAGCTATGAGGGCACTAAATTGCCAATTTCACATGCTAAAGTATCAGCAATTTCTTATCTCTCAGTTAAAACAAAGAATGAGCACTCTCCCTCAACAGACTGAATTGAAAGAAATGCAGGATCTGTTGCATGCAACTTAACAAGTGGGCAAACATACTTTACAATGTGGGTTTGATTCTTTGGAGGCTTCCTGCAGAGCAGCTGTCACTGGGTCTGTTATACGTAGGCATGCTTGGTTAAAGGAACAAACTCTGCTTGATCATGTTAAAGCAAAGATTCTAGATGCTCCCTTACAGCAGGATGTTCTTTTTGGAGTTAAAGCAGAAGAAGTCTTAAAGAAAATGGAGGATAAGGCAAAATCTATGCAGACAGTCAAAGACAGTCAAAGATTTCCTACAGGTACAGCCCCCTCGCTTCAGCAGAAATTGGCCAACTAAAAATTGGTCCTTTCCAGCTACTGACAGACCACAGAGGGGTAAATACAGACGTCCAAGAGGCAGAGGACAACCACAAGCCCAGTACAAACCTCGCCAAACTCAATGACTTGCACCTTATCTGGCCAAGCAACACTCTCTTGGCAGCCCCCTTGGGAGGAAACTTGCACTTTTTTCAGACAACTGGCACATTGTCACAAAGGACAAATGGGTCCTAGACGTAATTTCACGAGGATACAGATTCCATTTTCACACCTTTCCAATGAAAAGAGGAATGCCAAACCTGCCACAAAATCAATGGGCAGAGGCACAAAGACAAATTACAGCTCTCATGGACATGAGAGCCATTCAACTGGTACCTACACGAGAGCAAGGCCAAGGATTTTACTCGGGACTCTTTCTAGTGCCCAGAAAGGACAATGCCTGGAGACCAATTCTGGACCTTTCAATTGTAAACACCTTCTTACAGGTACCCAAATTCAAGATGCTAACACTACAGCAGCTTCTTCCCATGTTAGACAAGGAAGCATGGCTAGTAACGTTGGATCTCAAGGAGGCATACCTGCATGTCCTTATCAGACAAAGTTGCAGAAGATACCTCCGTTTCATTGCAGGTTCAACCCATTACCAATTTTCTGCACTGCCCTTTGGCTTATCTACTGCGCCCAGAGTCTTCACAAAATGCCTGGCACCAGTAATTGCATACTGCAGACAAAGAGGAATTCAAATATACCCATACCTGGACGATTGCCTCATCCAAGCAGAAAGCAAGGATATTCTCTTACAACATCTGGCTTTTGTAAAACATTTCCTAAGTTGCCTGGGGTACACAGTAAACGAAAAGAAGTCAAAACTAGTACCCTCACAAAATATGACATTCCTGGGTGCCAGCTTGAATACAACGGCCCAGAAGGCTTATCTGACGCCAGACAAACAACTACAACTGACTCAATATTTTCAAAAAAATGGCAACAAAGACCCAACTAACTGCAAGAAAAATTCTGCAGGCCTTGGGCTTCATGGCATCTTGCTTACTACTAAAACCATTTGCAAAGCTGCATATGAGGAAATTACAGTGGTATCTAAAAAGCGTATGGTCTCAACACAGCCACAGCTTGGACACAATGATATCTCTCATTCCCTGGTGTCACAGGCATGTCACCTCAACAAGGGTCAGCCTTTCACCTTGCCCCCAGCCAGGCAAACTGTGACAACAGATGCATCAGACTACACCTGGGGGGCACACATGGCAGGACAGTGCGTTCAAGGCGTATGGACTGCAGATCAAAGGAAACTGCACATCAATCAAAAAGAGATGCTAGCTGTACAGAATGCTCTGACAGCCTTCAAGAGTCCATTACATCCAGGACAACTTACAATAAAGACGGACAACACCACAGTAATGTGGTACATAAACAAACAAGGGGGTACACACTCCTATGCAGGCAAGCAATGACCTTGTGGAACACAGCTCTGGCTTTCCAAGTTCAGTTACAAGCTCAATTCCTGCCAGGAAAGAAGAACACATTGGCAGACGACCTTAGCAGAAACATCATGGATCCCCACAAGTGGAAACTGGATCTACAAGTATTTGCAATGATAACTCAAAAATGGGGCCACCCAGACATAGACCTGTTTGCCAGTCCTCAAAACTGTCAACTAACAAAATTTTGTACAAGGACATTTCACCATCAAGCTTGGAAAGTGGACGCACTCTCATTCAGTTGGAAAATGCTGACAGTATATGCCTTCCCTCCATTGCCTCTGCTCACAAAGGTACATCTGAAAGTCAGAAAGGAGAGACCATGACTGATACTCATAGCCCCAGACTGGCCACGCCAGCACTGGTACCCACTATTGAGGAATATGGCCCAGGGCCCACCTTGGATTTTACCACAAGTTACCCATTTGCTCACACAGCAAAACAATCAGATTCTTCACAGCCAGCTCAAAACCTTAAATCTGGCTGCATGGCAAATCACCTAAGCATCCAGCCACCTCATCTTTCCCAAGCAGTTATGGATGTTATTCTGGAAGCTAGGAGGCCAAGCACCAGGAAGGCTTATTTGGACAAATGGAAAAGGTTTTGTGCCTGGAACCAAGCCAAAGGCCAAAACATAATTCAGCCTCACATGCCTCACATTCTACAGTATCTAACTGAGATGTTGCACAAAGGACTTTCTTTTTCTTCCATTAAAATCCATGCTTCAGCTATTTCAGCCTACTACAACACGGATCCACCATTGTTTTCGCATGCACTGCTAAGGCAGTTCCTCAGAGGGGTAAAAAACTTTAGGCCCCCCCCCTAGGAGAGCACCTACACCTACATGGGACTTCAATTTTGTTCTGGAAAAACTTACGCTACCTCCCTTTGAACCAGCTTTCTCTGCATAACTACAGTTCCTATCATGGAAAACTGCCCTGCTGCTAGCAATAACTTCAGCTAGAAGAGTATCGGAGCTGCAGGCACTAATGGCAGTGGAACCTTTCCTTATTTTCCATCAAGACAGAGTTTCTCTCCGAACTAATCCTTCCTTCATGCCTAAGGTGGTTTCCAGTGTGGCTTTAAATCAAACCATCCACTTACCCACCTTCTTCCCTAATCCACAGAACAAAGGAGAGAGACTCCTGCATTCCTTGGACATTCACAGACAACTTTGTTACTACTTGGATAAAACTAAGGCTTTCAGAAAATCTGACCAGCTCTTTGTATCCTATGCTACAGCTTCACAAGGGAAGGCTATATCAAAACAAACCATTTCCAAATGGATAGGACATTGCATTCGTTTCTGCTATACCCACAATGGAAAACCAGTTCCTGCTACTATTAGGCCCCACTCTACCAGGGCAACAGCTACATCTACAGCCTTCCTCAGGGGGGTTCCAACCAAGGAGATTTTGGAAGCTGCAACTTGGAGTTCAGTACACACCTTTACCAAACACCATCACTTACCACTTTACTCTAAGACTAGGGCGGGCTTCGCCACTGCAGTTCTGCAGGGCCTTCTAGCCTCCACTAACCCTCTATGACTCCTCCACCCATCCTTAGCTTTGGGATTCTACCCAAGTGTGATGACTGCAGCAGGGTATTCTACCCAAGTGTGATGACTGCAGCAGGGTAACACGATGAACATAGTACAGTTTTGTACCTACCATAAATGTAGATGTTCGAGTGTACACCCTGCTGCAGTCCAGGTTACCCTCCCTCCATCCCCTCTGATCTAACTGGCTCAATCTCTACAATACCTTCCTGATGTATTTGCTTATAGCTGGAGGGATTTTGTGTTTGTGCAAAATTAACTGAATTTGGTACTAATTACTGACCACCTTTTGGGGGGCACCTGACATCTGGGGCAAGAAAAACTGAAGAAAATGGCGTCGGATGCATTATATATACCCCTGGCGCACTGACGTCAGGGAAGAAGCGTCAGCAACCGACGCCGGACCAAGACTTTGGAATTCTGGCCGACTGCGGGACCGCCTGACGGCAGGATAACCCAAGTGTGATGACTGCAGCAGGGTGTACACTCGAACATCTACATTTATGGTAGGTACAAAACTGTACTTTTTAGTTTTAGCAATCACTTGTTCAGAACTTGTAAGCACTAAATAAGCTACAAATTAGTACAGCACTCAAATTTCATCACTTGTCTAGAGGAAAACAGTTTTTAGTACTTAATAAATAAGCACCTGTCCAGGCATATCTAAGGGTCAGCTCCCGGTGTTTTCTCCTGTCTACCTGATGAATCTAGGCATCTTGGGGCAATGCATCAATTGCCTCATGTACACAGACAACCCTCTCCTCCTACCACCCAACACTACAACCTGTGAGAGATGTACTTGTATAGCCAAATTGGAAGCAAAGCTCTCTTAACCCAAGACTGGACTAGACGGTCAAGAGGAGAAGGTAAACATTTGCACCACACCAGACTCATCACATAGTCTGTCAAAACCTACACTACCAAAACACACACATAGAAACACAAAACACCCACTTACATTCGTGGAGACTCTCAATAAAAATCTACCCAAGCAACAGGGACCTCCAAAGCAGAAATGCAAGCAACCTCCACCCCCCAACACAACCCAAAAGACACACATCCCGCAAACTCAGTGTGCCACTCAACCACAGTTGATAAGGCATAACAATGTACCCAACACTCTAGTCATAGGTGACTCTGTAGTCAAGCACCAGGCTAAACAAGGAGAAAGTTACCGTCAGCTGCCTGTCTGGTGCCAGGATCCACCACATAACGCACGCACTCTGGTCACTCTATAACAAGTACAAATATGACTCTGTCATTGTCCATGTTGGTGTGAATGACCTGAGACGTTCCTCCCCGGACTACATGAAAAGAGATGTGGAGGAGGTGTCTAATCTTGTAGCCCAGGCAGGTATGACCCTAGCCCTGAGTAGCATCCTGCCATCACCCAGAATGATACCACAGTACAAGGACAGAATGATTGACTACAACAATTGGCTAAGCTTCTGGTGTTATTCTAAGGGGTTCCAGTATCTTTCTGCCTTGGTTGACATGATCGACTGACCACGATGCTTTGCCAGAGATGGCCTGTACCTGTCACCCTTGGGATTCCAGATACTGGCTAAGGCTCTTGCCACCGCTATAGTGCCTTTTTTAGGCAAGGTTCAAATGACAAATTCACCACCGTAACCGGTATAAGCAAGCAAAATCTGAGGATAATGCTACTAAATGCTACAAGTGTAAACCTCAAAATGCACTCACTCGAGGCACTCCTTAAAATGGAGAACATTGATATATGTGCAGTGACAGAGACCTGGTTCAGGGCTCCAGAGAGCACTCCTGCATTACCAGGCTGTAATTCATACCACACCTTTCAGCCACCTAACCTGGACCAAAACACTAAAGGTGGAGGCGTGTCCATATTCATTAAGGATGTCCACACCACCAGGCTAGTTGCTCAGCATAATGCATCCGAGATTATCCAAGTGCAACTAACTCTGGGCAAGACTGCAATCCAAGTTGTAGCTTGCTACAGATCCTCCACCATGCCCCAGGATTCCCACTCCTCATTTCTTGATCAACTAGAAAATATCAGGGTATATCCTAACACCCTAATAATGGGTGATTTCAACTGCCCCTCCATTAACTGGGAAAACTACTCGTGTACCAACTCTTTTGCTCAACGTTTTCTGGAATTCATAAAGTCCAATGCCTTGGATCAATTGCCTGATGTACACAGACAACCCTCTTTTCCTACCACCCAACACTACAACCTGTGAGAGATGTACTTATATAGCCAAACTGGAAGCAAAGCTCTCTTAACCCAAGACTGGACTAGACAGTCAATAGGAGAAGGTAAACATTTGCACCACACCAGGGGCAGCAGTATCCTATACCTGGTCATTACCAACATGGACAACTGGTGTTACACACCAGAGGTCAGTTCCTCGTTGGTCAGATCTGACCACAAGCTAATCACCCCAGACATCCACATCCCGCCCCCACCCCCCATTAGAGAAACCACCGTAAAAAATTTCTCCAAAGCCAACTTCATGCTTCTTAAGACAGAAGTGGCAAACTTCACGGCACCCATGCAGATGGACAATAGAGGTACAACTGCTGAATCCTACACAAATGCACTTAGTAAGCATTTACACGAGTGTGTGGATCATGCAGTCCCTAACAGAATCAAAATGCTATCTTCCCAAAAAAGGAAGCCAATCTGGTGGTCCCCTGCCATAAACAAACTCTACAGCAGAAGAAAGAAACTGTTGCAAAAAAGAGTAAAATCCCATGATTGGAGGAACTTCCTGGTCAGCCTCAGTAAGAAGCTGAGATCCCTCATAAAATCCTCCAAAGCTAGTGACGAAAACAAAATCGGCACTGATTCTAAAGACGACCACAAAGCATTCCATAGGTATGTAGAGTCTCAATGGCAACACTCAGATCTGCTCTGAGTTACAGCACAATGGCACTAAATGTACAGAACCAACTAATGTTGCGAACATCCTGGCAGATAGATTCAATGCTAACTTTACCCCCCTCTCACCCCCTAAAGGGCCCATCTCTATACCGGAAGAACGCAAAGTTCCTGTAATCATGGCTGCACAGGTTAAAAACCACTCTCTCCAAAGCCAAGAACGCAGCATCCATGGGACCTGACAACATCCCAGGCTGCATTCTGCATGAACTACAGAATGGACTGGCACCCCACCCAAGTACCATGTTCAATCATAGCCTTACCTCAGGCTTTGTGTCCACTGAATGGTACACAGCGATGGTCATCCCACAGCACAAAGGGGGCACCACCATGGACCCCGGGAACTGCCCCCCATTAGCCTGACGAGCCTGTTCTACAAGGCTATGGAACGTATCATCATGTAACTTATAAACAATGACATTGGTAATCTCCAAACTCTGGACCCCACCCAGTTCAGGTTTGTAAAAGGCAGATCATGTCTCCAGAACCTGATAGACTTACTTGAAGTGGTTACCAAAGCCGTAGATGTGGGTATGGTGGTTCACACAGCCTATCTAGATCTCGCCAAGGCTTTCGACACCCATCACCCACTCTGGAGTTATAGATAAACTCACTAAAATAGGTATAAATCCCTATGTCACAAGATGGGTTGCCAACTGGCTCACTGACATAACCCACACTGTGAAAGTAACAGACTCCAAATCTGACTTCAGACAAGTGGAGTACCACAGGGTTCAGTCCTGGGTCCTCTCTTGTTTGGTATCTACTTCTCTGAAGTACAGGCTAACACAGAAGGTCTTTGGCTAACAAAGTTTGCAGATGACTGCAAACTAGGAGACGTAATCGAAATTCCTAATGATGTGGACATCCTACAAAAGGGCCTCACTGAGACAGATGCCTGGTTTCAATGCCAAAAAAGTGCATTGTCATCCCTTTTGGTAAAAACTCTGTACCCATGAACTACCACATAGATGGTAGTCTACTTGACACTGAAAGTGTGATAAGAGACCTTGGGACACAGGTGAACAGTAGTCTCTCCTTTGATAATCTTATTGCCACAGTAGTCGGGAAATCCTTTTACATGGCACACCTCGTCACAAAAGGTTTCTCATCCAGGAAAAACGAGGTCATTGTTCCCCTCTACTCGTCACTCATTAGACCCATTATAAAATACAGCACCCCATTTGGTATGTACCTCACAAAACATCTACAACAACTGGAAAGGCCACAGAAATACCTCACAAAGAGGATTACCGGCCTCAAACAGATGCCCTACACAGACAGTCTAAAAAAACTCCAGCTTTACTCTGTCGCATATCGCTTGCTCAGAGGTGACCTCTGTCTAACACCAGAGCTCTTGGACATGCTCCACTTAAAGAAATCCCAATCCCTCCGTTCTACATGCTCTAGGGACCTAAACCTGGTCACAACAATAAACAGAACATGCTGGAGGGATAGATTCCTGTCCAAGAGACTTCCCATACTCTAGAACAAACTACCTGTCTATATCAAACAAAGCTCTTCATTAGCACTCTTCAAGAAAAATCTTGATGATTGGATGGGAGATAGGAAATTCACCCTGGGGAATCACTTCTGTGGCTCTGCTCGACAGGGGCACAGGAAAATAATTTTCTTGGGTGGCGAAAGCCAGGGTACCTTTTTTGGTTAGGCTTATATAGGCCCTAGGGCCAATGGCCTAGTACCTACCTATGAACCTATGTTGTGGGTTTGTATAAGTGTAGGTAGTTGAGGTAGTTCTACCCAGTTTAGTTGCTGTAAAGAGTGGTGTGCTGAGAATCTTGCTTTTGTTGCCAATCTGGTGACCTTATTGTAAAATGAGTCAAGCTTGGTTTTAAGAGATCAACCAAAAAAGGAATCCTTGCTCCAAAGTCCAACTAAAACAACCGAGTTTGAACAGTTGAAAGGAGGCACAAATCCTTAATACAGCACCATACACTTTATTAAACTAACGACTCTTCAGTCCGCCAAAACAAAAGCACATTAACGCAATTCCCCACACACTGCGTTTTCGTTTCAATAGACTTCTTCAGATGGAGACAAATGCATACCTGAACACACCCATCAATATATAATCTTGGGACTAATTGGTGCACTTAATTAGAATAGTTAAGACAACCTCTCTAAATATTTAAAAAAACAAAAATATATAATTAACATTTACCAAATGAAAAACCTTTTAAAACATATACATTGTTCCTAAAATTCCATTCATAAAATATACAATATAATAATCATCTAATACATAGATTAAATGCCAAGTACCATATAATTTAGTCATTAGAAAATTTCATATTTAGTGTTAAAAAAAATTTTTCTTATAATCTATGGCACCATCTACTGTCAGAACTTATACTTGCACTGTCCTATATGCCAAAATTAATAAAATTTATGAAATTTAAAATATGTCCAAATATTTAGCAAATCTGTATATATCATTAATACAAATAATTTCATAAATATAATTCATAATGTAAAACAGGGCTACAAATAATATTTAGCATTCATATATACTTAGCCTTAACAATGCATAAACTGGAGGACTATAGCTTTGCTGATCTCAACTTCAGAACAGGCGCCAGTGAGATTGCATCATTTAAACCTGGAAATTTATTTGCTTCCAAGGAAAGTTGCCACAATAATTCTTTATATTCAATTGAGGTTTCCCATGGGCCACCCCTTACGTCTTTATCCACCACCTCCAATACAAAAAAGCTAAACTTTGCTTCCTGGCAACTTAATTTGTGCCTGTATAGAGCATTATTAGTGCATTTTGTTTTAATCTCATAATAATGCTCATATATTCTATTTTTTAGCTTTCTTTCCGACTTTCCCACATAAAATGCATCGCAGTAGCCACACAATCCTAAATACACAATTCCACTGGTGTCACAATTTGCAAAATATTTACTCTGGATCAGCCTGTCCCTACTAGCTATAAAAATAGTGTCCTTTGTACAAATATAGGGGCACTGGGAACACCGTCCACATTTAAAGGTTCCTAATATTCATTCCTTAACTGTTTTCATCTCATATTTACCTTCTAACATGGTCTTTAAACTTTTGTCCCTTCTGTATGTGCATTTCAATGGTTCATCAAAAATACATTTAAGGTCCGAAATATCTCCAAACCTATTCCATTCTTCCTCCAAAATTTTCTTTATTTTAGGCGCATTACCATTAAAATCCACTACAAAATTGCTCACACCTTCATACTTATTCTTTTTAAGTGTTATCTCATTCAAATTACCTTTTAAACCTAAAATAGGTTTAAATTTATCCTGTCTAGCTCTCTTGACCTTTTTCTCTCTCATTTCTATGAGGTCTTTGGGATAGCCTCTATCCTTGAACATAGTGGTCAACTTGCCACATTCATCATCAAAATCACACTCTCTTGATGTCATACGGCTACCCCTCACATATTGCCCTTTTACTATACCTTTTTTCTGATGATAGGGGTGAGCGCTATTGAAAGCCAGATACGAGTTTGAGAAGGTTTTCTTTCTAAAAATCTTTGAAAAAAAGCCATCCTCCCCTTTACCTATGGTGATGTCCAGATAATTTAAAAAGTTCCTGTCAATTTTATAAGTGAACTTTAAAAACTCAGTAGATTCTGAAATATGTTCAAAGAATTCCAAAAATTCATCCTCTGAGCCAATCCATAAAAAACACATATCCAGAAAACGCTTGTAAAACTTCCAATGTTGTGCATATTTTGAATTAATAATGTATCTATCTTCCCAAGCTGATAAGATAATATTAACATACGTAGGGGCACATCTTGCCCCCATCGCAACGCCCTGGATTTGCTTAAAGAACTCTCCTTCATAATGAATAAAATTATTATTTAACACTAAATCCATCAACGTTAAAATAAGATAAAAATCATTATTAGTAAAATTGCCATATTTTATCAAAGCTTCTTCAAACCACATCATCCCTTGATTATGTGGTATAGATGAAAACAAATCCACAATATCAATAGTTATAAAAATATTTTCATCATAAATATCTTGTGTTAAATTTCGCAACAAGTCCCAAGAATCTTTAACAATACCCTGTCCTCCTAATGATGAAGCCTTCAGTTTTACATCCAACCATCTTGCCAAGGGTGCGGTTACTGAACCCTCTGAAGTAACTATAGGTCTCATTGGAGGATTTTCCGCATCTTTATGTACCTTTGGTACCCCAAAGATGGTGGGAATCTTTGGTTTTTCCACATGGAGGTATTTAAAAGTATCAACATCTATTGCACTTTCCAACAACAAGTCGTTTAATACCACATATATTTTCCTGTTACCTATATTAATCTCATTAATATAAGCTCTAACATATGTATCAAGAATTTCCATCATTTTAGCTTCATATAAAATATTATCCATAATAACTGATCCTCCACCTTTATCTGGTTTCATAACCCTTATTGTGGTATCTTCCCTTATATCCCTTAAACTATTTTCCTCCTTAGTAAGATTGTATATAATTCTATTCTTAGAAAGTTCAATCATGAGTTTATTCTCCATTAAAACCTCAAAATTTTTTAATTGTGGGTGTAAAGGTGGGTTATACATACTCTTTCTTCTCAATACTTCAACATTCTGACTAATACTATTTTATCCATGGAATAGTAATTCCAAGTTTTTCTTCCTTAAAAATAGCTTGAGGTCTGTAAGCACTTTGCTGATATCAGCCTTCATATTAGGGACAAATTTAAAACCTTTTGATAGGAGGGAAAAATATACTTCATTCAGTTCGTTGTTACTATAATTGTATATAGTATAACCTTTATATTTATGAATACAACCTTGCGAAACTATAGAATCAACATTACCTAAAACTCCTGACGTGTAATATCTTACCCATTCCACTGCTGGAATTTTTTGTTGTTGCTGTTTTTGTTGCCCCTCACACCCCCATAGTTGTAGTTTTTTTGATACTGGTAGTTTTTTATTCTCTCTGATCTTCTTAAAGGGAGATATTCGGACTATTAAGATCACCTAACTCGTCTCCCCTGTACGTCACATGTTCAAAAGGTTCGCTCCCTCTCCTATCGTTATCAAACCCGTCCTGTTTCCTATTGGAAAAATATCTGGGTTTAGGATAACAAACTTTGTCCTTATATTCTCTGATGTCTCTTTCTAATTTCCTACTCTTTCTAACATATGCATTTTTTATATTGTTTTCAATCTTATGTAATGTTTCATAGTACTGTCTCTGACCTTCCTCCACAGAAAATAGCAAATCCTCTGTGATTTTTTGATTAATAACTTCAATTTTACTAAATAAAACTTTAATTTCCCTATCGTTTTCTCTTATCGCTTTTAATATTTCAAACCCACAATTGTCAAATATATCTAACCGTTCGTGATGGAACACACTACCCTCCTTCACTTTATTAGGATATCTAAAAACTCTTAAGCCTTTAGGTACAATTTTTAATCGCAAACATTCCTTAAGGTATGCATTCTCCATTTCAAGATTTTTAGATTTGAAAAGTACATCATCCAACATTTTAACATTATAATCATACTTTAACTCAAGATCACCCTCATGCTGTAAGGGTGCTTTATTATCTTTAAAATAATATTCCATATGTAGGATGTTTTTAAAGTCTGTTTTATACCTCTGTCCAAACTGTTTATGCCCATTATTAACGTTTTCATCATCCTTGTTAGTCACGACACTCGTGCCAGATTCTGTCCTAAAAACTGATGATAACTCCTGAATGGAAAGTGCAGTTCCTATATTCGTATTGGGTTTAGGGCTCTTACTACGAACTACTGCTAAAGGTGCTCGTTTCGTTTTCATTTTTTGATAACATTTCCTGGTTCCCCGGAACGCCAGGTGATGATGTCAGCAGAGGCTGACTAGCAGGCGTCAACAGATCAATAAGCTGTGACAACTGGTTCGATAAAATGTCAATCTTCTCAAAATCCCCGCCTTTTCGCTGTGTGGTTGGCCTGGAATTTGTTGCCTCTCCCGATTCCATAACAAAACAAATCAACCAAAAAAGGAATCACTGCTCCAAAGTCCAACTAAAACAACCAAGTCTGAACAGTTGAAAGGAGGCACAAATCCTTAATACAGCACCATACACTTTATTAAACGAACGACTCTTCAGTCCGCCAAAACAAAAGCACATTAACGCAATTCCCCACACACTGCGTTTTCGTTTTAATAGACTTCTTCAGATGGAGACAAATGCATACCTGAACACACCCATCAATATATAATCTTGGGACTAATTGGTACACTTAATTAGAATAGTTAAGACAACCTCTCTAAATATTTAAAAAAAGAAAATATATAATTAATATTTACCAAATGAAAAACATTTTAAAACACATACATTGTTCCTAAAATTCCATTCATAAAATATACAATATAATAATCATCTAATACATAGATTAAATACTAAGTACCATATAATTTAGTCATTAGAAAATTTCATATTTAGTGTTAAAAAAAATTTTTCTTATCTATGGCACCATCTACTGTCAGAACTTATACTTGCACTGTCCTATATGCCAAAATTAATAAAATTTATGAAATTTAAAATATGTCCAAATATTTAGCAAATCTGTACGTATCATTAATACAAATCATTTCATTAATATAATTCGTAATGTAAAACAGGGCTACAAATAATATTTAGCATTCACATATACGTAGCCTTAACAATGCATAAACAGGAGGACTATAGCTTTTATGAACCATTGAAATGCACATATAGAAGGGGCAAAAGTTTAAAGACTATGTTAGAAGGTAAATATGAGATGAAAACAGTTAAGGAAGGAAAATTAGGAACCTTTAAATGTGGACGGTGTTCCCAGTGCCCCTATATTTGTACAAAGGACACTATTTTTATAGCTAGTAGGGATAGGCTGATCCAGAGTAAATATTTTGCAAATTGTGACACCAATGGAATTGTGTATTTAGGATTGTGTGGCTACTGCGATGCATTTTATGTGGGAAAGTCGGAAAGAAAGCTAAAAAATAGAATATATGAGCATTATTATGAGATTAAAACAAAATGCACTAATAATGCTCTATACAGGCACAAATTAAGTTGCCGGGAAGCAAAGTTTAGCTTTTTTGTATTGGAGGTGGTGGATAAAGACGTAAGGGGTGGCCCATGGGAAACCTCAGTTGAATATAAAGAATTATTGTGGCAACTTTCCTTGGAAGCAAATAAATTTCCAGGTTTAAATGATGCGATCTCACTGGCGCCTGTTCTGAAGTTGAGATCAGCAAAGCTATAGTCCTCCTGTTTATGCATTGTTAAGGCTACGCATATATGAATGCTAAATATTATTTGTAGCCCTGTTTTACATTATGAATTATATTTATGAAATGATTTGTATTAATATGTACAGATTTGCTAAATATTTGGACATATTTTAAATTTCATAAATTTTATTAATTTTGGCATATAGGACAGTGCAAGTATAAGTTCTGACAGTAGATGGTGCCATAGATTATAAGAAAAACATTTTTTAACACTAAATATGAAATTTTCTAATGACTAAATTATATGGTACTTAGTATTTAATCTATGTATTAGATTATTATATTGTATATTTTATGAATGGAATTTTAGGAACAATGTATGTGTTTTAAAATGTTTTTCATTTGGTAAATATTAATTATATATTTTAGTTTTTTAAATATTTAGAGAGGTTGTCTTAATTACACCGTAAAACACCACTGCCATTCAATGTGCGGACAAGGTGATCCGCTGTGGCGACCCCTGACTGGGAAAAAGCCGAAAGAAGAAGAAGAAGAGAGGTTGTCTTAACTATTCTAATTAAGTGTACCAATTAGTCCCAAGATTATATATTGATGGGTGTGTTCAGGTATGCATTTGTCTCCATCTGAAGGAGTCTATTGAAACAAAAACGCAGTGTGTGGGGAATTGTGTTAATGTGTTTTTGTTTTGGCGGACTGAAGAGTTTGTTTAATAAAGTATATGGTGCTGTATTAAGGATTTGTGCCTCCTTTCAACTGCTCAGACTTGGTTGTTTTGGTTTTAAGAGATGACTGGATATTTGTGAGGATAGGGGCACCATACAGCAGGGATGGAAGTAGGCTAAGGTTAAAGCCTTTTTTGCAGTGGGGTTAATGTTATAGTTGTGTCTGTAAAGGGTGCCCAGTTTCTGATGTGTTTTTTTGGTGTTATGGAGAATGTGGTGATCAAATGTTAGGTTTTCATCAATAATTACCCCTAACAGTTTGGTGCTAGAGACAACTTCAGTGGTAGTGTTGTTCTGGGAGTGGATAGAAAATGTGGTCATATTAAGTGGGGTAGTTTTTATTTGGAGTGAATAGAATCCATTTAATCTTGTTGGGGTTGAGAGCAAGGTGATTATCTGACATCCAGTTTTCAGTGGATGTAAAGGCATGTTGGGTTAGCAGTTGTAACTCAGAAGGGGATTTGGCAGTGCAGATGATTGTAGAATCATCTGCATATTGAATCACAGTGCCATGAGTAAGGGAGTTATGGAAGTTATTGATAAATATGTTGAGTAGAATGGGGCCCAGTATGGATCCTTGGGTACACGTGGTGATGTTGAGGAAGGGAGAACAGGATTGTTGCCATTTTGTTGATTGAGATCTACCAGAGATAGTTTGAGAACCAGTTTAGGGTTGTGGATGTGACACCTAGATTGTTGAGTTTGGAGAGTAGAAGGGAGTGAGATATAGTATTGAAGGCTTTTGAGAGGTCGAGGAAGGGTGTAGAGACTATGAGACCGGCATTGCGTGCTCTATCTCCAGTATCCATAAAGGAGATGAGAGCTGTGTTTGTGCTATGGCCTGTCCTAAAGCCATGTTGGGTAGGGATGAGAAGTTGGTTATTATCTAAGTGGTTAAGAAGTTGAGTATGGACACGTTTTTCTAACATTTTGTATGGACACATTTTTCTAACATTTTGTATATAGGGGAGAGGATACCGATGGCTCAGAAGTTGGAGATGTGTGAATTTTTGCCACCTTTGTGGAGAGGAAGAATATATGCTTTTTTCCAGATATTTGGTATGTGGAATCCCGGATAGATCTATTGACTATACAGATGGGGTAAGCGATGGAGCTTCCAGATAGTTTTAGGAATTCAGCAGGTAAGTTATCAGGAGCATTGGTTCAAGGTTTGAGTTTTTGATGGTGCTTCTTTAATAGTGCTTGTAGGGACAGAGGAGAGAGAAATTTAAGTAGAGAGGAAGATCTAGAATGTGCTGATGGTTGGTCAGGTGGGTTGATGTTTGAAAGTGTTGGTCAACTTAGCAATAGTTTCAATGAAATATGAATTGAAGAGAGAGCCTGTATCGGAGGGTGTTTTATCAGGGTATGGGCATGGATTGTTAGAGCCTGGATGAATTAGGGAATTGATTGCTCCCCAGAATTTCTGTGGGTTTAGTTTATGTTGGGGTTGTAGTCTATGGAAGTATTCTTTTTTGTTTTTAGTGATTTGCTGTTTGGCCTGATTACATAGTTTATATTGAGCAAGGTCAGCTAGGTTTTTATGTTTTTGCTAGGCGTTCCAAGCTTTGTCTCTAGTGGACATGATTTGTTTTATGGATTTGGTGAGCCAACTGGCATGATTAGTCTTGACTCTCAGTTGAGGTGGGGCTACACTATCTAAGATTTTGAGAAATGTTGAATTGAAGAATTCGAATGCATCATCAAGGGGGATGGTTATTTTATGGTCCCAGTTGGTTTGCTGTAAAATTTCATTAAAGGTGTCTGGAGAAAAGTGGGATAGGTCTATAGTTTGTTTTAGTTGGTTACTTGCAGCTGAGGTAGTTTAACATCTAGCAAAGGCTGGTAAGTGGTCACTGATGCTATTTGTCCCGGAGGTGGAAATCTTTGTGGGGTCAGGCACAAGTATCCAACCCAGGATTGAGCCTTGGTTGTTTTTGTTATTGGGCCTTGTTATATCAGTGACTAGCTGGGTGTAGTTAAATAGTTTGAAGTTGGGGGGGGGGGTGGTTAGTGATATCTAACCAATAAATGTTCACAACTCCTAAGATGATTGTTTCGTTTTAAATATTCCTAAATGACCAGGCAAAAATTTCCTCTAGTAATGGAGTATCGTTACCTGGAGGTACGTCCAATACTATGATATATAGGGTTTTGTAGTTATTTAGCTTTAGGAGGGTTACTAAGAGGGTTTTGTATTTATTTAGCTTTAGGAGGGTTACTAAAAGTTCTGCTGTGGAGAACTATGGAATAGGTTTTGTAAATGGGACTATGGTGCAGACACTTGAGTATATCAAGGCAGTATATCAAGGCAGTGCCTCCACCTTTTTTATGTGGCCTGTCATTTCTAAGGCATATATAGTTGGGGGGGGGGGCAGGAATTCTGTGTCGTTGATGTATGATTTAAGCCAAGTCTCAGTTATGGCAGTGAAGTTGGGTTTATTTTGGTGTACCCATGCATGGAAATGGGGAATTTTATTTCTAATGCTTTGTAGATTTATGGTAGTGACGTTCAGGGATTTTATGGGGTTGGGTTGGTTGTGCAGGGCAGACAGTGGGCCTAGGTTTGGGTGTATGTCACCACATTTTATTAAGTTAGAATGGGTGGTTTGGTTTACAGAGAACAATTGTTTTTTAGTTTTGTGGTAGTAGTCTAGTTTAGAGCAAGTATAGTGGACTTTAAATAGAGGGAGGAATTTTACTTTAGTCTGTAGAATTATGTCTGCATAAAAGGTGGAGCCTATTGTGGAATAACTTGGGATAGACTGTATGTGTGGATGCTGTGCATGTTGGTTTGAAAGGTATATGGATTGTTTGATAGGATGTAAGGTGGAGGTGCAGTTAGAGGTGTAGGGAGATGGTAAAGATTATGGTATTAGAGTTGAGGACATTGTGGTAGGGCGGAATTAGTGAGGTAGGAGAGAAGTTTGTAGGAATAGTAAGTGGTGTAGAGATGGTGTTAGTGATTTATATAGTGATATTTGTAAGTGAGGGTGAATGTGGGTTGTGAGAGGTGGTAGGGTATGGATGCAGTCTGTGGTTGACAAGGAGGTGGGAGAGGGAGCTGAGAAAGGCTGGTGGAAGGGATTTAATTAGCAATGTTTAATAGCCATGACAGGTTGGAGGAAAAGCAAAAAAAGGATGGGAGTATGAAGGGTGATGGTTAAGGGAGGTGACTAGATTCAGTGGGGTGTGGTAGATTGAGTATAGTGTGTGATTGGAGTCAAACTAGGTAATTGGTAGAGTTGATTGTAGTGGGTGGGGTCAGGTTAGTTATACGTTTAATGGAAGTGGGGGTGGGTGGGAATGGGGGTAGGGGAGTGGAGTGAGCCAGAGTGTAGTGAGAGCGAACAGAGTAGATTAAGCCGAGAAAGGTAAGATCCCGTTTCCACAAAGTAGTATGTATAATTTTGTAATGTAGGGAAGCCTCTAAATGCATATGCTGCCACTGCTGCCTCTTCAGTTTAAAGTATAAATTTTCAAGTTCTCACCTTGAGATAAAAATGCTTCATCTCGAAGGTATGTTCATCAGTTGCAGGTTGTAATTCAGTGAAGTTAAGCCTCAATAAAGGATTACCATTAATTTTCAACACCTCCCTAGTATGACTAGAGTCCATAGTAAATTTTTCCTGGGACGATGATCCAATTCCAAATTAGTCATGTTGCTTCCACGTCCTTCAGCCATGTACCCACCACTCTAGTGCAGAGAACAAACACAAAAATCCACAAACGTACTGTTTGGCAGTCAAAGATATGCACTTGGATAAAATGTATAAAAAACAAAAAGACAAAACAAGGTGATCACCAGGCTGACTTATCATAAAACTTTTCTTTAATCAAATAGGAAATAAACTTAAAATGGTAGGATATGTGCTTTCGGGTTAAACAGTTCAGCTGTGCCATTAGAATGTAAAATGTGACATCAGTAGGTAGCCTATCTACCACAGGAGGATTGGCTTTTGGCCCATAAATTATAGTTTATTGGCCGTTTGGGCAGTTTTTCCATCTCTTTCAACTTTCTGGTTTAAAAGCCTGCATTTGCACTCGTTTCCCACCTTTCCTGTAACTAGTCTAGTTTAGATACAGAATTGCTGTATCCAAGACTGTTGGTAAGCTTCTGAGCCCCCCAAATTCTTCTGTGTTGGAGGGAAGCCTTCTAGCTTATCAGTGGGAGTGGTAAGCACTAGGTAGCCTAGTTACCACAGGATGAGTGGTTTCTGGCCCAGAAGTAGTAGTTATTGGCTGTTTGGGCAGTTTTTCCATTTCTTTCAACTTTCTGGTTTAAAAGCCCATGTTTGAGCTTGTTTCCTGCCTTTCCTGTAACTAGTCTACTCCAGCTACAGATTTGCTGTATCCAGGACTGTTTGTAAGCTTCTGAGTGGTGCCAAAGTCTGCTCTTCAATTTTTCACTTTCATCTGTTAGGTCTCTCCTCTCCTGCACTTTTACTAGCTTATTAGTTTAGCACTTTACCAGACTTCTTGTAGCAATTATTGTAGCACACAAAAGTGCTACCAGTACTAAATGTTCTACAAGGAAACGGCTCCAGTGTTTATTAATGCCCACTCCTCCAAAGCATGTCTAAAGGTCACTTCCCTGTGCTTTCTCCTATTAACCTGGTGAACTTGGGCATCCTGAGGGAATGTAGCAACTGCCTTATGTACACTGACAGCCCTCCTCTTACCTCCCAACACTCAGACTTGTGAGATGCACTTGTATATCCAAATTGGAAACTATGCACTCTCCAGCCAAGACTGGAAAAGCTGGTCAAGAGGAGAAGGTCAACACTTGCACCACACCACATGGAACACACAGCCCTCCAGAACAAACACCAGCACTGCCTTCACATAAAAACACAAACCACACACCCACCTTCACTGAGGCTGTCAATAAAAGTCTACCCAAACAGCAGAGACCTCCAAGGCAGAAACGCACCTGACCACAACAACACAACACTAATCACAAGACACATAACTCTCCTAAACAGTGTGCCACTCAACCAAAGCCCCTAAGGCAAAACAGCATGCCTAACACACTAGTCATAGGTGACTCAATAGTTAAGGCACACTGATGTCTCACTCTCACTAGTCAACCACTCGACAGTCAACTGCATGTCAAGCACCAGGATCCACCACCTAACGCACGCACTCGGGTCCCTCAACAACAGGTACAAATATGACTCTGTCATTGTACATGTGGTTATGAATGACCGGAGACGTACCTCTGTGGACTACATGAACAGACATGGAGGAGTTCTTAGATTATGTAGCCCAGGCGGGTATGACCCTAGCCCCAAGCAGCATCCCACCATCACCCAGAATGATACCACAATACAAGTAGAAAATGATTGATTTCAACAACTGGCTAAGTTTCTGGTGTCATTCTAAGGGGATCAAGTATCTGTCTGCCTGCGATGAGATGATTGACAGATCTCGATGCTTTGCCAGAGATGGCCTGCATCTGTCACCTTTGGGCTTCCAGATACTGGCCAAGGCTCTTGCCACCCCTATAGTGCCTTTTTTAGCCGGTGTTCCAAAGACAAAATTACCACTGTAACAGATGCAAACAAATGCAATTTGAGACTCATGCTGCTCAGCGCTAGAAGTCTAAATCTCAAAGTGCACTCGCTGGAAGCACTCAAAGTGGAGAACATTGACCTTTGTGCTGTAACAGAGACCTGGTTCAAGCAGCAGAAAGCACCCCTGCAGTACCAGGCTATAACTCATTCCACAACTTTCAGCCCCAGTACTTGGACCAAAGCTCCAAAGGCGGTGGTGTTTCCATATTCATAAAGGATGCGCACACCTCCAGGCTAGTGGCCCAACATAATGCTTCTGAAGTGCTTCAGGTGCAGCTAAAATTGGGTAAGACAGAGATTCAGGTCGTAGCCTGCTGTAGGTCCCCAGCCATGTCCCAGGACTCGCACTCCACCTAAGCACCCTGGAGAATATTAGGGTCCAACCTAACACACTCACAGTGGGTGACTTCAGCTATCCCTCCATTAACTGGGCAAACTACTCGTGTACCATTACACTTGCCCAATGCTTTCTGGAATTTATTAATTCCAGTGCTCTGGACCAGCTCGTTCATACCCCCACTAGAGGTAGCAACATCCTTGACCTGGTCATTACTAACATGGGCGACCATTGCTGTACACCAATAGTCAACTCTTCCCTGGTTAGATCTCACCACAAACTAATCACCTTGGAAATCCACATCCCTCCCACCTCCCCCCCCAGAAAGGTAACCACCATGGAAAAACTTTTTTCCAAAGCTAACTTTGGGCCTCTAAAAACAGAGGTGGCTAACTTCACGGCACCCATGCAAATGGAAAGTAGTTGCATGACCGAATCATACACCAATGCACTGTATGAACACTTACACAAATGCATGGATCTTGCCATACCCAATAGAACCAAGATGCTCTCCTCAAAAAAAAAAAAAAGTAAGCCAATGTGTTGGTCCCCTGCCATAAACAAACTCTAAAACACTACAATAGAAGGAGGAAACTGATGCGGAATAAGGCGAAGTCCCAAGACTGGGAAAACTTCCTTATCAGCCTCAACAAAAGATTGAGATCCCTCATCAGATCCTCTAAAGCTAGCTATGAAAACAGAATTGCAGCAGATAGTAATGACAACCACAAGGCCTTCTATAGTTATGTAAACAATCTCCACAGCAATATCCAAATTTCCTCTGAGCTACTGCGCAGTGGTACCTCCAACAGATACTGCCAATATACTGGCCGACAGATTCACTGCTGACTTTACCCCCCCCAAAAGGACCAATCACAATACCAGTAGATTGCCAGGCACCCAGTGTTACTGCTGTACAGGTTAAAACAGCACTGTCCAAGACCAAGAACACAGCTTCTATGGGACCTGACAGTATCCCTGGCTGTGCTCTACATGAACTACAGAGTGAACTGGCACCTCACCCATGTGCCCTGTTCAATCACATCCTCACCTCAGGCTTTGTCCCTACTGAATGGCGTACTGCTGCAGTCATCCCCTCTCCACAAAAGAGGAGTGACTACAGACCCTGGGAATGATTGCCCAATTAGCCTGACAAGTCTGATATGCAAAGCTGTGGAACGAATCATCTTGGACCTAATAAACAAGGATATAGGGAATCTCCAAACTCTGGATCCCACACAGTTTGGTTTTGTGAAGGGTGGATCATGCCTGCTCAACTTGGTCAACTTTTTTGAGTCAGTCAGCAGGGCTGTGGATGAAGGCAAGGTTGTTCATACAGCCTAAAAGCACAAATGGCCAGCACCAAGGAGGAATCCAATCTTTTTGTTTGTTTAAACATGAACTGCAGAGTGAACTGGCACCTCACCCATGTGCCCTGTTCAATCACATCCTCACCTCTGTCTTTGTTCCTACCTAATGGCGCACTGTTACAGTCATCCCCTCTCCACTTAGGAGGAGCGACTACAGACCCTGGGACTTATCGCCCCATTAGTCTGACGAGTCTAATATGCAAAGCTATGGAACGCGTCATCATGGACCTGATAAACAAGGATATAGGGAATTTCCAAACTCTGGGTCCCACACAGTTTGGTTTTGTGAAGGGTAGATCATGCCTGCTCAACATGGTCGACTTCTATGAATCAGTCTCCAGAGTTGCGGATGAAGGCAAGGTGGTTCATACAGCCTACCTTGATCTGGCGAAGGCCTTTGATACCATTCCCCACTCAGGAATCATAGAAAAACTCACTAAGCTAGGTATCAGCCCCTATATCACTAGGTGGGTTGCAAACTGGCTCACAGATAGAACCCACAGTGTGAAAGTAGCTGAGTCCAAGTCAGACTGCCGAATAGTCAAAAGTGGAGTCCCTCAGGGTTCGGAACTGGGTCCTCTCCTGTTTGGTATCTACTTCTCTGAAGTCCAGGCCAACACGAATGGACTCTGGCTGACAAAGTTCGCAGACGATTGCAAGTTTGGAGCTATTATTAACTCCAGGTGTCATTGAGGCCTTTCTGTAGGATGACAAAAACGACAGATGTCAGAACCATGGCCTTAAGCTCAATGCCAAAAAATGTGTCGTCATTCCCCTTGGGAAAAACCTGGTTCCCTTGAATTACCACACTGATGGTAGTCCACTGAACACAGAAGGTGTTATAGAAGATCTGGGAAAACAGGTTGACAGCAACCTCTCTTTTGACCACCACGTTGCCACTGTGGTCAGAAAGTCCTATGTGGCACATCTCATTACTAAGGGTATTGCATCCAGGAAGAAAGCGGTCATTGTCTCCCTCTACTCTTCCCTCATTGGGCCAATTATCGAGTATGATGCCCCATTTGGCATGTACCTCACTAGACACCTGCAACAACTAGAAAGGTCACAAAAGTACCACACAAAGAGGATCCTAGGCCTTAAACACGTATCCTATATGGACAGACTCCGAAATCTTCAACTATTCTCTTTCTCATATCGCCTACTTAGAGGCGATCTCTGCTTGACTTAGAAAGCCTTGTCTGATCCAGATCCGTTAGAAATGCTACAGCTAAAGAAATCCCAATCCCTCTGCACCACATGCTCCAGAAACCTCAACCTCATTACCACAATCAACATAACATGCTGGGAGGTACAGGTTCATAACCCAGAGACTGCCCATGCTATGGAATAGACTTCCCATACATGTCAAGCAGAGCACCTCACTGGCCCTCTTCAAGAGAAATCTTGATGAGTGGATGGGAAATAGAAAATTCACCCTGGGGATCACTCCAGTGGCTCTACTCGACAGGGGCACTAGGAACTAAGGTCGGGTGGCACAATGCCAGGGTAATCCTATGGGCTAGGCTTGTAAAGGCTCCAGGGCCATTAGCCTAGTGCACACCTATGAGCCTGTTACAGTTGAAACCAACAAATCAAAGTTGTTCCTTTTCAGACACCGCCTTTTATTTATCCAATCAGTGTCTTCCACACAAGTCTGCACCTCTTCAATGTGGATAGGTTCACACACATGTCCAGTAAGAATGTGATTCTGTTATCCAGCTAATTGCATAATATTATAGCTGACTTAACAAATCAAATGGCTTCTTTCCGACAGTGCCTATTAGTTGACCAATCAATGTCTTTTGAATGAATCTACACCTCTTCAATGCAGATAGGTCCACACTAAAGATGTATATCCAATGGAATTGTTTTCCGTTGTCTAGCTAATCCCCCAGTGTAGTGGCAGGATTTGCTTTCATTGGACTTAAGGTCATAAGTGGAAATAGTAAAAGTAATAAAGATATAAATAGTGGTAATAATAATAATAATAGCCCAAGCTTTTTAAAATGTTTGCAATATATATTCAGTTCTTTTTCTTCCAAATTATCTGTAATCCTAAGTGGTTTACTAAGGGGTGTATATTCATAAAGGGAATGAGATATCTCCATTCAGGCATTGCCTGTTTTACATCCAGTCACAACTTTCTAAGCAGATGTTCTTAGTGTTTCACTGTTGTAGTGATTACATTTGGGTAATCTGCTGGCAGTTTGCCCTCAGTCGGCCTGAATTCCAAAGTCTTGGGTCCTGTGTCAGTTGCTGTCTTCTCTTCCATGATGTCAGGTCGTCAGGGGTATAAAACATGCAGCCGACGCCATTTTCTTTAGTCTTTCTTGCCGCACGGTGCCCGAAGCAGAAGCATTTTGCAAGTGCCGGTCGGCCGACTACTGAAATATTTGCGTTTGAGTTTCAGAACCAAAGTCTTCAATAAAGCTAAGTACCCCATTGGGCAAACTTTTTTCTTGCTTTTTACCGATGGTCAGAAAAAGTTAATGTTTGTATTACTTGTGGGAAGCAAATACCTCATAAGGATTTCCATTTATACTGTATTCCTTGCCTAGGCCCTGACCACAACGTGCTTGGATGTCGGTTTTGTGCTAGATTTAACCAACGCACTATTAAGTGTCGGTATATTTTTGCATCTAAGTATTTTGGAAACAGATTTAACTACCCAGAGATGTCGTCGGATAGCAATCCAACTACCGGAGTACATAAAAAACACAAAGAAAAGGACAGAGAAAGGCAGTCGAGATCCAAAACCGACGACGAAGCTTCTCCTAAGCCAGTCGCCGGTTTGCCGGTACTCTGTGAGGCACTTTCGCAGCCCCTGATACCCGCTACCTTCAAGTCGCAGGCCTCTACCGACACCCATGTGGAGTCAGGCATGCCGCAAGATATTCAAGGTATTGGACCGACGGATGCATCTCCCTCAGATGGGTCCAGAGCCACTGAGCAGGCACCGGCTTCTGAGGGTGTATTCAGACCTCAACATTTTTACATCAAACCGATGAAAGCTGCAAAACCAAAGGCAAAGACACTGTCTAAAACTAAAAAAATGACGCCCGAGCCACGTGCACAGGCCTCTATGCCTAAAAAGCAGATTATCAAAATGACTGAAGACCTTATTACCTTGATCAGGGGTACCCATCCCCCCTCCAGATAAGATCAGGGGTACCCATCCCCCTCCAGATAAGAGGCGTAGGCAAGACGATGACTATGAATCTTCAGATCAGGTTTCTATTTCTTCTGATTCCTCTTCTGATCAGGAATTATCTTTACCTCCCTATGAGGATTCTGATGCTGAGGAGTCTGTTCCATCTGCATCTCCTTCTGAGGATTATTCATTTGAAGAAACTTGCATACTTTGAGGGAGCATTTTTACTGGGAGAGTCGAGACTTTTCAGAATCAAAAAAGAGGCTTAGGGATTTCCTCCTTCTCCCTCAGCACAAGCCTTTAGCCATTCCCCGTTTTAGAGATTGTGGATGATTTTTCGGAGTCAAGCCTGACCCCTGACTCTTTACCTCCTGCTCCCAGTAAGCCTGACAGGTATTGCAGGGTCCCTGACTCATTCATTTTTATTTAGAAACCCTGCTGCTGATTCTGAAACTATTTCACAGGGTCCTAAGGGAGTTAAGGCCTCAACAGCAAAAAACCCTACCCCCTCCGACAGAGATTCCAGGGCACTGGGCAGATGGGGAAAAAAGGTTTATACATCTGCAACCTTGGCAATCAGGGCCTTAAACTGTCAATTTCATATGCTTAAGTACCAACAACATGTTATGGGATTGCTGAAACAGAAAATGATGTTGATTTCAGAATGTGCAGAAAATAAGGAATTGCAGGAATTATTGCATGCAGCTGAAAAAGTTGGAAAGCATACTTTGCAATGTGGTTTTGATTCTTTAGAGGCCTCCTGCAGGGCCGCAGTTACTGGATCTGTGATTAGGAGGCATGCCTGGTTAAAGGAACAAAATTTGCCTGATCATGTTAAAGCTACATTACTAGGTGCACCTTTACAGCATGATTCTCTGTTTGTTATCAAGGCAGAAGAGGTTTTAAAGAAAATGGAAGACAAAGCTAGGTGTATGCAAACTGTTAAAGATTTCTTACAAGTGCAGCCACCTAGATTCAGTAGACACTGGCCTACAAAAAATTGGTCCTTTCCTGTGTCAGACAGAGCTCAAAGGGGCAAATCCAGACGCCCTAAGGGTTCCAGGTACCAGGCTCAAGACTCATACAGTTCAAAGCAATGGGGCGCATCCACCTCCAAATCTGGAGGAGATAGAGGGCAAACCTACAGAAAGCAATCCCAATTACTTCCCTCTGCCTACACCAAGCACTTATCTTTTGGCAGCACCCATAGGGGGAAAATTAGCACTTTTTGCTCAAAATTGGCAGTTAATAACCCAGGACAAGTGGGTACTGAACATCGTATCACAGGGATACAGATTCCATTTCCGCACTCTGCCAATGGCAAATGGTTGGCCAGACCTGCCAAAAAACCAATGGGCAGAGGCACAGAAACAGGTGACGTCCCTCATGGATATGGGGGCCATTTAGATGGTACCAGAACAGGAAAAAGGACAAGGTTTTTACTCAAGACTGTTCATGGTACCCAGAAAGGACAAGGCCTGGCAGCCAATACTGGATGTATCAATTTTGAACACATACCTGGACATTCCAAAATTCAAAATGCTCACTTTGCAACAGCTTCTGCCCATGCTGGGCAAGAATGCTCGGCTGGTGACTTTAGACTTAAAAGAGGCATACCTGCATGTCCCAATAAGACAGTCGTGCAGAAGATACCTCAGGTTCAAGGCTGGCTTACTGCATTACCAATTCTCTGCACTGCCCTTTGGCTTATCTACTGCGCCCTGGGTCTTTACAAAGTGCCTGGCACCAGTAATTGCATTTTGCAGACAAAGAAGTATTCAAATATATCCTTACTTGGATGACTGTCTCATTCAAGCAGAGAACAAGGACACTCTTCTACGATACCTAGCATTTGTGAAAAGGCTTCTAGCATGCCTAGGGTACACAATACACGAAAATAAATCATAACTGGTACCCTCTCAAATGATAATATTCCTGGGCGCAAGCTTGCATACAATTGCCCAGACGGCTTACCTCACGCCAGACAAACAAAGGCAACGGACTACTTACTTCAAACTGATGGCAACAAAAATCCAGTCTTCTACAGGCTCTGGGCTTCATGACATCCTGCATTCTACTAATTCCATATACAAGACTGCATATGAGGAAACTTCAATGGTACCTAAAAAGTTTATGGAGTTAGCATTCACACAGTCTAGAAACAATGATTCCCCTCATCCCCTGCCTGCAACAGGAGTTTCTATGGTAGGCAAAGGCCTGTCACCAAAACATGGGATGGCCCTTCACTCTACCCCCTGCCAGCCAAACCTTAACAACAGACTCATCAGATTATGCCTGGGGGCCCACATGGCAGGAAGATTCATTCAGGGCATATGGGCACCAAACCAAATGCATCTACATATCAACCAGAAAGAGATGCTAGCCGTTCAAAATGCCCTAACAGCATTCAAGGACTTACTTCATCCAGGACAACTACTGATAAAGACGGACAACACCACAGTCATGTGGTATATAAACAAGCAAGGGGGCACGCACTCATACCCCCTTTGCAGATTAGCCATGGCACTGTGGGACACAGCTTTGACCTTCCAGATAAATCTTCAAGCTCAATTCCTGCGGAAAACAGAACACTCTGGCAGACGATTTAAGCAGAAACCTTATAGATCCTCATGAGTGGAAACTAAATCCACAAGTATTCAGCATGATAACAGAGAAATGGAGGAGCCCAGACATAGATCTATTTGCCTCTCCTCAAAATTATCAACTGAAAAGATTCTGCACAAGGATCACAGACAAGCATGGAAAGTGGACGCCCTATCTTTCAGTTGGAAAAACCTGTCAGTTTACGCCTTTCCTCCTCTGCTTTTCTACCCAAGGTCCTCCTAAAAGTCAGACAAAAGAAGCCAAAGATGATATTAATTGCCCCGGACTGGCCCCGCCAATACTGGTACCCAATCCTAAGGAACTTGTCTCAGTACCCAGCTTGGACCTCGCTTCAAAGACCACAACTACTGTCCCAGCAAAACAATCAGATCCTGCACAATCAACTACAGACTCTGAACCTGGCAGCATGGCTAATCATGTAATCATACCAACGACACCTCTCAGTAAAGCTGTGATGGATGTCATTTTGGAAGCCAGAAGGCTTAGTACTAGAAAATCTTATGCTGACAAATGGAAGAGATTTTGTGCTTGGAATCAAGCACAAGGAACTGATACAGCAGAACCACATATTCCTCAGATATTACAATACTTAACTGAGATGCTTGACAAAGGCCTATCTTTCTCATCAATCAAAATCCATGCCTCTGCCATTTCGGCTCATTACAATACAGAGACACCAATCTTTTCTCATCCCTTACTAAAACATCCCTTACTAAAACAGTTTCTTAGAGGAGCCAAAAACATAAGGCCTCCTAGATCACCATTACCTGCATGGGACCTCAATTATGTGTTGGAAAAGCTGACCCTGCCTCCATTTGAAGCAGCCGCTACCACTGATATAAAGTTCTTATCATGGAAGACAGCCCTGCTACTAGCATTTACTTCAGCAAGAAGGGTTTCAGAGCTACAGGCTCTCATGGCTGTAGAGCCTTTTATCATATTTTACCCAGACAGGGTGTCTCTGAGGACAAATCCTACTTTTATGCCTAAGGTGGGTTCCAGTGTGGCTCTTAACCAAACAATCCATCTGCCAACTTTTTATCCAAATCCGCAGAACAAAGGGGAGATAATTCTGCATTCCTTGGATGTACACAGACAGCTAAGATTCTACTTGAGCAGGACAAAAACTCTAAGAAAAACTGAGCAATTACTCGTGTCATATGCTGCAGGATCAGAAGGAAAGGCTATCTCAAAGCAGACACTTTCAAAGTGGATAAGCCACTGCATCCGTTTCTGCTACTCACACCATGGTAAACCTCTGCCAAAGGCCATTAGATCTCATTCCACCAGAGCTGCAGCTACTTCGGCAGCCTTTCTCAGAGGGGTACCAACCAAAGACATTCTAGAGGCTGCTACTTGGAGTTCTGTTCACACCTTTACAAAGCATTACCATTTGCCTCTCTACTCTAAGTCCAGGGCAGGCTTTGCCACTGCAGTGCTGCAGGGCCTTATAGCCACACCTAATGCTGTTTAGCTCAAACCTTCCAACCATAGATTTGGGATTCTACCCAAATGTAATGACTGCAACAGTGAAACACAAAGAACATAGTACAGTTGTGTACACTTACCATAAATGTAGATGTTAGAGTGTATTCACTGTTGCAGTCGGGTTACCCTCCCTCCATCCCCCTTTCATTCTACAATTTATCTTTCCTTCTCTATCTTCTACAACCTATATGGTGTATTTGCTTGTAGATGAAGGTAACGTTTATGTTGATGCATGTATATATATATATATATATATATATATATATATATATATATATATATATATATATATATAATAATTCTACCTTTTTGGGGGCACCTGACATCGGGGACAAGAAAAACTAAAGAAAATAGCGTCGGCTGCATGTTTTATACCCCTGACGACCTGATGTCATGGAAGAGAAGACAGAAACCGACACAGGACCCAAGACTTTGGAATTCAGGCCGACTGAGGGCACCCTGCCAGCAGATTACCCAAATGTAATGACTGCAACAGTGAATACACTCTAACATCTACATTTATGGTAAGTGTACACAACTGTACTTTTACACCCCTTAAGGGCAGGTTTGAGAGGCAAACATATTTCTGAAAATTTAGGACATTCATATCAACAAATAGACTTAAAAAGAAAAAAGTCATGGACATTCAGAATTGCAATCTAGCTGAAGCATCTGATATCTGTAAAGGGTCATTTGCATAGATCCCATGTTGCCTCTAATACAAGAGGTTTAAGAACTCGCACAGTGGAAAGTCTAGCCTTGCTAGGTTTTTCTTTTGGTTTTTACTGATTTGGTTTTTCTGTGTGACCTTTTTATTCATTGTTTTGGTTCGCTGGTTGGGATATTTTGCAGATGCCCTAATGGTTATGAATATCAGCTGGGTACGACAACCCTGTGTTTCTAAAAGCTAGCCAAACATTCCACTTATGCTGTACTGATGATGCCATAAGATGGCTGAACCGTGGACGTCCACAGCTAGTGAAGCTTGGCTTTATTAGCCTGAATTTTTCCTTACTTATACTTAAAACAAAAAAGGCATGGTCATTCAGAATTGCCATATAGCTGAAGCACCTGATATCTGTAAGGGGTCATTTGCATATATCCAATGTTGCATCTAGTACAAGAGGTGTAAGGAATCACACAATGGAAAATCTAGCATTGCTAGGTTTTTCTATTGGATCTCTCTTGATTGGGAAGCTAAGGATTACTCTGATTTCCAAAAAATATACTTCAACCCCCCCCCCCCTCCCAGTTTCATGTTACTAATGCATGATAACCTTATTCCTGCCCCCTAACCTCAGTCCTATACCTTGTCTTAGAAATAGTCCTTGCGATAACACTACCACTATTCAGACAAGGTATATATAGTAGTCTTTTTATACCAATTAAATAATGAAACTGGTTTCATTTTGCAATTGGTTCCTCCTGCTTTTTCAATATCATGAGTTTCAGTCACTAATTTTCACTTACTCTGTATTTAAGGATTTGTGCATGTACCTGTTTATAGGTTCATAGGTAGGTACTAGGCTATTGGCCCTGGGATACAAGCCCAGCCAAATGGGTACCCTGGCTTTTGCCACCCAAGAAAATTATTTTCCTGTGCCACTGTCGAGCAGAGCCACAGAGGTGATCCCCGGGGTGAATTTCCTATTTCCCATCCAATCATCAAGATTTTTCTTGAAGAGTGCTAATAAGGAGCTTTGTTTGATATTGACTACCGCCTATGGTGTAGTTCATGGGTACAGAGTTTTTACCAAAAGGGGTGACAATGCACTTTTTGGCATTGAGCTTGAGGCCATGGCTTTGACACCAGGCATCTGTCTTAGTGAGGCCTTTTTGTAGGATGTCCACATCGTTACAAGTTTCGATTATGGCTCCTAGTTTGTAGTAATCTGCGAACTTCGTTAGCCAAAGACCTTCTGTGTTAGCCTGTACTTCAGAGAAGTAGATACCAAACAGGGGAGGACTCAGGACTGAACCCTGTGGTACTCCACTTGTCACTGGTCTGAAGTCGGAGTTGGAGTCTGCTACTTTCACTGTGTGGGTTCTGTCAGTGAGCCAGTTGGCAACCCATCTTGTGACATAGGGATTTATACCTAGTTTAGTGAGTTTATCAATAATTCCAGAGTGGGGGACAGTGTCAAAAGCCTTGGCAAGATCAAGATAGGTTGTGTGAACCACCTTACCCTTGTCTATGGCTTTGGTGACTGCGTCAAAGAAGTCTATCAGGTTTAGGAGACATGATCTGCCTTTTACAAACCCGAACTGGGTGGGGTCCAGAGTTTGGAGATTACCAATGTCGTTTTTTTATAAGTTCCATGATGATATGTTCTATGGCCTTGCAGACCAGGCTCGTCAGGCTAATGGGGTGGTAGTTCCCGGGGTCCGTGGTGGCTCCGCCCTTGTGGAGTGGGATAACCATTGCTGTGCGCCATTCAGCAGGCACAAAGCCTGAGGTGAGGCTATGATTGAACATGGTACTTAGGTGGGGTGCCAGTTCGTACTGCAGTTCGTGTAGAACGCAGCCTGGCATGTTGTCTGGTCCCATGGATGCTGTGTTCTTGGCTTTGGAGAGTGTGGTTTTTACCAGTGCAGCCGTGGTTACAGGAACTTTGCATTCTTCCGGTATAGAGATAGGTTCATTGCTAGCTTTACCCCCCTCTCACCCCCTAAAGAGCCCATCTGCCAGGATGTTGGCAATATCAGTTGGGTCTTTATATTTATTGCCATTGTGCTGTAACTAGGAGCATATCTGAGTGTTGCCATTGAGATTCTTGACATAGCTATAGAATGCTTTGTGGTTGTCTTTAGAATCAGTGGCGATTTTGTTTTCGTAACTAGCTTTGGAGGATTTTATCAGGGATCGCAGCTTCTTACTGAGGCTGACCAGGGAGCTCCTCCACTCATGAGATTTTACTCTCTTTTGCAACAGTTTCTTCCTTCTGTTGTACAGTTTGTTTATGGCAGGGGACCACCAGATATTCTTCCTTTTTTTGGAGGATAGCATCTTGGTTCTGTTTGGGATAGCACGATCCATGCACTCATATAAGTGCTTATAAAGTGCAATTGTGTAGGATTCAGTAGTTGTAACTGTATTGTCCAGTTGTAACTGTATTGTCCATCTGCATGGGTGTCATGAAGTTCACCACTTCTGTCTTAAGAAGCATGAAGTTGGCTTTGGAGATTTTTTTTACCATGGTTTCCTTAATGGGGGGTGGGGGCAGGATGTGAATATATAGGGTAATTTGCTTATGGTCCGATCGGACCAATGAGGCATTGACTTCAGGTGTGGAACACTAGTCACTCATGTTGGTAATGACTAGATCTAGGATATTGTTGCCCCTGGTGGGGGTGTGGATAAGGTGATCCAGGGCATTGGAGTTTATGAATTCCAGAAAGCGTTGAGTGAAGGAGTTGGTACATGAGTAGTTTTCCCAGTTAATGGTGGGGTAGTTGAAATCGCCCATTATTAGGGTATTTGAACCCTAATATTTTCCAGTACATCAAGAAAAGAAGAGTGGGAATCCTGGGGCATGGTGGGTGATCTGTAGCAAGCTGCAATTTGGATTGCAGTTTTGCCCAGAGTTAGTTGCACTTGGATAGCCTAGGCTGCATTATGCTGAGCAACTAGCTTGGAGGTGTGGATATCCTTAATGAATATGGACACACCTTTACCTTTGGTGTTCCGGTCCAGGTTACATGGCCGAAAAGTGTGGTATGAGTTATAGCCTGGTAGTGCAGGGGTGCTCTCTGGAGCCTTGAACCAGGTCTCAGTCACTGCACAGGTATCTATGTTCTCCATTTTAAGGAGTGCCTCAAGTGAGTGCATTTTGAGATTTAGACTTCTTGCATTGAGTAGCATCACCCTCAGTTTTTGCTTGCCTGTTCCTGTTACGGTGGTTTGTCATTTGAACCTTGCTTACAAAAGCACTATAGGGGCGGCAAGAACCTTAGCCAGTATCTGGAATTCCAGGGGTGACAGGTGCAGGCCATCTCTGGCAAAGCATCGTGGTCTGTCGACCATGTCATCCCAGGCAGACAGATACTGGATCCCTTTAGAATGGCACCAGAAGCTTAGCCAATTGTTGAAGTCAATAATTTTGTCCTTGTACTGTGGCATCATTCTGGATGATGGCAAAATGCTACTCAGGGCTAGGGTCATACCTGCCTGGGCTACAAGATCGGAGAGCTCTTCCATGTCTCTTTTCATGTAGTCCAGGGAGGTACGTCTCAGGTCGTTGACACCAACATGGACAATGACAGTGCCATATTTGTACTTGTTGTGGAATGACCTGAGTGCATGGGTTATGTGGCGGATCCTGGCAGCTGACAGGCAGCTGACCGTAACCTTCTCCTTGTTTATCCTGGTGAGGGGGGGACATCAGTGTGCCTGACTGTAGAGTCACCTATGACTAGTGTGTGTGACATGCAAAAAAAAAAAAAAAACTCCATACGTGGTCATGTATGTATGTAGCTGGGTGAGTGTGTCTATGTATGTACACACACCTACCAAGTGGAATATTGTACTGTAGCATTCAATTTAAGCCTGTTTTCTGTGCACCTTGGAATAACGAAGGTAATCTTTTCTGAAGGGTGCAGGCATCTGATTGGGTTTTAACATTTGCGCCCAGTTTGCAGTCATCTAATTGGAGGTTCTGGTTATCATTTTTGAGATCAGAGAGACAGATGTCAGGCAGGAAAGGACCCGGAGACACTGCTGGGTAACTTGTCACTTTTTGTATCAGACATATAAACTCTGTGGGTTCTGTCAGCCAGTTAGTAATACATCTTTGCATGTAAGAATCTGTGCTTGAAGATAGTTTTTACAGTTCTGGCATGGAGTACGGTATTGAATGCTTTGGCTAAAATAAGATAAAGCTGTAACAACTCTGCCGACAGTGTGTTGCTGCCCTGTTGTTGAAATTAAGGTTTAATAGGTATGATTTCCCTTTGAGATAGCTGAATTGTGTGTATGTGGGGGGGAATCAAGCTTAATGAAGGCTTTAATATTGTATTTGATGATTATACTTTGCTCCATAGCTTTACATTTCAGACTTGTAAGGCTGATTGACCTGTAATTCTTGGGGTCAATGGTAGGGCCAAGGTAGTATGCTAGAATTTGTGTCTATAACTTGTGGCTAGGCTTAGGTTAAATGGTTCACGGAGACGTAGGTGAGAGCCTATTTGACATTTTTTAGTAAGCACCCAGGTGTTTTATCAGGACCTGTGGAGGAAGGTGTATTTGGCTTTAGATTACATTTCAAGAACATGTTCTTTAGTAATGATGGGGGTAAGGGAATTTGAGATGATTGGTGTTAGAATGCACTTAGCCAATTAAGTTTTTTTGCTAGTATATTTTCATTGACATTTGGGTCAGAGTAGGGGAGGTTCTTTTTAAGGAGAACTTGAGAGCAATCTTGACTGTAGTTCCTTGGTATGTTTTAAAGTAGTAAAGGATTTGTAGTTTGTCTGTTTTCTTCAGAAGCTAATTTCTGCACATGGGTTTACTTTACAGTGGTTTGCATTTTCTTTGTAATGTTTTTATACTTTCCACTTTCAGGAGTTCTCATGATGCTGTACAGTTAAAGGAGGCTTTTTTTCTTTTGTTATAAAGTTTTTCAGTTATAGGTTCATAGGTAGGTACTGGGCTATCTGCCTGAAGGCATATATTAGCCCAGCCACGTTGTGCGGTATTCACCGCCCCTTTGGTTAGTTCCCTATGCCCTTGATCTAGCAGCTAGTACCCTTGGCCCCTATCAAGTAGAGCTGTTGGTATGATCCCTGGTGTGAACTTTGTTACCCATCCACTCGTCAAGGTTCCTCTTGAAGAGTGATAGTGAGGGGCTCTGTATTATGTAGATCGGGACCTTGTTCCATAGCAAGGGAAGTCTTTGCGAAGGGAATCTATCCCTCCAGCTTGTTCTATTCATTGTTGTGCTGAGGTTTATATCCCTAGAGCATGCAGCTCGAGTAGCTTTGCTAAGATGGAGCATGTTCAACAGTTCTGGGTTGGACATGGCTCTGTATGTTAGACAGAGATCGCCTCTGAGAAGGCGGTATGCAACAGAGAAAAGCCTTAGTTTTTTCAATCGTGCTGTATAGGGAAACTGTTTGAGGCCAGTAATCCACTTAGTGAGGTACCTCTGTGGTCTCTCCGGCTGCTGGAGATGTCTAGCCAGGTACATTCCAATTGGTGCATTGTACTCAATAATGGGTCTGATGAGGGAAGAGTAGAGGGGCACCACTACATCCTTAGATCTTGATGCAAACCCTTTTGTGATCAGATGGGTCACATAGAAGGATTGTCTAACCACCTTGGCAACATGGTCATCGAAGGAAAGCCGACTATCTACTTGGGTCCCTAGATCCCTTATTACTTCTTCAGATTTCAGGGGGTTACCTCCTATGTGGTAGTTTGCGGGTACTCTGTTTTTACCAAAGGGGATTACTATGCATTTTTTAGCATTTAGCTTGAGACCATGGCTTTGACACCATGCATCAGTCTCATTAAGGCCCTTCTGGAGGATATCCATGTTGGCCGGAGACTCTATTATAGCGCCCAGTTTGCAGTCGTCCACAAACTTGGTCAACCACAACCCTTCAGTGCTTGCCTGTACTTCTGAGAAGTATATGCCAAACAGGAGGGGCCCCCGGACCGAGCTCTGAGGCACACCGCTCGTTACTGGTCTGGATTCAGACATAGATCCCGCTACTCTTACTTTGTGGGATCTGTCTGAGAGCCAGTTTGCGATCCATCTTGTGATGTAAGGGTTTATGCCCAGGTTGGGAGTTTATCGATAATACCCGAATGGGGAATGGTGTCAAATGCTTTAGCAAGGTCAAGGTAAGCCGTGTGTACCTCCTTTCCCTTATCTATAGCCTGAGTAACTGTCTCAAAGAAGTCCACCAGGTTAAGGAGGCATGATCTGCCCTTGACGAAGCCGAACTGTGTGGGGTCAAGTGTTTGGAGGTTCCCAATCTCTCCATTTATGAGTTCCATAATGATTCGCTCCATTGCCTTACAGATCAGACTGGTCAGGCTTATTGGTCGGTATTTCCCAGGGTCGGTTGTGGGCCCACCCTTGTGCAGTGGAGCCACCGTTGCTGTGCGCCATTCTATGGGCACATATCCTGTCGAGAGGCTGAGACTGAACAGGGTATTCAGATGCGGGGTTAATTTATTTTGCAGCTCGCGTATGACACAGCTCGGGACACCATCTGGTCCCATGGCGGCTGTGTTTTTAGCTTTAGATAGAGCCTTATTAACCAACGTATCAGTAATAATTGGAGTTACACAATCCCCTGGAATAGTAATAGGCCCTGTAAGTGGTGGTGGTGGGGGGGATTTGCACTGAACCGGTCAGCCAAGATGTTGGCAATGTCAGAAGGGTCAGTGTATTTTGTTCCATTTTGTACTAGCTCAGAACAGATCTGAGCGTTGCCATTTAGGTTTTTGACGTAGCCATAGAAGGCCTTATGGTTATCCTTGGCAACTTTCTTTTTGAAATTGGTTTTAGTTGACTTGATGAGGGCCCTCAATTTCTTACTAATGCTGATCAGGGATGATTTTTCTACTTGAGATTTGGCCTTTTTTGTACAAGTCTCCTCCTTTTATTGTATAGTTTTCTTATGGCCGGGGTCCACCAGACTGGTTTCTTCTTGCTTGAGGAAGGAGTCTTGGTTTTATTTGGGATAGCATGGTCCATGCAATCCTGAAGATGTTATAGAAAGTACCTTGGTGTAGGATTCTGCATCCTGGATATCATTATCCTTCTGCAAGGGAATAGTGAAGCTTTCCACTTCTGACGCAAATAGTTTGAAGTTTGCTTTGGAAAGGTTTTTTACGATGGTTTCCTTGACTGGGGGAGGTGGAGGGGTGAGGATGTCCAGGGTTATCAGTTTGTGGTCTGATCTGACCAGAGAGGGAGTAATAACGAGTGTGGTACAATGGGCGCCCAAATTTGTGATGACTAAATCCAATATGTTGTCCCCTCTAGTGGGAGAACATACCAGTTGTTCAAGGGCATTTGAATTTATAAATTCTATGAACAGCTGGGCATAGGAGTTAGAACTTTGGTAGTTCGCCCAGTCTATACCATGGTAGTTGAAATCACCCAAAATTATGGTGTTCGGTAGGACCTTTATATTAATACCTCAAGGAATGCTGAGTGAGCATCTTGGGACATGGTGGGTGATCTGTAACAGGCTACGACTTGAAATGTGGTTTTGCCTGTTGATAGTTACGCATGGATGATCTCTGAGGCATCATACTGCGCCACTAACCTGGAGATGTGGGTATCCTTGATGAATATGGATACACCTACACCCTTTGTATTGTGATCCGATAAATGAGGCCAGAAGGTATGATATGAATTGTAACCTGGTAGTGCTGGGGTGCTCTCTGGAGCCTTGAACCAGGTTTCCGTCACTGCACAAACATCGATTTTCTCCATACTGAGGAGTGCCTCGAGTGCATGCATTTTGAGGTTGAGACTTCTGGCGTTGAGTAGCATTACCCTTAGTTTTTGGTTACCTGTGCTGGTTACGGTGGTTGGTTTGTCCTTGTTTTTGTCCCCACAAGGGATTTGTTTTTAAGTTTTCATTGTATGGCTCTAATTAGCGCTGCTAGATCTAGGTTCACCTGTTTGTTAGAGATGTTGGTTACAGAGTGGATTGTGCTTTTGAGAGCAAATGTCGCACATTTATGGTCTGAACTGTAGAAGAGGAGGCTAAGGAAGTGGAATAGGTAGAAACAACTTTCATGAGGACCAGATTGAGAATATTTTGGACTGTAGTGTTTGCAAACTATCTGGACCAGGGAATTTCAAGTTACTAATATCAAAAATCTCTGAGCATACCATTTAATGAGGGCTTCAGTCTGTGAATGGGTAGTTGTAGTTACTTAGGACTATAGCATTATTACTTATCAGAATTTCTTCTAAACGTCCAGGAGTCGAACATGATCATCTGGAGATAAGGAAGGAGTTCTGTCACGTATTTTAAGCTGGTAGCTTGTACTATCCATGGAAAACTGAAGATGTTGATAAAGTCGCTTCTGCAGTAGCTCAGCTACGTGGGTTGCATCATGCTAAGGATATAGCAGCTGGCTACCTTCCATACGTGTGACTAGATTGCTGGTGCTCAAGATCTCAAGGGAGAAAGACTGCTATCTGGAAACCAAAATCTTTCAGACCTTTTTGCTGCTTGATTGAGTGTTCCACATGTAAGCTTCAGGGGATCAGTTGGCTTTCAGTCTTCCTTTGCTGGGCAGAAGTTTCCTTTGGAGAAAACCTTTCATAATTTTTTTTGTGCCTTTGTGTTACTGTCTTGGGACTGATTTGTCCAACAGGTTTGTTACTGTATATATTTAACTCCTTTTATATAAATTAAGCAGTTTTTGTGGGAACCTCTGTTCTAATTTAATTGAAATTGTGTACAGGGGCTAGTGTTGATGTGAAATGCCACTGTGCATTTTACTTGTGAACACATATGTTTGCAGTTTACCTGACGGTAACTCATTTTTTTTAAATCAAGAAACATCTTTGCTTATGTCATAAGTGATAATTCAGTAATCACATTTATATAAATGAAAACAAACCGTATTGACATTCTCGTCTCATTTCCAGATATTTTATCTCTGTTACTGTATTCACTACAGTTCGTTTATACTTTGATTTCCATTTTCTAGTAATTGCGTTTTTGGCAGCCAGCAGAATTAAACTTAATAAGGTTTACTTGTGTCTAGGCAATTTAGGTCCTGTGTCCTAGCTCAAAAGAATCATTTCCTCACAACCATTTGCACACCCAATATTTCTGATGAGTACTCCGTATGGAATTTCAAAGTCTGACAACTCATACTTCCAAAATGTGTGTCCCCAGTTACCTCTTTCTTCTTCACACTTCCAAGATAATTCTATTTACCTGAGGAAAAATTCTTTGGAATCTGCTAGGGGTGTAAGAATACCTATGCAAACACTTCCAAGCAATGATCCTAAATCTTTTAGACTTTGCATATTTGGGGCTCATACATATATCCCTATTGTCTCTTTGTGAATTACTTATCCAGTCTTTCTTCCCAGACCTTTCTAACCTTCTCTGATTCCTATAGTTATCATGCACTATTTTACATGCACTACCAATTAACGATGTTCTTCGTGTTTCACTGTTGCAGTCATTACATTTGGGGTAATCTGCTGGCAGGTTGCCCTCAGTTGGCCTGATTAACAAAGTCTTGGGTCCTGCGTCGGTTGCTGTCCCTTCTTTCATGACGTCAGGTCATCAGGGGTATAAAACATGCAGCCGACACCATTACATCAGTCTTTCTTACCGTGCAGTGCCCAAAGCAGAAGCAGTTCGCAAGTGCCGGTCAGTTGACTCCTGAAATTTTCGTTTTCGAGTTTCAGAACCGAAGTCTTCAACTTAAAGCTAAGTACCCCGTTGGGGAAACTTTTTCTTGCTCCTTACCGATGTCAGTAAAAGTTAATAATTGCATTACTTGTGGGAAGCAAATACCTCATAAAGATTTTAATTTGTATTGTATTTCTTGCCTAGGCCCTGACCACGACGTACCTTTCTGTCGGTTTTGTGCTTTATTTAATCAGCGCACTATCCATCATCGGTACATTTTTGCCTCTAAATATTTCAGTTCTCTGTTTAATTATCCAGAAATTACGTTGGTTAGCCATCCGACTACCGGAATTCTGGGAAAACACAAAGAAAAAGACAGAGATAGGCCATTGAGGTCCAAAGCTGCTGACGACGCTTCTCCTAAGCCAGTCGCCAGCTCGCCGGTACTCAGTGAGGCACTTTCGCAGCCCCTGATACCCGCTACTTCTGATTTGCTTCTGATTTGCAGGTCTCTACTGAGACCCATTTGGAGTCCGGTATGCCGCGAGATGCTCCACCTTTGGAACCTGCAGATGTCTCTAGCTTGGATGGGTCCAGAGCCGCTGTGCAGGCACCGACTTCTGAGGGTGTATTCAGGCCTACAGACTTGCATACTAAACCGACTCCACCTTCAGTACTAAGGCCTAAATCTCAATCTAATTACTCTAATCAGTGGTAGTCACCCCCCCCCCCTTCTAAGAGGCCTAGGGCTGAGCTTGACCATGAATCTTCTGATCAGGACTCTTGTTTCTTCTGACTCTTCTAATGACCTGAACTTGTCCATACCTACTTACGAGGACTCTGATGCAGAGGATTCCATTCCCTCTGCTTCCCCTCCTGAGGACTTTTCTTTTGGGGAAACTTAACATGCGGCCGGAAAATTTCTCGCTTTTTTTTGAAAGCAAAAGTTAATGCCCTTTCAGGACCGTTTTCAAAAAGGGTTTCAGAAAAGGGTTTAAATTAAAGAAAAATCTAGAAACTTTTTCTTCTCCCTCCGATTTAGTAAAAGGTTAAAAGGGCCTTTACTTTTGGAACCCCAAAAACCCCAAAAGAAATTTTATTTTTTCCCAAGGGACCCAAAATTTTTTCTGGGGTGCTTTTAATTTAAATAAAAAGCACCCCCATAGGGAAAACATTTTCCAAAATTTTTTTTCCTTTTAAAAAATTACCAAAGAAACTTTAGCCACCCCTTTAAAATTTTTTAAAAAACAAAAAAAAGACAAAGGGGGGTTTTAAATTAGGTAAAAAGGGTACAGTTTTTTTTCCAAGGCCAAACCCAAAAGGTGGGGGGGTCTCAGGGGGAGGGCCTGAAAAAGCCCCGGGGATACCCGTACCAAAAAAAATTTCCTTCCCAAAATTTCAGGTCCCAAAAAGCCCCAAATTTGGCGATCCGGATGTTTTTCCCCCTTTTTGGAAACCTTAAAGATGCTCTCTTACCAAACCCTTGCAGGAAAATTCCTGGGGGGGAATTCATTTTAAAAAAATTTTGCATCCCCTAAACCAAAAATCCACCTTCAAACAAGGCCCAAAATTCAATCAATTTCTTAATCAGTGGTATTAAAACCCCCTTTCAAGGGCCTCGGTTGGGCCCCCAAATTTTGGCCCGGGCTTTTGTTTTTTCCCTGACCCCCTAATGACCCGAGCCATTTTTTATTTTTTTGGGTCAAAGCAAAAGGATTATTCCTCGGCCCCCCTAAAATTTTTCTTTGGGGGAAAAATTTTTTAAAATTTAAGGGAAAAACTTTTCCTTTAAACCGGTTTTTCGAAAAAAGGGGTTAAAATTTCTTTTTAACCTAGAAAGGGCCTTTCTTACCCCCTTTTTTACCCAAAAACATTGTTGTGTTTGTTTTTTAATAAACGACCCGCCCGGGCTTCCAAAAATTTTTGAAAGTTTTAATTTTTAAAAAGTCCCCCCAAAGGTTTTTCAAAAAATCCTTTTCCCCGAAACCAATTTTGGGGGCCAAAAGGGGTTTTTTAAGGTTTTTCTTTTTAAAATCCATAGAGGGGGAAAAAGGGGTTTATATTCTAATTGGGAAAAAAAAGGGTTTTTTTAAATTGTAATTTTAAAAATTTTAAAAATTTAAAAAACAGATTTTAACTTTAAAAAAAATGAATGTTTTTCACTTGTAAAAAAAAAATTTTAAAAGGATATTTTTCCCCCTAATAATTGGGAAAAATATTTAAATTTTTTGATTTTTAAAAAGGGGCTTCACTTTTAAAAACCGTTTAAACCCTTTTGTTTTTTTAAAAGGGAATTTGCCTTAAAAGTTAAACAAAATTGTTAATTTTTAAATCAAAAGGTGTTTTGGAAAAAGGGTTAAAAATTTAAAAATAAAAATAAAGTAAATTTCCCAAACTGAAAATTTTACAATGAAATTAAAATTTAAAATATAGGGCCTACTAAAATGGTTTAAAAACTTTTAAAATTAAGAAAAAAAACCCCAAAAGCCCCAATTTATTCCCAAACCTAAAACAAAGTGGGTGGCCTTTTCCTTGGAAATAAAAAACCACCCCCATTTGGAAAACAGTTTTATGTTCCCAAAAAACCCAAAGAATTAAAAATTTAGCCCCCTTTGGAAAGTTTGTCTTATGGCAAAAAACCCTTCCTTTATCCCCAAAGGGACAAATTTTTTTTAAAATGTCCCCAATAAAATTTCATTTAAAAACATTTAATAAAGGGGTTGGCCAAACCTTGCCCCAAATCTTAACTCAAAACAATTTTTAAAATTTTTTAAAATAAAATTAAAAACCATTCCAAAGGGAAAAGGGAAAGGGTTTTTTTCCCAAACTTTTTTTACCCAGAAAACAAATTGGCCCCAAAATTTTTGGCCTTTTAAATTAAAAACCCCTTTCTGAATTTTCCCAAAAATTAAAATTTTTTCCCTTTTTGTTATTTCCATTTGGAAAATGCCGGGTTTTTGGAATTTTTGAACCCTTTCCCCCGCATTTTTCCCAACAAATTTTGCGAAGTTTTATTTCCCCCAAAAAGGGCTTTATTTTAATTTCATTTTGCATACCTGAAGTCTTCCCCAATTTTGGGTTTTCCCCTTTGCCAAGAACCGGGGAAAAATTTTCCCAAATTCTAGGTCCAGCGCCGGTTGTTGTCGCCTTCTCCCTGACGCCAGCGCCGACAGGGGTATATAAGACACAGCCGACGCCATTTTCTTCAGTCTTTTGCCGCCGCCAGGTGCCCGGCAGAAGCAGTTCGCAGGCGCCGGTCGGCCAGCTCCTGAAATTACGAAATTTGGAAACCCGAAGTCTTCTTTAAAGCTAAGTACCCGCTAGAAACTTTTCTTGCCTCTGACCGATGGCAGACAAAGTTAACAATTGTATTTCTTGTGGGAAGCAAATACGCGATAAGGATTTCCCATTCCCTCTGTATTCCTTTGTTTAGGCCCAGACCATTTACATCTCGGCTGTCGCTTTGTGCTACTTTTTAATAAACGCACTGTTAAGCGTCGGGCGGAGTTCGCCCAGCACTTTTTTGGTAAAGCTTTTAACTATAAAATGTCGTCAGAGACTCCGACTACCATTTTGTCCAAAAAACGCAAGGACAAAGACACGGTCTCCACCGACACCACGCCAAAACTGGCTACACGTGGTCCGGTTCTCAGTGAGGGGCCTACGCAGCCTCTGACTACTGACGACACTTCTCTGGCGGTGTCCTCTGTAACCGAGACCGCAGGTTCCTCGGCCCACACCCTGACTACAGCTACCGAAGCCACTGTGTGTTGAGCCTCTTAATGTGGACAGGTCTACTTCCATCCATGGTGTCTTCAGGCTTTCTTCTTCCTTTTCCATCAAGGCCTTTACTAAGTCTAAAGCAGCCATGCACTCCCAGAGGCCTGTTGCACAGGGCCCATCTACAGGCCCCATGCCTAAAAAGCAGATGCTCAAAATGGCTGAGGATTTAATTACTCTTATCAGGGGTTCCCAACCCCCACCGGACAAGAGACCCAGAGTGGAGGAAGAATCTTCCTCTTCTGACCAGGGCTCCATTATTTCAGAACATTCTGATGAAGAGGAGCATTTGTACTCTCCTTTTGAAGATTCTGATGCGGAACAGTCCATTCCTTCTGTATCCCCCCCAGAGGATTTCTCATTCGGGGAAACCTTGCATACCTTGAGGGAACACTTCCATTGGGAAGGCCAGGATTTTTCAGATTCAAAGAAAGGCTTAGGAATTTCTTCTGCTACCTCAGCACAGACCTCTGGCGATACCTCCTGTCTTGGACATACTTGATGATGTTTATTC
>NC_056743.1:1937272409-1937412409 GCF_019279795.1 Protopterus annectens | reverse complement strand
TTGTCTCAAGCAGGTGAACTTAACTGACATTGTAGTCCTCATGGGCTGTCTAGCAGCAGATATTAGCTGTTACTGCAAATTGGAACTTTATGATCTTTGTCTGACTGTATCTTTCAAAACGGGTACAGTACTATTAAACACTGTCGTATACTTGCTAGTTAATAACAAAGCTATTGAACTCCACCTTTTACATATGAACTTTTCTTGTCCAAAGGGATTAGAGTCCTACTTCTGTACTGGCAGAAGATTAAAATTTGTAATGCAGAAAGGAAGAACTTGAAATGCTGCTTATGCTTTGTACCTCATGTAAAAAGAAGTTTGTGTTGTGGTAGAGAGAGAGAGACATATCTAGATATACATATTGTGCAAGTGTCCGGGTAATTCTGGAATCATTTCTTCTGTAGATAGAAGGGGCCAGTGCTTTTCTTATTCTTTATAGGTGTTTGATTTAATAATTTGAATTTTTTTAATAATTAAGTAAGGTTGAAAGTAATGCTATATTAGAAAATCATTGAAGATGCTTAGTGTCATACATGTGTGTTCCCTAATGAGTAATTGTGGAATGCATCTAGGTGAGCTAGTTTCATTATACAGCCCAAGAGGGGAAGGTTGTGTTGCAGTGTCTGAAGTGTATACGCCACTCTTGTGAAAGTTAGTATTCAGTACATGTTAACAGATGTAAAGCTGATTGTGTAGAGAAATGAGTACAATCAAAGGGTGCTTTGCTCCCTTAATATGTGGGCTATTAAACCGGCTTTGGGGTTCACGTGGTAAAAAGGGGCATTTTTTTGAGTCTGTGCACACATGCACTTGCATAGTGTATGCACATGTTTGCGGGATCACAGATGTGTACGCAGCAGAACCTTTACTTAGAGAAGTCCTTCAATGTAATGTATCAGTACAACAAATAAGTGGAGTTGTCTTACAACCACTTGCTAGTAGTCCTTCAATGTAATGTACCAGTACAAAAAATAAGTGGAGTTGTCTACAACCACTTATTACTAGTAGTCCTTTAATGTAATGTACCAGTACAACAAATAAGTGGAGCTGTCTACAACCACTTATTACTAGTAGTCCTTCAGTGTAATGTCCCAGTACAACAAATAAGTGGAGCTGTCTACAACCACTTATTACTAGTAGTCCTTCAGTGTAATGTCCCAGTACAACAAATAGGTGGAGCTGTCTACAACCACTTATTACTAGTAGTCCTTCAGTGTAATGTCCCAGTACAACAAATAAGTGGAGTTGTCTACAACCACTTATTACTAGTAGTCCTTCAGTGTAATGTACTAGTACAACAAGTAAGTGGAGTTGTCTACAACCACTTATTATTAGTAGTCCTTCAATGTAGTGTACCAGTACAACAAATAAGTGAATAACCACTTATTATTAGTAGTCCTTCAATGTAGTGTACCAGTACAACAAATAAGTGAATAACCACTTATTACTAGTAGGCCTTCAATGTAATGTACCAGTACAACAAATAAGTGGAGTTGTCTACAACCAGTTATTTCTAGTAGTCCTTCAGTTTAATGTACCAGCACAACAAATAAGTTGAGTTGTGTACAACCAGTTATTACTAGTATGATGTGCAGGCTTGTCATGCTTAAATGCAATACACGTACACATGGGTAATTCTGGAATCATTTATTCTGTAGATAGAAGGGGCCAGTGCTTTTCTTATTCTTTATAGGTTTTTGATTTAATAATTTGAATTTTTTAATAATTAAGTAAGGTTGAAAGTAATGCTATATTAGAAAATCATTGAAGATGCTTAGTGTCATACATGTGTGTTCCCTAATGAGTAATTGTGGAATGCATCTAGGTGAGCTAGTTTCATTATACAGCCCAAGAGGGGAAGGTTGTGTTGCAGTGTCTGAAGTGTATACGCCACTCTTGTGAAAGTTAGTATTCAGTACATGTTAACAGATGTAAAGCTGATTGTGTAGAGAAATGAGTACAATCAAAGGATGCTTTGCTCCCTTAATATGTGGGCTATTAAACCAGCTTTGGGGTTCACGTGGTAAAAAGGGGCATTTTTTTGAGTCTGTGCACACATGCACTTGCATAGTGTATGCACATGTTTGCGGGATCACAGATGTGTTCGCAGCAGAGCCTTTACTTAGAGAAGTCCTTCAGTGTAATGTATCAGTACAACAAATAAGTGGAGTTGTCTACAACCACTTGCTAGTAGTCCTTCAATGTAATGTACCAGTACAAAAAATAAGTGGAGTTGTCTACAACCACTTATTACTAGTAGTCCTTCAGTGTAATGTCCCAGTACAACAAATAAGTGGAGCTGTCTACAACCACTTATTACTAGTAGTCCTTTAATGTAATGTACCAGTACAACAAATAAGTGGAGCTGTCTACAACCACTTATTACTAGTAGTCCTTCAGTGTAATGTCCCAGTACAACAAATAAGTGGAGCTGTCTACAACCACTTATTACTAGTAGTCCTTCAGTGTAATGTCCCAGTACAACATATAAGTGGAGTTGTCTACAACCACTTATGATTAGTAGTCCTTCAATGTAGTGTACCAGTACAACAAATAAGTGAATAACCACTTATTACTAGTAGGCCTTCAATGTAATGTACCAGTACAACAAATAAGTGGAGTTGTCTACAACCACTTACTTGTAGTCCTTCAATTTTATGTACCAGTACAACAAATAAGTGGAGTTGTCTACAACCAGTTATTTCTAGTAGTCCTTCAGTTTAATGTACCAGCACAACAAATAAGTTGAGTTGTGTACAACCAGTTATTACTAGTATGATGTGCAGGCTTGTCATGCTTAAATGCAATACACGTACACATGGGCAGTTATTGTGGTTTGTGTAAGAGCACCAAGATTGCAGTTTCATTACGATTTCTCCTTGCTGTGAAAAATTGTAGTCTTTGAGTTGGTGTAGATAAGCAGAAGTCTGGGGCTACAGGGCCAGAGTAACCCTGAAAAAATGCTTTTGAAGTTTCAGAATGCATTCCTATTTTGTGGTGTCACACATTCAGATTGCTGTAATTGGAGGATTTCTCCTTCCCCATGGTACAGTAATCAGTCAGTTGGTGTATGATTAGTAGAGGTATGAGCAGTGCAGGCAGGGGGCAGTGCCCCTTCACAAAAAAATTGTTTTTAGAGTCAAATTTTTAATCTGCTAAATGATACTCATTATTGTAGTTGTGCACCTTTTTTATTCAGGTCCGACACGCTGTGGAATTTATGTGGTGAGCCAGCTGATCTTAAGCCCTTTGCCCCAACCCCTATTTTTTTCTTGTCATTGATCATTTTGATCTTAGTCTGGACGCTCATTTGGGAGTATTTCTACTTTTACTGCTTAAGTACAAACTATCAGATTAGTCTCTGGGTCATGATGATGACCATATGAATATCTGTATTGTCTAGGGGAAGGGCAAGTGTGAACAGTACAAGTGTATGCAGTAACATTTTATCCTGCCCACGTGGAGCATGACCTGAGGGAGAAGCTCCAGGCCTGTTTTACATCTTGCAAGATTACAGTGAATGAGAGTGATTTGAGTGTTAAGGGCAGGGATCAGGATAGAGTTTCCTTTGCACATACTTGAGCACTATGGGAAGGTGAAGGATATTGAGAGAAGAAATCAGTCACACTTCCATGGAGGTGACTGCATCCCCATCCTTGCCATCTTCTTGTCTCCCCACCTGTAGGTTTTGAGGGGGTCAGACTTGTACCTTTCCCCTGCCTTTATGGATGATTAGGGATTTATAAGTGAAATACCCCCAGGTGTTGCTTTGGGAATGTGTCCTGAAGTCAGACCCCTCCAACCCCCCCCATTTGAGGAGCTTAAACTTGCCAGTGCCTGGCCTACAGTCATTGATTGGTCATTCAAGTTTTCCTGCAGACGCTGTATGGTTGGAACCAAGGAGCCCTCCTCAGCCTCCCATAGGTCCAACTCCTTTTTTTCCTGCTCTGATGCCTTCTATACAGACTGTGAATATCCTCCCTCTGTCTTGTCTGGGTTATGTTGGGTGCTTCAGTTTCCTCCCATATTTCAAGGACATGCTGCTAAATTGGTGATCCTGACTTTTTATTTGTGCCCCCCCCCCCCGTACCTGCTGACCATTGAGCAGCAAAAACATAACTTCAATCAGGACAACAAAAAATTTACACCACAGACCTAAACATGACTGTGGTAATAGAATTAAAGCTTATGCAGTGCAGAAGAAAATGTGTTACACAAGAGACTGGACAATACTATTATGCACAATTTAGTCTTGCAACCTTTGTCTTGCACTTACCACAGAGGACTAAAGCTCTGGCTTGTCATTGAGCTGCTTCCTACATCAAAGGACCAAGGTTTGAATCTTTCCACCTTAATTTGCCTGCTGTATAACCTTGAGTAAGTAACTTAACCAGTCCTTTCGGGCAATTGGGAATTTGCAGATAGGCTCCTTAATGGTCTTCTGGGACTCCCTGTCTAGTTACTACTTATGAATCTGTGAGCAATATCTTTTCCAACTCCTTTTTTTCCTGCTCTGATGCCTTCTATACAGACTGTGAATATCCTCCCTCTGTCTTGTCTGGGTTATGTTGGGTGCTTCAGTTTCCTCCCATATTTCAAGGACATGCTGCTAAATTGGTGATCCTCCATGTTCTCCATAAGTGTGGAGTGTACATTTGTGTACATCTGTGTCCTGTGTTGCACTGACATCTTATCCAGGATAGGTTCTTTGTCTTGTGGCTCCCGAGTGCTGGATGGGCTCTGATTCCTTTCTCACCCTGAAGTGTACATGCTGTGGTCCATCGACTGGCAACAACAGGCAGCGATCACTTGGCACCTTTAAGACATTCCCAGGCTCTCGTCACTTCATTCCCACAGTGATTCTCCCCTCCCATTCTCCCTCTCATTCCCTTTCTCCAGATTTCACTTGCAGCTAGGAAGGCTTGCACCCTAAGATGTTCCCAGTTTTACAGCATGATATAGTATTCTCTTTCCTTTCATTTTTTGATGAAATTTCACTTTGGTAATTTTTACCGAGATCAGGTCCAACATTTTGGTCTTTAAGGTTCTTGGTTAGCCAGTGCTGCACCAATACTAATAAACAGTCTATCTCTTCCCTCACTGTTGCTGTTGTGTTTTCAGACTAGTTGGAATAGTTTTTGGTGTTTTATTATTTTCTGAACTTTTTTGAGGTGGTACTATCTGATTGTTTGTCTCTTGATCAACTGTGCCTTGGCATAGACTTGTGTTTTAAGTAAGTTAGATAAGGACAAATCTATAAGCTCTGTGACGCGTGCCATAAATGCAGAACAATATAGTAGCAATAACTCTACAAGCATGGGTTTGAATCTCATCTGTACTGCATTTTGAAAATGCAAAAAGATCTTTCACAAAATTTACTTTCAGAAAACTCCTAACCTTTGTATTCTATGTTGGGGCACAGTGGGACTTCTTGATGTCTATGCAAATTCTGAGAAGTTTGGCTTCATGAACCACCAGAAATGATAACACAAACCGATTCTCTAGGGTTGTTGCCATTTGATTTAGCTTCCACCAATTCAGAGTAAAAAAAGAGTTGAACAAACTTCTACTTGGGGAATTTTCTAGCTGGAGAGGTCCATTATAATAAACTCAGTTTTGAGGAAATGTTTAACACAGTTTTTCTTCAGAATATAAGTTGTCAAAGTATGTGGAATCTAGACCTTTTTGGCTGCTTTATTCAGGTCCTCAACAACCATCTACAGTTCCTCTACCAATCCATTAGAAAAAGATGACAAGGGCACTGATCAAGGCTTGGATCAAAATGAGTGTCCATTGCTCCACCATTATGAGCGTGTCAGGTGCAGGATCATTTTTTTCTGGTTCAGTTGCAAATTTCCACTGTTTAAACAGTACTAATATTGGAATCAATGATATTCATAGCTCACTGCTGCAGTATGATTTTTTAGTATTTCCCATCTTCAAGAGCATGGAGGCCAGCCTGAAAACCAGAGCTTTGGTCTGGTGGGCTCCCTCTCCTTCTGATGTCAAGACATCGGTGGTATAAAAGGTAGTCAGTTGACACCAGTTTCATTTATTCCTTGTTGTAGTTCAGTGAATGTATCACTCACCACTATTATGTCATCAGTCCTTCGTTTGATCTGAAGACCTGTTGAGGAATTTTCGTGTCTTTTCTTTAGAGCATGGTATTGTAAATGTCTGTGCAGAAAGTCAGTAACTGTCTTAAGGGTGGAAAACTAATTCTGCAGAGATTTTCATACTTTTTGCCCTTTTTCCCCCCTGTTTGTGAAGCATAGTGTGCCCAGCTGTTCCCTTTGTGTGTATTTTAACTCTAGAACCATAGGCTCAAAGTTGCTGATAGCAGGGAGGGGATTTAGCAGCCCTCATATCTGACAGCTAGTGTGTCTGAGGCTTCTGGCACAACCCCTCTGAAAGCCAACTCACCATCCGCATTTCTGGGAAATTCCTCAGAGATGAGGTTGGAGGGTACTGGATACAGGTTGTGGCCCTCCTGCCCATGACCTGAAACCTTCCAGTCCAACTACACACCAAAGTGAGATCCAAACCGTCTAAGCCCAAATGCCCAGTTGGTTTTCCACAGCTGCCTGTGTCTCGAACACAGTACTCTGAGACCATTGCACAGGACCTTTCCCACTGGTGCTGGATTTTATAGGTTTCATGAAATATGGACAGATGGTGACTGAAAAAGACCTTACTTCAAGAATCCCATCTACTAAGAGAAAAGGGGAGCAACCTCCATAATGGGGGCTTTGATTCCTCAATCACTGAGGCAGTGGAACAAAGTCATGTAGATCAGCTCTCCCTTGCTTCTTTTGACTCTAATTCTGAATTAGTTCTGACTTCAGCCTCCCTTCCCTAGCATCTGTCCTTTAGGTATGCCCCTCGCAGAATGATTGAATCATTCAACCAGTAGTCAAAAGAGCTTTCCCTAGCCTAAATCAGGTATAGACAAATTCTGGGGCCTGCTTGAACTATACCCTTGGCCATGCCTGCAGTTCTTAAGTCCTGGATGATTTTCATGATGCATCTTGCAGCAAGATTCCAAACCCTTGCACCAAAAAAGCTAGACAACTTCTACAGGATCCGTGTATTGCATAAGTACCTGTAAAAGAACCAAGATTCCAGTAACTGAGACCTCCAAAATGGCTGTTCACTGATAAACAGGTTGATTGAGCTCACCCAGTGTGAAAACAGAATCTTAGAAAAAAGAGCAATTAAAAATGTCAGTTTAGGTAAAATTCAGTAATGGGCTTGTGATTATGCTAACTGGATGCCAGCAAAAAAAAGTTGATGTTTTGAGAGAAAATCAACCAGAAAAGGAGGAGAAAACTCTGCCTGGGAAAAATCCTGCAGCTGTTCAGCTTTGGTACAGAATATGTTGTCAAGTAATTTAGAGGAAAAAATCAAATGCACTAAGAGGTGGTTAAAATAAATGAAACCCAGAAGGACTATATCAAGTCAAATAAGAAAAGAATGGGAAAAAGAAAAGTTTTAATTAGCTGTTCAGGTAAACTGAAAATTACAAAAAGCAGAGGATGAAATGAAGAAAAGCCTGGTTGAGCTTAAGGCTTCCTGAAGAGTGGTTTCAAACAATAGTAGAGTTAGGAGACAGAGAATACAGAAAATGTGAGATTTTCTGCTATGCATGAAAAACGAATGCCCCCCCCCTGCCGAAGTATCAGTAAAGGCACTGGACATGTGCTCCATGACAGGGTTTGCTAATTGAAAGGAAACCTAGTATGTATGCTCCAAACTTTGCCATGGGAAAGCAGCCAAGACATATAACAGTAAAGATGCAGTCATACCAGCAGAAAGAGTTTGCCCTTCTGTGACACACTTGGCAGGACCAAGTATTTGAAATTGGAAATGGTGTTTGTGGAAAATACTTATCTTCTGCGTAGTGTACGTTGAATAAAGTATATCCCAGCACTTAGGAAATGTCAAGAAAACCGTATGAGATTCAAGCTGCTATATTCAGCTGCCTTTAGAATATTTTTTTTTTCTGCAGAATCCAAACTTTAGGCTGAGCATGCTACGGAGAAAAAATACATGGTTTAGTTTAGCCAGCAAGCGGTGTGGGGGGGGTGTTCTTATTCTACTGTTGAGAGTCTGTAGGGAGACTGCTAGTAAAACCCTTTTCATTGTTCCAAAAAAAAAAATTCTTAAGAGAAAAAACACAGGAGCTGACTAGGAAGAATCAGGAATACATTAGACTTGAACCAGACACTGTTGTTGAGAGATGGAGATAAAGACGACCAGCAAATCTGAAATTGTTGAGTAAATAGGAGGCTATAAAGGACCGGTCCTATGAGATATAAAGATTAGCCATGTGAAGCATGACTTTGCAAGCAAAAGTGGTTGAGGAAGACTGGAATTTTTGTTGACATTGTTTAAACTTGTGTGTGAACTGTTAAGCATATACTTCGCACTGCCATTAATGTTAGGACAGGCAATGAAAAAATAACTAAAACATTTTTTGTTGTTTTTAATATTAAAATAATTTGTTACAGTGTAATTTTTGTAAATGGCATGTTGTATTGTAAAGCAGTTTTGTGTAGTGTGCATTGAGGAGTATTTTAAATGTGAAGTGAGGAGAATCTTATCAGTAACTGTTATGCACATTTGTAAGATGTGCAGGCTTTATACTGTAACAAAATAAGAGACGCTGGTCAGAAGACAATTAGTCAGTCTGATGCTGTGATATTGGACTGCTGGAGGGATGTAAATGTAGAATTAAGTGATCAATTTTCCTGTTTTTTTTAAGAGTCCATCTAACTTCATGTCCCTTGATTTTAAGCTATAGTCAGGGTTTTAAGTCAGTAGGCTTGAAAAAATAAGACAAAATGACGAAAGGCATAGAAAATGATAGGTTTCTTGCATCTGCAACTTTATTAGCTTTCCCCCATTACCAAATGCTTTCAGTGGGTGACAGGAAGTCTGCAGATGCACACAGTTGGCCAAGGAAAGTCTGTATGTTGTGTTGTGTAATGAGTGAAAATTACAAATGTTCTTTTTTGTTTGAGCAATTTTAGATGAATGTAACCTTTAGTGGCACAGTAGCAAACGGGTCAGTGAAAAGTAAGTTTGAAACCATGTAAATGAATAAGTAGTAGTAACCTCTTTAGCAGTCTTAACATATTAAATTATTAATATAACAGTGCATGTTTAAGATAATAGGCTGTAATATTTGGTTGTTCAGGTGAATAACTGGCTGTAAAGGTATACAGAGCATAATACAAGTAAAATTGATGTACTTTTTCATTTGCATAGGGGAATGACTGGATTAAGGCCCTTTGCTTGATCTAATACATTTTAAGTGGAAGCAAATAAATAAAAGAACACTTAATGTAACAAGCTGAAAGCAACTGTGTGTCTGGTTCTCATGTTTCTATGGAGGTAAGCTGATGGAGGGCAATTAAAACAGAATACTGGTTTTCGCAATGACTAAAATATAATGTTATCTGAAAGCATTCAACTTATTTCTCTCCCAGATGTAGAAAACAAAGGTAAGACAAGACGGCACCCGGTGTAAGTAGAAGCATAGGCTATACCATGTATCTTAGCATGGATAACCTTTGCTGTAATTTAAAGTCTGTAAGTGTGGTTGTCAGTCTGGGACAATTGTTCCTATTAGAAGGGTTAAACTTCATTTTGTGAAGGTGTACATAGTTGTGTTTGTATTAAGTTGATAGGTTATGAGGGTTTTCTGTGCTTGGTTTTGTTTTGTTTTTTTTTTTGTTTAAGGTTTTCATTAAAATAAGTCTTGTGAAAGGTGACATGGGTTCAGCTGGATATGACAAGAAACTGTAAAAGATCAACCTGCCAAACAGCGTGTTCATGTAAAACACAAGCTGAAAGTAGATATTAAAAAAGCTGTTATGCATACCAGGTGGGAATAACTTCTTACCATAATGGTAGCACTTTCTATGTTATGTTTGAATGTGAACAATTTCACTATTTATATACAAAAAATAAAGAGTAGTGTAATATATTAAGAATTGCAGAGTGTGGGGCGTGGCTTGAATGGCAAGCTGAAAGCAACAGAGTTCTTGAGCTCCACGTTTTCTCAACAAGAAACTCCAGTGAAGAAAGAAATATAGGCAGTCCTTAATGCAGTTCAAGACTTGGTGAGTAAAATAGACAAATTAAACTTAAAAGTGGACAGTATAAAAGAAGATACCACCAAACAGATAACCTTACTAAATGAGGTCCTGAAGCAACAAACCGCCTAGATTGCTGCTTTGGAAGGTTCTGTAACAGATGTAGACTACAGGTTAACAGACAGAGAGAGAAAAATAGACTTTCTTCTTCAAGAAAACACCAGACTCATTGAAAAGATAGACAACATTGAAAACAGAACCAGGATAAACCATAAGAATCTATGGCATCCTGGAGCAGGTGGAGGGAGATAATATGATCAATTTCCTGAATTCTTGGATTCCTAAAATCCTAAACCTACCTGAAGCAGTATCCTTTGGGATAGAAAGGGTACACAGGTCTTTAACTACAACTTCTGTATCCAGTAAAAACAGCCATCCAGGATCTATTATTGTAAAATGCTTCTCCACTCAAGACAAAGACCTTGTTTTAAGAACTGTCTGGTCACTTGCTCCATTAAAAATTGGTGACCAAACTGTCCGGTTTAACAACTACTTTTCACCCCTTGTAATGTCCAAAAGAACATGTGCCTGCGTTATAAAATCATTAAAAAAGGAAGGAATTAAAGCACAACTCATATATTCCCAGTAAGAAGAAGACTATCCCTTCCAGAAGAAAAGAAAACTTTTGACTCTCTCGAAGCATCCAAATTTGTCCAAAAACAGAACCTTTTAAGTCAACCTGAACCCATGAATTCTTCAATGAACTTAAAAAAATAAGCTTCAAATATGAGTGGATTGTTAAAGAAAAAAAGAAACCCAAAGACAAATGATTATACATAACTTCACATTTCATGCAAGTTTTTGTTTTCTCCCTTCTAAATAATGTGGAGTCATATACAGAAGGTAATGTAACTTTTTTCTTGACTGTTATATTTTCACAACAATGCTAACTTTATAAGTAATATATAGTACTAAAAATTCAAGTAAATTAAAATCTTATCCAACTGCAAACTACTGTTTTATACTTTTCTCTGTGTATAAGTGGCATAGCACTAGTGAAATGGTATAAAATCACTCCATCATTTCATCTATTTATATATATTTCTTTTATATCCAGTACTTATTTTTTCATGTGTGTGTCTTCCCTTTCTGTTTTAGTCCTAGTGTCATAGTATTTATCACTGCAAGAAAGAGAAATGCTTACGGTGTTACTTTTAAGTATATAAAAAGAAAGTGGTGACATTTTATTATTGTATATAGATTTATACATAGTTAAATGGAGCACATTACAGAAGTTCAGCTAATATATATCTTATAGCTGTGTATGGTTGGTAATTTGGAGCCTTTATTTTAAACATTCACCATTATGCTTAAAAGCTTCACTTCACTAGAAAATTCCCGCCTACTTACTTTTTGATGGAATTTTGACAATGTTTGTGACAAGCTTGAGCTTCTAAAGGCTTCAGTTAGCACCCAGACTGTGATAAACAATCTGTGCTGCCTTTTAGGAAGTAGGTGTGACCTTTGAACCTGTTTCTCTTCACTGAACTCTTAACAGCCAATCCGATTCAAGAATGATAGTTTGAAATGTTTTTCATTCATTTAGCAGTTATTTTTATCTAAAAAGTCGTATAAGTATATGTTTTACTGTAAGTAGTGATTTATTTAATATGAATTACATTTATATTTAAGTAAGAATTGCAAATATATTTGACAGTGATGGCTTTAAATGCATCTTTTTTTTCCTGTCTGCTTTAATGACGTTATAGTCCTGTATTTTCTCATAATAACAAATAATTATTAGGATTAATCAATTTATCTTAGTCTGTTTAGATTAAAAAATACGAAATTGTATGCAACTTCATGTTCTTCTTTCATGCATACATAGTATATTAAGTTGAATTTTTCCTTCTGTATGTTTTTAATGTACATGCAGTTTCCCTTCTGCTTGCTATTAACCTGTAGTAGTTAGAAATTCCCACTAGATGTCATGCGGAGGTTAGTTTGTGGCTTCTATGAGTGTTTATAGTAAGCCTGGATTTAATTTATCCATGCAGAAGGTTGTTAAAATGTAGTTTTGTTTTCAAATTTGAGTTTTTAAATTGTCCTTAACCGTTTTAAAAATGTATTTGTCATAATGAATCAAGGAAAGCACGTTTCAGTTTTACTTATAATAGCAGTCTCCATCAAATGTTATTTAACATATCTGTTAATGTCAATGGGTTGAACAACCCCATGAAAAGGAGTAATGTCATCAAATATTTAATGCTACATAAAGCAGATTTTGCATTCATTCAGGAATCTCGCTTAGTAACAGAAGATCTAAACAAATTAACCTTTAAGGATTATAAGACTTTGATAAGTTCAAACTACAACCACAAGAGAAGTGTCCTAGTTTTACACACAAAATCAATGAGAATTCCAGAAATAGTTGACTCCTACTCAAGCAATGATGGTATGCTTGATTTAGTCTCACTAAAACTTAATAAAAAGATGTACACTTTTGCAAACACCTACTGGGTATTGGGACTAAAACTATGAAGAAACATTTGAATACCATAACATTAAAGACTAAAGGTACGTTACTATTTGCAGGTAATTTTAATTGCATCTTGTCCCCCACTGATACTACAAGCTCTAAGCCCTAAAAGATGTCCCCTGTTGCCAAGCACTTGAACAGCTGTATAAGACAGAAACCTAATTGACATTGATGGCATAAAAATATTATCCTCCCTGGAATATTCTTACTACTCTTACAGATTTGGCACGCAGACCAACATAGACAAAGTCTTTGAAACCAGTTCTTTACTGGCCAAAACTGATAATGCACTGCTGACATCATGCCCTATGTCTGACCACAATGCTATCACCTTCAATGTAACACTTAGTACTGACCCCTTAAACTTCTGCCAAAGACTACCTGCTTATCTAGTAACAGTACAAGGATTTAAAGAATGGTTTCTAGTTGAAATAAAGCTTTACCTAGACACTAATAATGGAGAGGTTTCAGATATTATCCTATGGGATACTTTAAAGGTAGTCTTACATGGTAAAGTCAAAAGCTGATATATAAATAAAAGGAACGAGTGAGATAAAAACTGGTAGACATACAAAAAGAAATTGATGAACTAAAATTTACAGCAAATGACAAATCTGCATTAGCTGACATGTAAACTGAACAAGAAATGTCAGGATATCATGCAGCATAAATTATCAATAAATCTGGAAAAATTTCAGATTACAATCCTACTCAATCCCAAGAGTATGCATAGGATTGCGATTGGATCTAAACATTTAAATGAAAAAAGTCATATAAAAGAAATAATATACACTAGAAATAATCAGACTGTCAAAGTTAAATATTGAAAAATATCTTGTTTTAAAAACCGTTACAAGAATATTAATAACTCATCTACAAGTGGTAAAAGTATAGACAGTTTTCTTGCTAATAATCAAAAGAAGCTATCCAAACACAATATTAATATAATTCAACCATTTTCCTTTAAAGAATTAAAGGAACAAATAAATCTTAAGACAAAAAAGGCACAAGGGCTGGATGGTCTAATTCCAGAATTTTACAAAGTGTCATGTGATAACATCTTGAAAATCTTACTCTGTGCATTCCAAGAAGTTAAAACTACAGCAAACATCCCTCCCTCATGGAAATATTCTTATCTCTCCCATCTTAAAACCAAATAGAGCCCAACCTTTGCACATCATACAGGCCACTTTCTTTGCTTAACATTTATTACGAGATGTTCATGTCTATCTTAGCAGACAAATTAAATATTTTTTCAGTATTAATTCATAAAGACCAAACCGGATTTATCAAAAACGGAAAGGTACAAGACAATGTAATTAGATTAATGTTCTTAATAGACTTGGCAAACAAGGACAAATTAGCTTTCTGTTTTAAGCCTTGATATAGATAAAGCTTTCAACTCCCTAAGGTGGCCATATCTGTTTAAAGCTCAACAAAAATACAATTTCTCCCCAAACTGTATAGGATTAATTAAAAAAAAACTATATATGAAAAGCCCATAGCCTATGTAAAGATTGGATCTTGTCTATGTAGCCCATTTGAAATATTAAGAGCTACTAAACAGGGGTGCCTCCTCTCCCCATTACTCTTTGCCCTGGCTATTGAGCCTCTTGCAAATTATGTTAAAATAATGACAGCATTAAAGGATATAAAGTGTCAGACAAATTATCCCCCAAGATACAGCTGTGTGCTGATGACCTACTAATAACGTCTAATGATATTGAAAATTCAGTAGATCACCTATTACATCATCTAGACTTCTTTGCAAACATCTCTGGTCTATAATTCAGTCACAGCAAAGCTCAGGCACTTGTAGTGAATAAAAATGTTACTATGAAACTTTGATCAAAAAGAGACATAAACCAGGAGGGCACGCATATTAAATATCTAGGTATCATTATTGAATCTAATTATAAAAAAATCACTTGCATCTAATTGCCAACAACTTATAAACTCAGTTACAAGTCTGATTGACAGTTGGAACAGACTCTTCTTCACATTTGAGGACAGACTAACTTTAATCAAAATGATATGGTTACCTAAAATCCCATTCATTGGTCAAGCTCTAATAATTCCCCCACCTGTCAAAATTAAACAGAAAATTAATAACTTATTACTCAACTTCCTTTGGTATCCCAAAAAATAAGAATTTCTCTTCTCTGTCACACCACAAGCTGGGATGAAGGAGGTATAGGGTTTCCAGATATTGGTTTTTATTTAAACTCCACAGTTATGAACATAGTGTTGCTTTGGAATAATAATACTTGTACATCATATTGAAAATCGGTACATTAAACCTTACTTAACAGTAATAGGAGATTGCTTGAACCATATAGTCAAATACATGCAAACATCTTTGTATGGATTTTAAAAAATATGCATTCAAAGTGAAAGGTCAAAACTTGTTCTTACACCTTACAAACCAAATATTGCTGTTTAAAAAGCTTTTGTTTTCTAATCCATTAAAAATGTATTAATTGTCCCTTTTGGCTACATTGTTCCGACTTCTTATATTTGAATTGTTTTTAGTTAATTTGTTGCTCTTATATGCTGTACTACTTGTCACTTTTAAATATCTTTTTAATATTGTCTTTCTGTCTGGAGCTTTTCTCCTCAGGCCTCCATTGAAAACAGGCTACCTTGGACCAATGGACTTTCCCGGTTAACAAACTGAAATAAATAAAATACATAAATTGAATGTTTGATGTCTTTTGATACTCAGAAAATGCTAGAATTTAAGAAGGGTGACCTATTGTATAAGTTCTCCAGACTATTTGATCAGCAGATATAGTTTGCAAAATTGCAATTGGCTGGACATCTAAACTTGTAAGGATTTTATACATACTAAGCTTGTGCCCTCATTAGAGGCATGCAATAAGAGTAACTTAAAAATCTTTGATTTTATAAGAACAATTATTAGCTCACCCAAGAACACCCCATACATATCTGTTGTTTATAAAATCCTCAGAAATGATTTTATCAAACAGATGTTTCTTTTTGGAATTATTCAAATGAAGTTAAACAAGTATTCTCAGAAAAAGATAAAAAAAAAAAAACGTTGTTTACAGTTGGTGAAAGAATCCACATCTTCCCTGTTGTGGCATGTATACAAATGGAAATTTTACATAGATGTTTTTTTCACTCCACATACACTAGCAGTAGGAGATGTGGACACCCTGATGCTGACTGGATGCATGTGGTTGTTAATTGCAAAATAATTTCCCCATTTTGGTTGGACTTTAAATGTCTTTGTAAAGCTTTATGGAATGAATATAATTCTGACTCCCTTATCCTTTTCAGTGTGCCTGTTCCTGAAGTCCTTCCTAAAAACAAAAATTTTTACTATGGTCTATCCTCTCATTCCCTGGCTATTTCTTCCCACACTATTTACTTCCCTGGACCCCTGTCTAGCAGGATGGCTGACGTGATCCCTGGGGTGAATTTCCTATCTGAAGTAGTTAACTTCATTTGATCAGCAACCTGTGGGTATCTGATCCGATTCGGATCCGAGCCGGCAGCTTTCCTAGCAAAGATCCGAGCTCCAAGCTTCTCCCCCTACCCATAATGCCCTGCTACTTCCCTCTAACCCTCAGATCTTGTTTGCCGCGGTTTCTTGAAGCATCTGAAACGAGCTCCTAGCGTTGGGTTTTGTGAGTTATCTAGATTTTTTAGCTTTTCCACTTAAATTCTCTTTTCTGAGTGTGTGTGACCCCTTCTCTCCTATCTGGGTAGTTATCTTTAGTTTATTCTTAGTTCCTTAGTTAGTGTAAATTTAATCCCCTCCCCCCTTCTGTCTGTGTGTGAAGGTGTGTGTGTGTGGGTGTAACCCTGTGAGTATGTCCGAGGACCCAAAAGCTATTTTTTCAAAATGCTCCGAGTGTGGCCATAAGCTGTCCCCAGCGGATGGCCACACTCGGTGCGTCATTTGCCTGGGTGTAGACCATCTGTTGTCAGGCTGCACTATCTGCGCAGCCTTCAACCCCAGGGCTTTAAGGGATAGGTGGACTAAGCTAGTCCTCGCGGGCGTTTTGCCCCCAGATTCAGCTTCGTCCTCCTCTCCCTCTGTGGTGCCAGCCGCGGCTGCCCCACCGACCGTTCCCGCTCCCCTGGCCGGGATTCAAACTCCTGTTTCAGCTCAGGAGGAAAGGGAAGCGAGGAAAAAAACAGGAAGGATAAAGAGCGGGAGAGAGACTGGCATCGTAGCCACAAGAGGTGGGCCGATTCAGCTCCTTCGGCCCCGCCATCTAAGCAGCTAGCCTCCCCTCTTAAGGTCTCTGGGTCTTCCCCCTCCAGGCTTCGATCTCCACGTTTCTCCCCGGAGCCGGAGGAGGAGACCCGGTCGTCTTTGAGGTCGTCCAAGCGGCCTTCCCGGCCAGCCTTGGCAGCCTCATTCAGGGCCACTAGAAGTTTATCTGACACGGATATGGATCGAATGATGCGTCGTTTTCTTCAGGCCCAGCTGCAGATGGGAGTCCCCTTGCCCCCCCCCTCCGGGGGGGAGCTCGACCCCCTTTTTGACACCCATTGCTCCATCTCCGACCCACTACCGGGGCTCGGAGCTGTTGGATCCGAGTAGCTTCGGAGCCGGGGTGGTGTCTGTGCCGACCGTGTTTCCTACTTTGGCTCCGACTGTACCTTCGACTTTGTCGGATCCTTTTTCGGATCTGAGCTCTCGGGGCCGTGAGATGAGCGTCGGATCCGGAGGGGTTAGTGTGCCTTCGGCTCTGTTGAGGTCGGATCACACTGCCCTTTTGGACCCGATCGGGTTATCTCTGGCACCGATCCACTCGCCGGATATGAGGGGACTGCTTTCGGATCCTAGGGAGAGTAGCTCACTCTCTGCATTCAACGTCGTGGAGAGGGTTCTTTCGAGGGATTCGAGGTCCCAGGCTCTGGCTACGGATCCACCCACCATTCCCTCTCAGATGGGCCTATCTTCCATCATCCGGCCACAGGGACAGCCTGCGCCTACGTCCCAGATGCTTCCCATGGAGGGAACAGGACATTGTTTGTGAGCCCTCCTTGGACAGCCCCCCTGAGGAGGTCCCTCACAAACGCAAGTGCAAGAGGAGGCACTTGGACTCACCCGAGTCCCTCACAGAAGAGACGGACTTGGGGGAAGGTTCCCCCAGGTCACCCCCCCAAAGAAGTCTCCTTTGGAGACATTATGGAAATGCTTCGTATTAGAGGGGGGTGGTCAGCCCAAAAGCCTTCCTTGGACGAGTCTGTCTTTCTGGAGGCGTTCGACGCAGGCCCATCTACCTGTTGGGTGTCCCCTCCCGCCGACCCCCTGGTGGACCTCATAACTACCAGGGCATGGAAGGAGATGGACACTGTGGAGCCAATACCCAAGAGACCGGACAGGATTCTCAGCCCCCCCCCCCACAGACAGGACAGTTTGGAGCAAGGGTGCCCCTGTAGATGCCATGGTGGTGGCGGCTGCCACCAAGAAGGAATTAGCACAGGAAAGTTCCTCAGTACATCCTCCAGACAAGGATTCTCGGGCGATGGACCGCCTTGGAAAGCGAATGTTCGCTTCAGCGACCTTCTCTGTGAGGTCACTGAATTATATGGCACACGTGATTCGACTACAGTGAGATCTAATCAAAGAGTACGCTGGGTCACCCCCAGAGTCCTTGTCAGCTGAGGACAAACGGACCTTCTCGGCACGAATGGCCAGTCTTAAGCCCATTACGAATACCTCTATGCGGCTCCTTTCCCATGCCATGGAAGGAGCGGCTAGAGCCAGCGGAACAGGCATTGTCTTACGACGACAAGCCTGGCTCCGTCTATACGACTTTGCAGAACCCTTCAAGGCGTCCTTCGCAAATGCCCCCTTTGACGGTTCTACGCTCTTTGGCAAGACCGTCCGCAATACGCTACTCGAGAGCGAGAAGGACAGGAAAACGTCTGACGTTGGAATCCGCTTCTCTGCTCCTCAGAGGTCCTTCTCCAGGAACCAAAGAGGACAGAAGATGTGGTTCCGGAAATCCCAACAATCCCGTTTCACTCTGGATCCCTCATCCTTCAGAGGCAGAGGAGGACAGGGTGGACGCCGGCCCAGAGGCAGAGGGGGGCCGAAGAATTTTGGGTCGAGGGAACCCTTTTCCGATCGACCTGCTCAGCAACCCTGAGGGGTTGCCCGACTGCTCCTCTCTGGAGGCAGTTGGGGGGTGCTTCTTGGAGCATCTAGCACATTGGGAGTCCATTACGACAGATCGCTGGGTGCTCCAGATCATATCCAGAGGTTACTCAATCCCATTCCTGAATCCATCCCCCCCCCCCCCAGTCGGGGCACCTCCCCGATGTGCCACCCAAGCAGAGGGAGGTAGCAACCCTAGAAGTAAAAACTTATAGAAAAAAGAGCCATCCAGCATGTCCCCCCTGGTCAATCTGGATCAGGCTTCTACACCAGGTTCTTTTTGGTGCCAAAAAAGACTGGGGACTTACGACCAATTCTCGACCTGTCCACACTGAACCTGTCAGTTGCCAAAGAGAAGTTCCGGATGGTCACCATTCAATCCATTCTCCCACAATTACAGGAGAATGACTGGATGTGCTCCATAGACCTCAAGGATGCGTACTACCATGTTCTAATGGACAGGCAATCCAGGAGGTTCCTCCGCTTTCGGTTGGGAGCCAGCCACTATCAGTTCAGGGTCCTACCCTTCAGTCTCACCACTGCCCCCAAGGTGTTCACCAAGGTCATAGCAGTAGTAGCGGCCCACCTGAGGCTTCAGGGAATTCAGGTCTTTCCTTATCTCGACGACTGGCTCCTAGCTGCCCCCACAAGGCATCTACTATGTTCAGCATGAGACTACTTCCTACATCTCGCCCGCTATATAGGAATCACGATCAACCACAAGAAATCCTTCCTTCAGTCTACTCAAATTTTGGATTTCATAGGGGCCAGGATATACCCAATTCAATCCAAAGTCTTTCTGACGTCGGACAGAAGGCGTAATCTAAACCTACATGTTTTGGCTCTTCTTCAGTCCTCGGCCCCTCCAGCGGAGTTAGTCCTCAGGGCTCTGGGGTCCATGGCAGCGGCCATCAACTTGTCCCTGCTCGCGTGTCTGAATATGAGGATTCTCCAAATGACTTTACAGGTCCAGTGGTCCATTCTGCTTCATCCCTTGTCTGTTCCTATTCCGCTCAGCAGAGTTTGCAGGGAATCTCTACTTTGGTGGCTCCATTCCAAGCATCTCCGGGAAGGGCACCCCTTCTCCATGTCCCCACCCCAAGTCACAGTGACCACGGACGTGTCTCGCCTCGGGTGGGGGGGGGGGTATTGCATGGGCAGCACCGTCCAAGGCACGTGGACTCACACAGAGACCTTTTTGCATATCAATGTCCTGGAGATAAGGGCAGTGCTTCTAGCGTTGCAAGCTCTCCATGCCCTTCTTCCTCTGGGGACTATTGCAATTCAAACAGGCAACATGTCAGTGGTCTGGTACATCAACAAGCAAGGGGGAACCAGATCTTACCCACTTTGCTGAGAGGCCATGAGAGTGTGGGAATGGGCGATATCCACCAACCGCTTTCTCATAGCAACGCACATACCGGGTCGGTCAAACATCCTTGAGGACAAGCTGAGTCCGACTATCCTCTCACCCTACGAGTGGTCTCTGAACCCCTTAGTAGCGAAACAGATCTTCCTCAGATGGGGTTAACCTTGCTGCAATCCATTTGTGTCGCCTTCGAACGCAATGTGCAGCGAGTTTTTCGTTCTAATTCCCTCACCAGGGGAAAACCCCAGAGATGCTGTAGTTCATGCTTGGCCATCCGGTCTTCTTCATGCTTGGCCATCCGGTCTTCTTCATGCTTATCCTCCTCTTCCGCTGATGACAAAATTCTTGCAGAAAGCTCGTCGGTTGGGGAGCAGAGTTATCCTCATAGCCCCATTCTGGCCTCGTCAAACATGGTTCCCTTGTCTACGGTCTCATCTAGTGCATCCTCCCTGGATCTTAGATCCCCTTCCGGATCTGATTTCTCATCCCCTGGGATTGAGGACCCCCAACCTGGACAACCTCAAGGTCTTAGCTTGGTTGATCCATTTCCCTTGATGGCTAGGACTCCCGGTATCTCATCCCCGGTTAAAGCCAATTTGGTGGCTGCTCATAAACCCACTACCAGAAAAATCTACAAGAGTAAATGGAAACGTTTTTCTCTCTGGGCAGAGCATAGGAATTTGGACCCCTTTACAGCTCCTACTCCAGCAGTCTTCGATTTTTATCTCAAATTTTCCATCAGGGAGCTAGCTCCTCAACTGTTAGCGATTTCCCACTTTCACATTGGAAACAAATTTGGCCTCCTGGCATCATTTAAGATCTGCAAGACCTTTCTGAAAAGTACCTTCCTTTTGAGTCCCCCTGTTAAGGAAGCAGTCCCTCCATGGGATTTAACCCTAGTTTTCCAGGCTCTGACTGGTTATCCTTTTGAGCCCGCAGCTTCTGTTGACTTGAAGTTTGTATCTTGGAAAACTGCCTTCCTGATTGCCATTACTTCAGCCAGAAGAACATCTGAGTTTCAGGCTCTTTGCAGTAAGCCCCCATACATCATTTTTCATAAAGACAGAGTTTCCCTCAGGACTAACCCCTCCTTTCTACCTAAAGTGGCTTCCGAAGCCAATATCAACCAATCTATCAACCTGCCTGTCTTCTTCCCTAATTATCTCAACAAAGGAGAGTATAGACTCCATTGCTTGGATGTACATAGACAGTTACGATTTTACCTACACAGAACAGCTGCTTTTCGAAAATCAGAACAGCTCTTTGTTTCATTTGCCAAGTCCTGTCTGGGTAAACCAGTGACTAAGGTAACCTTAGCTAGATGGATTTCACATTGCATTCTTCTTGCATACAGAAGCTCTGGTCGACCTGAGCCCGTGCGTGTTCGAGCACACACTACCCATTCTGTAGCTACTTCTGCGGCCTTCTGGTCGAAGATCCCTCTGGATGACATTTGTTCAGCTGCTACTTGGGCTTCCTCTCACACTTTCATTACACATTATAAATTGGATCTGATTTCCAGAGGAAGGGCGTCCTTTGGCTCTGCAGTGCTCCGGAATATCCTCCCATAAGGGCTTCCCAAGTTATGGGAGCTGGGGACTCTGTCCCACAGGTTGCTGATCAAATGAAGTTAACTACTTCAGATAAAGAAGTTATGTACTCACCATAACATTCCATCTGTGTAGGTAACTTCATTTGTCTGCAACCAACCCTCCCTCCATCCCCCGGACCTTTAGTTCGTTCCTGAAGGATCATGATATGTCACTTTCCAGATGACGTCAGGTTGGAACGTTCAGGTAGCTTTTTCCTTGTGTATAGTAGTGTTCTACGATACTATGGCAAACTCGATCTGAGGGTTAGAGGGAGGTAGCAGGGCATTATGGATAGGGGAGGAGCTTGGAGCTCGGATCTTTGCTAGGAAAGCTGCCGGCTCGGATCCGAATCAGATCCGATACCCACAGGTTGCAGACAAATGAAGTTACCTACTCTGATGGAACGTTATGGTGAGTACATAACTTCTTTTTCTCCCATACAATCATCAAGGTTCCTTTGAAGAGGGCCAAAGAGGTGCTCTGCTTGACATGTATGGGCAGTCTATTCCAGTGTCTGGGGAGTCTCTGGCTCAGGAACCTATCCCTCCAGCATGTTTTGTTTATTGTGATGACAAGGTTTAGAACCCTGGAATGTGTGGCTCTGAGGGGTTTGGATTTCTTTAAGTGTAGCATGTCCAACAGCTTTGGGTTTGACATGGCCTTGTATGTTAAGCAAAGATTGCCTCTGAGTAGACGATATGCGACAGAGTATAGCTGAAGTTTTTTAAGGCGGTCAGCATAGGGCATCTACTTTAGGCTTGTGATTCTTTTAGTGAGGTATTTCTGCGGCCTTTCCAGTTGTTGCAGATGTCTTGAGCAGTACATACCAAATGGGGTGTTGTATTCTGTAATGGGTCTAATGAGGGATGAGTACAGTGGGACAATGACCTCATTTTTTCTGGATGAAAAGCCCTTAGTGATGAGGTGTGCCACATAGAAGGATTTCCTGACTGTTGTGGCGATATGGTTATTGAAGGTGAGACCACTGTCCACCTGTGTCCCTAAGTCTCTTATCACACTTTCGGTGTTTAGTGTACTGCCACCTATGTGGTAATTCACAAGTACATGTTTTTTCCCAAAGGGGATAACTGTACATTTCATGGCATTGAGCTTGAGCCCATGGCTCTGGCACCAAGCATCTGTTTCTGTAAGGACCTTTTGTAGAGTATCCACATCATTTGGGGATTCAATAATGGCTCCTAGTTTGCAGTCATCTGCAAACTTTGTTAGCCAGAGTCCTTTAGTGTTGGCCTGTACTTCAGAGAAGTAGATGCCAAACAAGAGTGGCCCCAGGACTGAACCCTGAGGTACTCCACTTGTCTGGAGCTGGATTTGGAGTCAGCTACTTAGTGTGGGTTCTGTCAGCAAGCCAGTTGGCAACCCATCAAGTGACGTAGGGATTAATGCCCGGCTTAGTAAGTTTATCTATGATTCCAGAGTGGGGGATGGTGTCAGAAGCCGTGGCGAGGTCCAGATAGGCTGTGTGGACTGCCTTACCCTCGTCCACGGCTCTGGAGACTGATTCAAAGAAGTCAATCAGGTTCGGAAGACTAGATCGGCCCTTCACAAACCCAAACTGGGTGGGGTCCAGTGTTTTAAGGTTGCCAATGTCTTTGTTTATAAGTTCCATGATAATACGTTCCATGGCCTTGCAGATCAGGTTCGTCAGACTGATGGGGCGATAGTTCCCGGGAACAAAGATGGATCCCCCTTGTGGAGTGGGATAACTGTAGCTGTGCGCCACTCAGTGGGCCTGAAGCCTGAGGTGAGGGTATGATTAAACATGACACTTAGGTGAGGTGCCAGTTCATTTTGTAGATGTTCATCGTGTTTCACTGTTGCAGTCATGACTGTAGGGTTCTCCCCTGCCGGCAGGCAGTCCTCGGTCGGCCATAATCCCAAAGTCTGGGTCCGGCGTCGGCTGTTCAACCTTGTTCCCTGATGTCAGAGCGCCAGGAGTACAAAGCTGACAGCCGACGCCATCTTCTCCAGTCTTTCTTGCTGTGCGGTGATAGCAGTTCGCAAGTGCCGGTCGGCTGACTCCTGACGATTTTTTCTGATAAACTTCAGTCCGAAGACTTTCTCCTCCACTCAAAGCTAAGTACCCCGTTGGGGAAACTTTCTTGCTCCAGTCCGATGTCAGAAAAAGTTAATAATTGTATTTCATGTGGGAAGCAAATACCTCATAAGGATTTTCATTCTTACTGTATTCCTTGCTTAGGCCCTGACCACGACGTAGCTAGTTGTCGGTTTTGTGCTAGATTCAATCAACGTACAATTAAACGAAGGTACGATTTTGCTTTTCATTACTTTGGTAGGCGCTTTAACTACAAAATGTCGTCGGATACGGTTCCGGCTGCCGGAGTTCACAAACGTCGCAAGGATAAAGACAGGCCTCCGAGGTCCAAATCTGACGATAGCGCACAAGCGGAGCCAGCTTCAGGTTCGGCCGTCGTCAGTGAGGCGCTTTTGCAGCCCCTGTCGTCGGCCATTTCAAAACCGATGGCCGAAACGGACTCTCATGAGGAGCCAACCAGGCCTTTGAATATTTCTATTGCAGGACTTTCGGACAATGCTCCTTCGGATGGGTTCGGAGCCGCTGTGCAGGTACCGGCTTCCAAAGGGGTTTTCAGGCCTACTCAGCTTCTAATAAAGGCAAAGCCAAAGACAAAGGCAAAGACTCCTTCTAAATCAAAGACTGCAACACAGGCCTCTTCTGAACTGGCTCCCAAGTCACAGAAACAGTTACTCAAGATGGCGGAGGATTTACTTACTATGATTAGGGGTTCACATCCCCCTCCAGATAAAAGGCCAAGGCAGGATGTTTATTATGATTCCTCTGATCAGGCTTCTGTTTCTTCAGTGTCTTCTTCTGACCAGGAATATTCTTTCCCTCCTTATGAGGATTCTGATGCTGAGGAACCCATTCCTTCAGCTTCTCCCCCTGAGGATTTCTCTTTTGGGGAAACTTTGCATGAAATGAGGGAACATTTCCACTGGGAAGGACAGGATTATTCGGAATCTAAGAAGGGATTCCCCCCCCCCCCCCAACATAGACCCCTGGCTATTCCTCCTGTTTTGGATATTGTGGATGAAGCTTTTTCGGAGGCTAACTTGACCCTTGACTCTTTTCCTCCTGCTCCTGTTAAGCCTGATAGATATTACAGGGTTCCTGATTCCCACCAGTTTTTATACAAGAACCCTTCTGCTGACCCTGAAACCATTTCTCAGGGTCCTAAGGGAGTTAAGGCCGCTTCTGCCAAAAAACCCATTCTCACTGAAAAGGATTCTAGATCTTTAGAAAGATGGGGCAAAAAAGTGTGCACTTCTGCTACTTTATCCATTAGGGCTTTAAACTGTCAGTTTCATATGCTGAAATACCAGCAATTTCTCTTGTCTGTTTTAAAACAAAAGCTTACTTCCATTTCTGCCTGTGCAGATGATAAGGAATTACATGACTTATTGCATGCCACTGAACAAGTTGGGAAGCATGGTTTACACTGTGGATTTGATGCCTTGGAGGCTTCTTGTAGGGCTGCTGCCTCCAGCACAGTTATTAGAAGGCATGCATGGCTAAAGGAACAAAATTTGCCAGAACAAGTAAAAGCTAAATTATTGGATGCTCCTGTTCAGCATAATGTTTTGTTTGGATCAAAAGCTGAAGAGGTGATTAAAAAGATGGAGGATAAGGCGAAATCCATGCAAACAGTTAAAGATTTTTTACAAGTACATCCACCAAGATTTAGCAGGAATTGGCCTTCTAAAAATTGGTCCTTTCCCACTTCAGACAGGCCTCAGAGGGGTATAGACACTCTCGAGGAAGGCCTCAAACACAAGCTTCTTATAGACCAAGACAGTGGACTGCTTCCACCCCTAGGGGAGGAGAGGACAGGTCACAAACTCATAGGAAACAAACTCAATGACTCCCTCTGTTGGGCTGCAGGAACTTCTTGCCTGGAAGCCCCTCTCGGAGGAAAACTCTCTTTTTTATCAAAATTGGACTCATATAACCCAAGACAAGTGGGTTCTGGATGTGGTTTCAAGAGGTTACAAATTCCATTTTCATACCCTGCCAAGGCCAAGCGGATGGCCAGACCTTCCAAAACATCAATGGACAGAGGCCTTAAACCAGGTGGAAGCTCTTTTGGCTATGAAAGCCATAGAACTGGTTCCACTTTCAGAGATGGGACAAGGTTTTTACTCAAGGCTCTTTCTAGTCCCCAGGAAGCAAAACTCATGGAGACCCATTCTGGATCTGTCAGTCTTGAACACCTTTCTAGAGATTCCAAAATTCAAGATGCTTACCCTACAGCAGCTACTTCCATTGCTGTCCAAAGATGCATGGATGGTAACTTTGGATTTAAAGGAGGCGTATTTACACATTCCCATCAGGCAGGAACGCAGAAAATACCTCAGGTTCAAGGCCGGATCGAGGCACTTCCAATTCTCTGCGCTGCCCTTTGGATTGTCTACTGTGCCCAGGGTCTTCACCAAATACCTGGCTCCAGTAGTAGCTTACTGCAGACTCAAGGGAATTCAAATTTACCCTCATCTGGACGATTGTCTAATTCAGGCAGACAGCAAGGATGTCTTACTCCAGCATCTAGAATTTGTACAGAACCTCCTCAAGTTCCTGGGATTCTCTGTAAACATAAAAAAGTCAAATTTGACACCCTCACAACAGATAACTTTTCTGGATGCTCTTCTAAACACCACAACCCAGATGGCATTTCTGACATCCGAAAAACAATTACAGCTGACTTCAACTTTCAAAACCTTGGCAACTTTAACTCGGCTATCTGCAAGGAGATTCCTGCAGGCTTTGGGTTACATGGCCTCCTGCATCCTTCTCGTACCATATGCAAGACTACACATGAGGAAAATACTGTGGTACCTAAAAAGTGTATGGTCTCAGCATTGCCACAGTTTAGACATGCAGATCACCATCCTGCCTTGTCTTCAAAAGGAATTCCTTTGGTGGTCCAGGGCATGTACTCTAAACAAAGGGAAACCCTTCTGTCTGCCTCCTGCCACTCAGATTCTAACCACGGACGCCTCGGATTATGCTTGGGGAGCCCATTTTCAGGGCAACTGTCTGCAGGGCCTTTGGACAAAGGATCAGAAGCACCTGCATATCAATTTAAAGGAAATGTTAGCCGTTCAGAAAGCTCTAATGGCCTTCAGGAATCTTCTACAACCAGGACAACAACTAATATGGACAGACAACACCACAGTTATGTGGTACATAAACAAGCAAGGGGGGATCTCATTCCTACCCCCTTTGCAGACTAGCCATGGATCTATGGAACACAGCTCTAGCTTGTAATCTGGACCTTCAAGCTCAGTTTCTACCAGGGAAGCAAAACTTCCTGGCAGACGGTCTGAGCAGAAACCTTTCGGATCCACATGACTGGATGCTGGACACCGAAATATTCAGGATGATAACAGCAGTCTGGGGATGTCCTCACATAGATCTTTTTGCATCCCATCTCAATCATCAACTACAGAATTTTTGCACCAGGACTTTCCACAAAGAAGCTTGGAAAGTGGATGCCCTATCATTCAGTTGGTGAAACCTCTCGGGATATGCTTTTCCACCTCTTCCTCTTCTTCCACGGGTATTATTAAAGATAAAACAGGACAAGCCCAAGATGATAATCTTGCTGGCCCCAAATTGGCCTCGACAGTTTTGGTACACAACTCTAAAAAACCTATGTCTGGAGCCCCCTTGGGTTTTACCTCAGTCTCCGAACCTTCTGTCCCAACATCAGGGTCAGGTTCTACACTCCCATGTCAGAACTCTCAGTCTGGCGGCTTGGTTAATCCAGGGCCTTTGATTTCTTCTTTCCTACCCAAGCAGGTTATGGATGTCATTTTAGAAGCCAGACGTCCTAGCATTAGAAAATCTTATGCAGGAAAATGGAAAAGATTTTGTTCCTGGATGCAGGCTCAGGATTCTGATCCTCTTCTTCCGAACATTCCTTTAATTTTACGTTACTTGACAGATCTCTTACATAAGGGTCTCTCTTTCTCTTCCATTAAGATACATGCCTCTGCTATTTCTGCTCATTATAATACAGGCCCTCCAATCTTTTCCCACCAGCTCATGAAACAGTTTCTCAGAGGAGCTAAGAACTTAAGACCTCCTAGATCTCCTCCCATCCCTGCTTGGGATCTCAACTATGTTTTGGAAAAACTAACCTTGCCTCCTTTTGAGCTTGCTGCTTCTTCTGACATCAATTTTTTATCTTGGATGACAGCCTTCCTGTTAGCCCTAACCTCTGCCAGGAGAGTTTCAGAGTTACAAGCTCTTATGGCTGTGGAACCTTATATTATTTTTCATCAAGACAGGGCGTCTTTGAGGACTAATCCTACCTTCATGCCTAAGGTGGTTTCCAAAGTGGCTTTAAATCAAACTATCCACTTGCCAACTTTTTTCCCCACTCCTCAAAATAAAGGGGAAAGAATCTTACATTCCTTGGATGTACATAGACAACTACGTTTTTACCTGGACAGAACCAAGGACATCAGAAAATCAGAACAATTGTTTGTTTCTTATGCTTCAAGTTCTCAAGGTAAAGCCATTTCAAAACAGACCATTTCTAAATGGATTGCTCATGGAATCAGATTTTGTTATTCACACCATGGAAAGCAAATCCCAGGGAGTATACGGACTCATTCCACCAGAGCTGCTGCCACTTCTGTGGCCTTCCTTAGGGGAGTTCCTACCAAAGACATTTTGGAAGCTGCAGCTTGGAGTTCAGTGCATACTTTTTCTAAGCACTACAATCTACCTCTCTACTCTAAGTCTAGGGCAGGCTTTTCCTCTGCAGTCTTGCAGGGCCTTTTAGCTGCCCCTTCTACTTTATGACCACCTCCATTTCATTCTGCTTTGGGATTCTACCCTACAGTCATGACTGCAACAGTGAAACACGATGAACATAGTACAGTTGTGTACACCTGCCATAAATGTAGATGTTCGAGTGTCTTCACTGTTGCAGTCTGGGTTTCCCTCCCTCCTGTCCCCTCTTGTTTTTACTTTTGTGTGGTTCCTTTTTACACCATTCTTCTGAGGTGTATTTGCAAAGGATATGGGACCTTTCTCATTTTGTGACTCCTGACATCTGGGACAAGAAAAACTGGAGAAGATGGCGTCGGCTGTCAGCTTTTTACTCCTGGTGCTCTGACGTCAGGGAGCAAGGTTGAACAGCCGACGCCGGACCCAGACTTTGGGATTCTGATCAACCGAGGACTGCCTGCCAGCAGGGGAGTACCCTACAGTCATGACTGCAACAGTGAAGACACTCGAACATCTACATTTATGGTAGGTGTACACAACTGTACTTTCATGGTACTACACAGCTCGGGATATCATCTGGTCCCATGGATGCTGTATTCTTAGCTTTGGAGAGTGCGCTTTTTACCTATGTGGCCATTATTACAGGAATTTGGCAATCTTCCGGTATTGAGATGGGCCATTTAGGGGGTGAGAGGGGGTTGAAGTTGGCACTGAATCGATCTGCCAGGATATTGGCAATATCCTTGGGATCAGTATATTTAATGCCATTCTGTTGTAGTTCAGAGCAGATCTGAGCATTGCCATTTAGATTCTTAACATAGTTGTAGAATTCCTTGTGGTCGTCTTTGGAATCTTTGGCAATTTTATTTTCGTAACTAGCTTTGGAGGATTTTATGAGGGATCTCAGCTTTTTACTGAGGCTGGTAAGGGAGTTTTTTGCATCCTGGGATTTTCCTCTTTTCTGCAACAGTTTCTTCCTTTTGTTGTAAAGTTTGTTTATGGCAGGGGACCACCAGATTAGCTTCCTTTTTTTGGAGGAGAGCATCTTGGTTCTATTTAGGATGGCACGATTCATGCATGAGTGGATGTGCTCGTACAGTTCCTTAGTGTAGGACTCAGCAGTCGAACTTTCAGTTCCCGTCTGCATGGGTGTCATGAAGTTTGTAACTTCTGACTTGAGTAGCATGAAGTTGGCTTTGGAGAAGTTTTTTATGGAGGTTTCCTTACTGGAGGGTGGGATGTGGATGTTAAGGGTGATTAGCTTATGGTCTGACATGACCAACGAGGGGGCGACCATAGGTGTGGAGCATCGATTTCCCATGTTGGTAATGACCAGGTCTAGGATATTGGAGCCCTTGGTGGGACTATGGATTAGTTGATCCAGGGCATTGGAATTTATAAATACTAACTCTGTTTTACAAATGATTAACCATCCTACTAGGGGCCCTGATTATCTTTGATCCAGCCTTCACAAATAGGGCCACTTCTTGCACAGCTCCATGTGCATCACCCTTCCTTGTGAACTCCGACCATAAGATGGTTACCTATCCCTTTAAAACTGGTGGTACTTTCCCTGTGAATAGCTCTGTATTTAGTTTAGGTTCTTCTTTAAGGCAAACCATATTCAGTTACTTGGTCTAAATAAATTCTGCTGTATTCCTCCTCCAATGAATCCCATTGCTAAAGCTACTGCCTGCACCTTTGATTTATTTTCCCACTTAAAGGCAATGCCTTATCAATACAATTACTTGAGCACCAAATATAATGAGAAATTTAAAAATAAAAACACTTGTCATGGAATACACAACTTAATGCTTACAAGAGGTCTCCTATCTACCTTAAGAGCACTCTTAGGCAAACTAGTAAAGAACTCAAGGGAACCATTTGTAAGCTTAAAGCCGAGTATGAACTTAAAATGGCAACTAAAGCCAGAAACATCTACAAATCTATCTTTAACTTTGTCAGGAAGTAAAAACTAATATTCAACAATGTTCAGAGCTTGTTGACAGTAATAATTTACAGTCTGACCCAAAGGAAATGGCTAATATCCTACCTGGCAAATTGTATTCCACATATAGGTTCATAGGTAGATACTAGGCTATCTGCCCAAAGGCATTTATAAGCCTAGCCAGAATGTGCTTTTGCCGCCCCCTTAGATTAGTTCCCCGTGCCTCTGTTCAGCAGAGCCACTGAAGTGATCCCTGGGGTAAACTTTGTTTCCCATCCAATTGTTAAGGTTTCTCTTGAAGAGGGTTAGCGAGGAGCTCTGCCTAATGTAGATAGGAATCTTGTTCCAGAGCATGGGAAGTCTCTGGGACAGGAATCTATCCCTCCAGCACGTCCTATTTATTGTTGTGGTGAGGTTTAGATCCCTGGAGCGTGTGGCTCGAGGGGATATGGTTTTCTTTAGGTGGAGCATGTCCATCATTTCTAGGTTGGACATGGCCTTGTATGTCAGGCAGAGATTACCTCTGAGTAGGCGGTATGCAACCAGGTACAGCTGGAGTTTCTTCAGTCGAGCTGCATAGGGCATCTGCTTGAGGCCAGTGATCCTCTTGGTGAGGTACTTCTGTGGTCTTTCCAGTTGTTGCAGGTGTCTTGTAAGGTACATCCCAAATGGGGCATTGTACTTTATTATGGGTCTGATGAGTGATGCATAGAGGGGCCCAATGACCTCTTTCGATCTGGATGCAAACCCTTTTGTGATTAGGTGGGCCACATAGAAGGATTTTCTAACCACTTTGACAATGTGATTATCAAAGGAGAGGTTACTATCTACTTGGGTCCCCAGATCCCTTATTGCATCTTCTGTATTTAGGGGGCCACCAGCTTTGTGGTAGTTTGTGGGTACTTTGTTTTTTTCCAAAGGGGATGACTATGCACTTTTTGGCATTTAGCTTGAGGCCATGGTTTTGACACCAGGTGTCTGTCTCAGTGAGACCCTTTTGTAGGATGTATGTCAGCTGGAGAGTCAATTATAGCCCCTAGCTTGCAGTCATCTGCGAACTTGGTCAGCCATAGTCCTCCTGTGCTTGCCTGTATCTCTTGAGAAGTATATGCTGAACAGGAGGGGTCCTAGGACTGAGCCCTGGGGAACGCCACTTGTAACCGGTTTAGAGTCAGACCTAGCTCCTGCTACTCTTACCATGTGGGTTCTGTCAGTGAGCCAGTTGGCAACCTATCTCTTGACATAGGGGTTTATGTTCAGGCTGGTGAGCTTGTCTATAATACCTGAGTGGGGAATGGTGTCGAAGGCCTTTGCAAGGTCTAGGTAGGCAGTGTGGACCACCTTTCCTGGTAACTGTCTCAAAGAAGTCCACCAGGTTTAGGAGGCATCATGATCTGCCCTTAACAAAGCCGAACTGGGTAGGGTCAAGTGTTTGGAGGTTTCCAGTGTCTCTGTTAATGAGATCCATGATGATGTGCTCCATAGCTTTGCAGACCAAGCTAGTCAGGCTTATAGGGCGATAGTTCCAGGGGTCCGTTGTGGCTCCACCTTTGTGGAGTGGAATAACTGTTGCTGTGCGCCACTCTGTGGGCACGTAGCCTGTGGAGAGGCTGAGTTTAAACAGTGTGTTTAGGTGAAGGGTTAGTTCATCTTTGAGCTCGTGTAGGACGCAGCCTAGGACACCGTCCAGTCCCATTGATTCTGTGTTTTTGGCTTTGGAGAGGGCTGTTTTAACCAGTCTGATTTCGGGGGCTTTACATTCTTCTGGTATAGTTATGGGCCCTTTTGGGGATGAAGTTTGCACTGAATCTATCTGCCAGGATATTGGCTATATCTCTCGGTTCAGTGTATTTTGTGCCATTCTGCTCTAACTCCAAACAAATCTGAGAATTGCCACTTAGATTCTTGACATAGCTAAATAATGCCTTGTGGTTATCTTTGGAGTCCATGGCAATTTTTCTTTCGAAGCTAGCCTTGGATGATTTTATGAGAGAACATAGTTTCTTGCTGATACTGATCAGGGATGTCTTCCCTTCTTGGGATTTTACTCTTTTCTGTACTAGTTTCCTCCTCCTGTTGTATAGCTTGTTTATGGCAAGGGTCCAACAGACTGGTTTCCTTTTCTTGGAGGAGTGAGTCTTTGTTTTGTTTGGGATAGCACAATCCATGCATTCTTGTAGGTCCTCTTAGAGTGCATTAGTAAAGGATTTTGCAGCTTGGCAGCGGTATCCTTTTGCATGGGGGCTTTGAAACTTCCCACCTCAGTCTTAAGTAACGTGAAGTTTGCTTTTGAAAAGTTTTTCACAGTGGTTTCCTTGACCGGGGGTGGTGACTGAATGTGGATATCCAGAGTGATTAATTTATGGTCAGATCTAACCAGCGAGGGGTTGACCTCCGGTGTGGAACACCGGTCGCCCATGTTAGTGATGACCAGGTCCAATATGTGGTCGCCCATGTTAGTGATGACCAGGTCCAATATGTTGTCACCTCTGGTGTGGGTGATGACCAGTTGATCCAGGGCGTTTGAGTTTATAAATTCTAGGAAATGTTGGGCAAGGGAGTTTGTACTTGAGTAGTTCTCCCATTTAATGTTTGGGTAATTGAAATCACCCAATATCAGGGTGTTTGGTAGGACTTTTATGTTTCCCAGTGTTTCCAGGAATGTGGAATGGGGGTCCTGGGACATGGTGGGTGATCTGTAGCAAGCTATAATTTGAATAGCAGTTTTTACCATTGTTAGTTGCACGTGGATGATCCTCTGAAGCATCGTGCTGTGCCACTAACCTGGAGGTGTGGGTATCCTTGATGAATATGGATACTCCCCTGCCTTTTGTATTTCGGTCCGGGTTTTGTGGCCGAAATGTATGGTATGAGTTGTAGCCTGGTAGTGCTGGGTTGCTCTCTTGAGTCTTAAACCAGGTTTCTGTTACTGCACATATATAGATTTTTTTCCATACTGAGGAGTGCCTCGAGTGCGTGCATTTTGAGGTTTAGACTTCTGGCATTGAGTAGCATTACCCTCAGCTTTTTGTTACTTGTGCTATTTATGGTGGTGAATTTGTCTTTTGAGCCGTGGCTAAAAAAGGCAATATCGGGGTGGCAAGAGCCTTGGCCAGTATTCGAAAGCTTAAGGGTGACAGGTGTAAGCCGTCTCTAGTAAAGTAGCGTGACTTGTCGAGCATGTCATCCCAGGCTGACAGACACTGGATCCCCTTTGAATGACACCAGAAGCTTAGCCAATTGTTGAAATTGATCATTTTTTCTCTATACCACGGTATCCTTTTTGGTGAGGGCAGGATGTGACTCTGGGTCATACCGTATTGGACTACGTGATCAAAGAGTTACTCCATGTCTCTCTTCATGTAGTCCAGGGAGGTTCGGCTCAGGTCGTTCACACCAACATGGACAATGACAGAGTCATATTTGTACTTGTTCTGGAGTGACGCGAGTGCTTGTGTTATGTGGCGGATCCTGGCACCCGACATGCAGCTAACAGTAACCTTCTCCTTGTTCAGCCTAGTGAGTGGGATGGCAGTGTGCCTGACTATAGAGTCACACATTACTAGTGTGTTGGGTATGTTATTTTGCCTTGCGGGCTGTGTTTGTGTGGCACACTGGTTTTGTGAAGTGTGTGTTTCATGGTTTGTGTTGAGGGGTGGAGGTTGCTTGGATGTCTGCTTTGGAGGTCTCTGTTGCTTCTGCAGATTTTTATTTAGAGCTTCCGAGTATGTTTTCGTGTATTTGTGTGTTTTTGCCTGTGCTGATTTCATAGGTCTATGTGAGACTGGTGGTGTGATGCAAGTAATTCCCTTCTCCTCTTGACTGCCTGGTCCAGTCTTGGGTTGAGAGAGCTTAGCTTCTAGTTTGGCTGTATAATTGCATCTCTCGCATGTATTAGTGTTTGATGGAAGGAGGAGAGGGTTGTCTGTGTACATGAGGCAATTGTAACATTGCCTCAAAATGCCCAGATTCACCAGTTGGACCGGATAGTACACCTGAAACTGCCCTTTGGACATGCCTGGATAGGTACAGTGAACTGTTTTACTGATTGGCTGGTAAGGTCGAATAGAGAGCCTTGTCCTTCTCTACAGTATCACTGTTATACTGGTTCCACAGTCTTGGTCACCACCTTTAATTACTCTGGTACAAGTTTTCTTATCCCTCTCAAAAGCTAATATCACCTCATCTGTGAGCCCTAATAAAATACCAGGTTGCCTGATGAGCATTGCCAAATATGGCCTGCCTAAGACTTTTCACTGGGTTACATTTCTGATGCTTGGAAAACCACAATTGTAATGCCATTGCACAAATATGGTTGACGAACCATGGGCCCTAGTAACTATAGATCTTTGTCTCACTAGCCTCTTGATGTAAAGCCATGGAGTGTTTTATCTCAAACTTTGTTAATCTGGACCTTGAAAATCTTGTAACTCTGGATCCTCGCCACCAATTCAGCTTTGTCAAAGGAAGGGCCTGCTTCTTTAACCTCCTCAGTTTCTTTGAAAAAGTAACCAAAGCATTAGATAGCGACTATGCTGTACGTTCAGCATGTCTGGACCTGGCCAAGGCCTTTGACACTATTCCCCATGCAGACATTATTAAAGGGAGAGTCCTAGGAATTTCTTGTTTGGTTTTTAGCCTTTAAGTTTTAGGTTTGTCTTTCTGAGCATGCTCAGCTTTGGCTGAGGGGGTTGGGGGAAGAGTCCCTGAAGGAAGTTTCCAAAGGTGTTAGCCAAATTCCATCTCAAACTGCAGTTGTATTGACAACAGCTCTCCCTGTGAGCCATTCTTTAGTTTAATTTGTGCATTTTACCCTTTGAGAAAAGTAGCCTTTCAGGCATTTTATGACCTGACTGCTGCTGCTGCTACTCTAGAAAGCACATCAGTAGTGCAAGGCTTTTAAAACTTTAGTAAACGAGAGTTTTTTGTTTCTTTCATTTTTATTCTGAGAGATTGTGAATCCTGGCCATCTACAACAATTTTATGATGTGGCTTATACATATAGAAAGCATGCGAGTCAGGCAAACAGTAGTGGAAACCATATTTCTTTTTTTATGCTTTTCTGTAATCTGATTTTTGAATACTAGCCTGGTGCAGTCACTTTCTGACCTGCTAGTAATTCCATAGAAACTGTTTGGCAGAAGGTTGGAACATTAGTAGACACACTTCTGTTCCTTTTTCAGCTTCTGGCTTGATATGTGCTGATGTCTGAATACTACTAGACAAATGCTCAATTTTTTATGAGTGGGCTGCTTGTACATCTGTAGAAGCATGAGTGATGCAAAATGTAAAAGTTGGTATACACTGATGTCCCTTTTCCCTGGCGTAGCTAGCTTTCTTTATTTTAAATGTGAGCCAGGAGCTGGGGGCATAGTTCCCCAATCCAATGCAAGTCAGAGAGGAACACATCCAGAGATTTAGTTTATCCTGGGAGCTGAAACAAGACTGGAACTGTGGCTTTACAGGATATTTAAAAGTAAAATGACACTGTGGGTGGAAATGAAAGTGAAGTGTTGAAGTGAGCATGACTTTTATCAGCTTAATTCGGACCTTAATGTTAACACTGAGATTGTCTCTCTAACAGACTAGTAAATCTGAATATAAATCTTTGTTGTGTGTGCTGGATAGCAAATTAGTTGTTTCACAGAACCCATGTGGTTAAAGTTGCAGGGTCGCCTCAGAAAGTAAAAAAGCCAGTTGTGTACTACAAGGTTCAGTACTGGACCCTCTCCTGTTGGCATCTACTTCTCAGAGCTTCAGGTCTACACTCCTGTCCTGTTACTGAAACTTGTAAATTACTATAAATTGGGCGTTTGATTTTCTGAGTCATTGTTGCACTCAGTGTAATTTCTACAACTCTCTTGGGTTTTTAATACCATGATAGGAATGGACCCCATTCCTAAGTTGAAGTATGATTAAAATTTATGAAATTAGTATTTTTTTCCATCTTTGATGTTAGCCAGAAGTGCTCTTTGTAGCACCCGCAGTGTGCCCAGAATTGACTCATCCTGCAGTTCTTAAGGAGTTGCATGCATCGGTAGCATATCAAAGTACGATTGTCAATTCTTTTTTATAAGGCCTATTGCTCGTACTACTGTTGGAACTCTGTATTATCCTTCCACATTGCCTTTGTTTCTACCTAGAAATCCTGCTATGACTTTGTGTCTCACTTTATGTAAGACGCTGTTTCAATGATCAGTGTGGCTGTTGTCTTTTCACGGACTGGTTTTCTCTCATCCCTATTTAAACTGTTGGTAACGGGTAATCCCATGTGATATAAACTGCATCATTCTCTATAATGCTTACATTATGTTTTTTCCTTTGGCATATTCAGTTGGTACCAGATTTTTGTCTGCTTCCAGTCTGGTTTCCATTCCTGCTTGACATTGATAGGCTTCTGTTAAACTATGCAAGGAAGTCATCTTCATGTTTCAAAACTTTCACCATGTTTGGATCTGGTGAGATCAGCAGATATGTATGCAATCCTACAACCGCAGATCTATACATTTAATCAGTTTCGAGGAGGCCGATACCACCTCCAGAATGAGGATTATATAATCTTGATGCACACTGATTTTTATGTATCATTTGATAAGCGTGAAGCATCCTTGTTTTCCTGTCCAACTGATCCAGTACCGTTTGGGGCCAGTCAATCACTCCAAAACTAAGTTAAAACAGGAAGAGCATATTGGTTTATAGCTTGAACTTTTCCAAGATGTCAGAGCTGTTTTCAGTATTAATTTTGTCTTCTAACATATTCTTTACTGAGTTTTGTTTGCATTTGTTCATGGTTTACTGTCGATCCTTCAATAATTCCCAAATATTTATACACTCCTACCTGCTAAAATTCCTTTTTATCACTTTCTTGGTGCTGCAACTTCTTTTGCACATTTATCAAGACGAAATGACATTCTTGCATCATCTGAGAAAGTTTTGACCAGTTGCAGTTGTGCTTTCAGCTCCTCATCTGATAAACTGTACAGTTTTAAATCATCCACAAAAAGAAAAGTCTTTACACTTTGTTGTTGTCTGGGAGACAAATTGTAACCATGGCCTAATCTGTTAAACAGACAGCCTAATGGGTTAAGGGCAAGGCAAAAGACAGCTGTCATAGTCGCACTGGAATATCCCCCTTTGAATTTTTATCCCTGGAAATAGTAAGCTGTACTTCATTGTGACTTAGCTGCAAAGTGGTTTGCCACTGTTTCATAGTGACTGTAATGTATAGGGTATGTCTTGTACATCTGTAAGCACTCCTTTATCCACGAATGTAGGATGCTCTCATGTGCTTTTTGTAAAATAGCCATGCCATACATAAATTCTTCCCTTTTTCACAATTCTCCATTATGATTTTAACAAGTGGTCTTTTGTTCCATATGACTTTCTCTTGTTACCAGTTTGTTCTATTGCCATGATTGAGTTTTCTTCTAAATGGCCAGAAACTCTGTCAACATCAGTTCCAGTATATAGTTTACAGGTTAATTTGCCTTCTGATGTATAGTTTTTAGGATAGGTTGCAAGTTCACTCTTGAGGAGTAGTACTGATCTGATGATGATATCAGCTTTAATTCTGTCCTCAACTGATGAGCTTGGATCCCACTTGGCTGTTGCTAAAGCTTGTGGCAACCAAAAACTCTCGAGTTTCTCCCTTACCCATTATACACCAACCCCAGGTATCTTGGATCTTGTTAGCCGCTTTCAGTGAAAGACGTGATCTGCCAGTTACTCAAGCATTTTCAAGATAAGTTAAAATTTCTATTTTTTTATTTTCCTTCAGCTTTATTAGCTGTTGCCTTTTCCTTTGCCTTTATGTAATTCTTAAATACCATTGCCAGTAGTTTTCCTCTGGCCTGTTTCCTGCTCCTTTCTACTTTAGTGGTAGCAATTATCTACCATTGTTGGTAGTATTTATTCTTTGTCTTTGTCCTTACCTGTCCTGGCACATAAAAAAACTTTAAATCTAGTAATAGAATTTTTTTGTCTTTTCAGTCTACTATTTTGAAATATGGTAGAAAATGGGTGTGCAGGCTTTAAAAAGTCTATAAAGTGTGGACATAAGCTTCTGTTAAGCTTCTGTTATTGGATGCTCACATGTTATGTGTTTGCTTAGGGCCTCCATTTGCAGGAGGACTGCTCGATATGCCATGGGTTCAACCCCAGGGCTGTGGTAGAGCGCAAAAATCAATTGATTCTCAAAGGATTATTGCCCTCTTCATTCAGGGCAGCTATATCTGGAGAAAAATCTCCCAAATTAAAGTCAAAATCAAGGTCTCTGAATCCTTCCTCTTCGTCTTCAGAGTCTTCTAGACTTTGAAAAGTTTGAAGAGATCTGATTTCACCCTCGGATCCAAAAAAGCTGAAATTGTCTGATCCAACATCTTCGGATCCAAAGAAACGCAAATTGTCTGATCCCACCACTTTGAATCCGATACTGTCCTCATCGGATCAGGCTGTAGCTAGTCTTTCTACCTTTATTGTGATGCCAAGGACCAGTTGTTCACCTTTGGTGGCTCCACTACCGTCTAGGGTACCTTCCTCTTTTTTGGATAGACCCAAGTCCCCTTTAGTCTTGTCTGCATGTTCTTCCAGGAGTCTTGCAGAAGATGATGTGGAAAAAGTGGTGAGAAATTCTTTTGGCACAGGGTCAGATGGGTGTCCCTTCGGCTACTACCACTCTGGGTCAGGAGGTCCATTCCACTCCTACACCCCCACTAAAAGTTCCTCCTCTGACTCCTTCAGTGGTCTGAGTCCCTGGATCCTAGCTGTCCAAATCCATTTGGCTTAGATTCAAGGATTATCATGTCCTCGTATCCAAAGCTTACTCTGAGTGCTGCAATCCCATCAAATCATAGAGCTCTCCAATCTGAGGTATCAGATTATACTCAGATTCTTTCCGAACCTCTACATTGGATAACTTGGCTCTTTTTCCACCTGGGGGTATTTTGCCCTCTGAGCGGGGGAGGGCTGTGGTCCAAAAGCTTGCCTTTTCTTATCCAAGGTCTTCACTTTCTCCGGAGTTTTCTCTGCCTTGGCAGAATTGATGGGTCCAACTCCCTCGGACCCTAAATCTTCAACCCTGACATCTCTGTATTCAGAGTCTCACCAAGTCTTTCCACAGGGACAGCCAGTACCAAGACCCCAGTCTTCCCCACGGGGAATCTTGATTTCTTCTGATACCTCTCCAGAACATCCCATGGAGGAGATCACTAAGAAGAAGAGTGCAAGAGGAAGCACCTGGACATGTCAGAGGAGTCTATCACAGAAGATACAGATTTTGATGAAGGTGAAGGGTCTCCACAGTCCCCTCCTGAAGATGTCTCATTTGGAGACATTCTAGAAATCCTTAAGCAGAGAGGTGGCTAGACACCCAGCAACCCTTCGTCCGAGGAGTCCATATTCCTGAAGGCCTTCGGTACTGGCCCATCTACCTTCTGGATGACTCCACCCGCTAATGAGCTCATTGAATTGATCTCTTGGTGGTCATGGAAGGAACCTGACACCATTGAGCCAATACCTTGGAGACCAAATAAGATCATGGCACCACCTGTAGACAAGTAGTTATGGGGGAAGGGGGTGCCCATTGATACCATGGTCATAGCGGCATCCAACTAAAAAGGAACTTGCAGAGGAAAGTTCTACTGTTCATCCCCCAACCAGGAGTCTTGGGCGATGGACAGATTTGGGAAGCATGTCTATGCTTTAGTGACCTTCGCTTTAAGGTCACTGAATTATTTGAGACATTTTACAAGACTTCAGAGGGATTTCATTAAGGAGTTGTCAAATACCTTCACAGGAGCTGTTTCTGATGTTCAGTCATCTGTAGCTTCTCATTTTGCAGAGCCCTTCAAGTCTTTGTTTGACAGTGCTCCCTTTGATGGCACGTCTTAGTTTGTCCACAAGGTAAAAGACACACTATCCAGGTGTGAAAAGGAAGGAAAGACCTGTCTGCTGTGGGTGTATGTTTTTCAACCCCTTAGAGATCCTTTCCAAAGAATCAACTTGACGGTCAAAAGATGTGGTTCAAGAAGTCTTCGGGATCGTTCCAGGACACATGGAGGAGATTCCCCCAGAGGCAGAGGAGGGAACTCTAATGGTCAACAATGCCCAAGCAGCAGAGGTGGCCTGCAAAACCATGGGTCAGGAGAATCCTTTGAGAGACCCCATCAGCGCCACTGAAAGGAGGCCCTATTGCCCACCTCTGGAGGCAGTCTGGTGACATTTATCCCTGCACCAGAGATCCTGGCTAGACTTAAAAGATACTGAGGTCCAGGGGATTATTTCCAGAGGTTATATAATTCCCTTTTCCCTTCCTCCTCCAAACTTGAGAAAACTCCCTGATGTATCATTCAGTCGGAAGGCACAACCAGCTATTCAAATTCATAAGCTGCTAGAAAGAAGAGTCATCCAAGAGGTCCCACCAGACCAGATAGAATCTGGAACTTACTTATAGTTCTTTTTAGTGCCGAAGAAAATGGGACTGGAGACCAATTCTGGATCTCGGCATCTTAAACAAGTCAGTTCGAGCCAAGTTTCGGATGGTCATGGTTGTCTGTTCTCTCTTTTCTGGGCAAGGATGACTGGATGTGTTCAATAGGCCTTCAGGATGTGTACTGTCATATAAAGATGAACAGACGATCCAGACGGTATTTGCGCTTCTGGCTGGAAGTCGGTCACTTTCAATTCAGAGTTCTGCCCTTTGGTTTTACCAGAGCCCCCAGGGTGTTTATCAAGTGCATGGCAGTAGTAGCAGCTCACTTGAGACTGCATGGATTCCGGGTGTTTCCAAGTCTAGATGACTGGTTCATTTCTGCTCCAATCATGCAACAGTTGATAAGGGCAAGAGACCAGGGTCTCCAGACTTGCTCTTTTCTGGGGATAACCATAAACTACATAAATTCTCAACTAGAACCAACTCAGACTCTCGAATTCCCAGGAACAATTCTCAACACAAAGTCAGCCATAGCTTCACTACCACCCTCAAGAGTTCAGACCATAAGATCACAGGTCAGAAAAATAATCTGCAGTAGCAAGATTTCAGCTTGCCTGGTACTTCAAGCTGTGGGATAAATGGCAGTGGTGGTAACATCAGTACCTTTGGCCAGATTTTACTTTGGAATACTTCACTGGATGCTAGCCACACGGTCAATACTTTACTAACCCATGACTTATCAGATACGATTCACACAGACTTGCAAGAGAGATCACAGGTGGTGGATTTCAATCAGATCAAGTTATTTATTCCCCCTCAGCCCAAGGCTGTAGTGACCATGGACGCTTCCCAGCTGGATGAGGGGGCATTTTATGGGGAAAATGGTCCAAGGCATTTGCTCCCCCAAAGAGGCCAACTTGCATATCAATATCCTAGAGATGTGACCAGTACTTTTAGCATTGCAGACCTTCCAGGATATTCTTCCCTTGGGGACATTTGCAGTTCAAATGGATAATATGTCAGTAGTTTGGTACATCAACAAACAGAGGGACCAGATCCTAGCCCTTGTGTTGAGAAGCTCAGAGTGTGGCAATGGGCAATCTTATCCAACCACTTTCTCGTAGCAATACAGATTCCAGGAAAATTCAATGTGATAGCAGACAAACTGAGCAGGTACCTTCTACCTCATGAGCGGTCCCTCAACAAGAAAGTCATGGAATTGATTTAATGTCAATGGGGCCAACATTCTGCGATCTATTTGCTTTACCCCTAAACAACAAATGCAGCAGCTGCTTTGCCTCATTTCCTCCGCCGGAGAAATCCCCAAGGGATGCTGTACTTCATGATTGGACCCCAGTCTACTCTACACTTATCCACCCATTCCGTTAATTCCAAAATTCCTACAGAAAGCTGCCATGTTGAAGAGCAAAGTCATCCTCATTGCATCCTTCTGGCCTCTCTAGATTTGGTTCCTGTACCTTTGGTCTCACTTGTTTCACCAACCTTGGATTCTGGATCTGACTCCAGATTTCTGTCTGACCTGACAGGCATGATTCGTCCAGGTATAACCAAACTCAGTCTGACTGCCTGGCTTCTCCAGTTCTATCCATAGCCAGACAGCTAATGCTGTCGTCACCTGTCAGTCATAGGCTTTTATCTTCCCATAAACCTTCTGCCAGATAACTCTATTACAACAAATGGAAGAGGTTTGTTTACTGGGTTCATTACAATAATATTGAACCTTTTAATCCCCAGTACATAGCATCCTTGAATTTTTGACACATCCTTTTAAAGAAGGAGCTAGAGTATCTACTGTTAAAGTTCAGTTAACAGTGATATCAATTTTTCACACTGATTTTGATAGTTCTTCTCTCTAGCATCTCATAAATTGAGCAAAGCCTTCTTGAAAGGCACTCTTCTTCTAAGACCTCCTTTTAAAGATCCTTCAGCCCCTTGGGACATGGATCTGGTACTGCAGGTTTTAACTCGGTCCCCCTTTCTTTGAAAAAATTTTCTGGTAGCCATTACCTCTGCCAGACAAATTTCTGAGAGTCTAGCCTTGTCCTCTAAACCACCATACTTGATTTTTCACAGGGATAGCATTACATTACAGACCAATTCATCTTTTCTTCATACGGTGGTGTCAGAATCTAGTATCAATTAGTCCATTCATTTGCCAGTATTCTTTTCCTAAATTTGATAAAGCAGAATACATGTTGCATTTATTGGATGTCCACACACTATTACATTTTTACATACATAGAACAAAAGACATAAGAAAAACTGACCAATTGTTTGTTTCATTCGCAGAAGTAAAATTGGGAAAACCAGTTGCCAAAGCTATATTATCTAAGTGGCAAACTAATTGTATTTCTTTTGTTTATAACAAATTGGACATTACTCTTATCAAAACCATTCAGAGCCCATTCAACTAAACTCATGGCTACTTCCTCATTGTTTCAATCCGGAATGTCCATGGATGATATATGTGCTGCAGCAACTTGGGTTACTCCCCATGCTAGTATTGCTCATTACAAATTGGATCTGGACTCCAAAGGTAGAGCATCATTTTGGTTCACTGGGGCTCAGGAATGTCCTTTGAATTCACAGTGGAATTTAGGTAGCTTGGGGAATCTGTCTCATCACTTGAGGATAGAATGAAAATTGACAACATCAGATAAAGAAGTTATGTACTCACCATAATGTTCCATCTGTGTTGTCCATTTTCATTCTTCCTCACCTCCCCACCCACCAACTCCCCTCCTGTGTAAACTTCTGGAAGAATGAATAGTTACAGGACATGACTGCCCATTATATTGAGCTTCAAATGCAGTCTTCCTATTTGACTGCAAATATTTCCTTTCTACTAAAGTCAGCAAACAAGATCTGAGGTTCTTGGGGTCGGGTGCATTGTGGGTAAAGGAGAAGTTCAAGGTTGCCATGAGCTATAGCAAAAGCTGAGTTAGATCCGAGGGATAGGATCTGAACCCTTCAGTTGAAGAATGAAAATGGACAACACAGATGGAACTTTATGGTGAGCACACAACTTTTTTTTTTTTTTTTTTTTTTTCCTGTTAACCAGGTTGGTGTCGGTCTTGGGTGTGCATATAAGTAATTCTCACTGTGGGCTAAATCTTTGTGTAAAGATGTCAATTCTTTTGGACAGAAGTTAGGTACTGTATTTGGGCCTGAGGTTTTGCAGTTAGCTTTTCTTAATTTTGTTTCAATTTGTCTGACCATTGCTTGATTCCATTTTATATCTTGTACATTTTAACTTTTTACTGTAACTTCTTTCTGCTCCGCATCTTTTATGTTCCATAGGGTCTTCATAGATATTTCTGCAAAATGTGCCTATTTCTTTTTTTTTTTTTTTTTTTTTTTTTTAGTGATGGTTCTTGCTTTGTTTTCCTATTAAGTATGAAACTTTTTTTGGATCATCAGTGAATTGCTTGTTTTGTAATTTTCCTTTATATTTATCTGTATATCTTCTAAGTTTTTCTGTCTGTGCTAATATCTTTAATTTATTATTTGCAATATTGTACAGTAGATCCTGGTCTGTTCTAATACTCCTTGTTGTTTTTATCACTTCTGTCTTTGTAAGTATTTTTGTTGATCATCAGTGACTCTTCTTAATTGCTTTATAGTTTTCTCTATTCAGTGCTTCCATGATGGTATTTGATTTCTTCCCTTCATCTGCTATTTTGTATTGACTAGTTTGGCTTTCTCCCTTGCTTAAATATTGCACCATATCCGATCACTTTCTTTCCCATGCTTCTTTTTTATACCTTTCAAAAATCTCTGTTTTCTTCTTCATATTTTCGCACTTCTTTTTCCAAATGAGCCAAAATGTCTTGGTCTGTATGAGAATGTTTTTCATTAATCTATTGCATTATCAAACACAAAGTTGCTTTTGACAGTTTTTCTTGTGCAAGTATTCTTCTTTCCATAATTTCTATCTTAATCTTTTTGAATATCATCTATCCGGAAATTCTGAGCTTCTTGCATAATAAAAATGATTCATAATTTCTTTCTTATCCTCAGTAGTCCACTTTATAATCTTTATGGCTCGTTTTTGGCCTGTCAGGTTTTTGTGAACTATTACTTCCTTCAACAGGGGAACCATCCTTCCCCTGAATCTGGCCTAACCCTAATGTAGAAATCAAAAACAAAAAAGCAGATGCACAATAGCTCTAGGCACAATTTTTATTGAAAAAATTATCACTTTTGCACACTTGTTTGCTGAAGACTTCTTCATATTAAAGCAAACTGTTCTCCCATCACCAACGTTTAAATCTTAAAGGTTCTAATGTCTATATTAATAGATGAAAGTGCTTAAGAAACATTTAATGCTTTTTATTTTAGTGTAAAAGTATTTTATTTTATGATTAAATGGAGAATTCTACTTTGAGTGGTGGAACTGGTTATTATCTACCGAAGTGAACACAGATTCCTTAGAGTGTTGGGCAACTGCGTTTGCTGGTTGTTTTTGTTTTTCTAATGAGAGATGGTATCTGGTATTACATCACCTCTCCTGCCATTTTAACATTCTAATCTGAGATGCTGTCAAGTATCAAATAACCTTGCCTAACATTTTAACATTCTAATCATAGCTGGTATCCGGTACTTCACCTAGCATTTTAACATTCCTACCAGAGATGGTATCAGGTATTACATAACCTCGTCTAGCATTTTAACATTCTAATCAGAGATGGTACCAAGCATTCCACTAACAAGAGAAGTGCCTGAAAACTCTGGTGCACTCCACAAAATATATTTAATAAAACAGGAAAAGATTAAGTGCTTTCATCCAATATTTTACAGACTTGTTCAGAATCAATCCCTGTGAGCACATACAGAGTTTAAATATCCCTAATTTGTAATCACGTGACCACGCAACCAGGGATCAAACAAGAACCACGTAATAAAAAAATTCAAACTACCCAAAATAGATTCCATTTAAACATCTAAATTTAAAACTTAAACATTCAACAAATTTGATCTTGGTTTTAAAACAGTACTTATAGAGATTGGGTAGTTAAGCCCAGGACACATGGTAGCATTTAATCTCAGTTGCCATAGCAACGCTTTCTCTTCTATATGGTCCTCACAAGGACCTCCCCTAGGATCTTTTTTGATATAATCCAGTCCATAAAACCTAAAAAAAAAAAAAAAAAAAAAATGTTCAGAGTTGTTCTTAACATGTCTAGCTAGGGAACTTTTGACATTACTCTTAACCCCCTGAGTATAACAAGTACAGTGAAATGTTGAATACAGTTTAATGTTGTTCACCTTAACAAAATTGCTTCCAAACTTGCAGGGTTTACAAAGAACACATTTTACAGTGGCATTGGGCTTTGTTAGTCAACATTCTTATGGGAACATCATCTTGTTCTAATAGTTGCTTTAAGGATTTTCCTCTCTGAAAAATAATTTGGGTACTCAAACCCAGTTTTTCTGTTAAACCCTCAAAACATGAAAAAAAGTATTTACATTTTTAACTAAAACCTCTCTAATTACCTTTGCATCACAGGAAAACCAACCACAAAAGACATGATCTTATAACTATTTTCTTTTCTGTTACCACTGTACATATCATTAATACTAGTAAATGAAGTTTTTAACAAAGGTTTTATAGACCCATCCTTCCTTCTTTGAACAATGCTGCCCCGTATTTCTTGTACAAGTTTATTGGGGTTCCCTCTCACAGTAAACATCCCTGCCAACTTTTTGACTTTCGGACTCAAACCATTCGTCGTCCGATACCATCTGGGCCAGTCTTGTATATTGCCCCTTGACAATGCTCTTTTTCTGATATTTAGGATGGTTACTAGAATAATGCAATGACCCATTACAATAAGTGGACTTTCTGTGTATATCACAAACCAAACAGGCCTCTACGTTTTTTGTAACCTGTACATCTAGGTAGTTGATTGTGAAGGAATCAACAACGTGTGTAAATCTCAAAAAATAATTTGTGTTAAGATAATTTATAAATGGTTCTGTTTCATTCTTTGGTTTATCCCACACCAAAAAATGTTGTCCAAAAAATGGACATAGTCTGCATGGGGTAGGTTTAAAAAATCAAAAAGATATTTTTCTCCCACTGTATTAACACAATGTTGGCAAAAATGGGGGCACATGCAGCCCCCATTAACATTCCTTTATTTTGTTGAAAAGACTGACCTTCCAAAAACACAGTTGTATTCCAGCACTATCTCTATCAATGAAATCAAGGTATTAATTTAATTGTTCCCAAGATCAGTGGACTCAACTGAAAATTCATGCAGCCTCTCAATACCGGTGTTTTGAGGTATGACATTAAATAATTCTTACAAATGTGTCATTATCAGAATAGCCTAGTTCTTTTAACTTTAATAGAAAATTGCAAGAGTCACAACATACGTGGCCAAAAGGTTCCAACCAGTTTTTGAGTTTGATATAAAAGTGCTTTGCTAAAGCATGGGTCTTAGACTTGGTAGCATTAATAATGGGCCTCCTGGGAGGATTTGTAGCGCTCTTATGAATTTTGGGGATTCCAAAGATAGAAGGCACCACCGGGTATTTTACGTATAAATAATTGTCTGTCTCCTGGGAAATTTGCTCCTGGTTGACCATATCCTTCAAAAAGTAATCAATATTTTTATAACAAATGTGTATAAAATTGATTGTATCTCCTTCATAAAAATCTTCATTCAACACCAAGGTATTCATTTTATTTAAGTAATCTAACTTGTTCATAATAACAACCCTCCCCCTTGTCTGGCTTCATGACCCTGATTCTTCTGTTATGGTGTGAAAATGAAAGGCTGCCAGCCCAGCTAGATATAATTTTATAGATAATTTAATGTCATTTTAAATATTAATAAAATCCACAGGCTGTTTCACAAATGTAAAGAAAACTGTGTTAAATGTTGAACTTCAAAAATGTAACCACAGTGCACTCTGCTGGAGAAAGCTGATAAAGCATTTTATGACTGATCTCAAAGCTCTGAGACAGAATGTCTGGATTAAGGAATTCCTTCTGTTGTTTTGTGACCAGAGTTGATTGCTAGATTTTACATATATAATGTATTTTATTGCTGTAGTTTCCGGGCCAGGTGCAAGCTTACTAAGAAATGTAAATTTAAAATTTCTGGTAGCCTGGAAACCAGAGAAGTGTCAAGAATGATGTAATCTAAAGTGCGTCAGCAGTGATGTATTATCAATTTAAGGGATCTGAGAGAGAGAGCATTTTGGATTTTTGTCTGAAGAACTGTCTAGCTGTTTTCTATATTTGTCAGACTATTCTACAGTATTATTTTAAGCATTTTCATGTGATTTCTGAACTCTTGACTAGAACTGTGTTGAATTGAGAAAATTTGTCTTGTGTTTTTATTATTATTAAATATTTTTAAACCTTTCAACTGTGGCTGTTTTGTGTAGAGAGAATTTAAGCTGGAGTACATTGCATGTATATAGTGATACTGTACAAAGCCACTCCAAATAAGCCTTGCTGTTCATCACACTTACTAATTGCATAATAATATTGCACAGTAATAACTGGCCACCCTTTGGTAAGGACCTTATTGGTAGCTGATATTAGTGGTTGGTGGCAGCTGGTACTACCTTATAGACTGGCAGGAAGGGGCATAGGTGGAGAACCTGTGCCAGCCTTCCCCAGGAGCATCTGTGTGCTTGTATATAACTTGTATCTAAGAGAGTGTGTGTGTCAGCTACTTGGGCAGGGACACAAAGCACTGGTTGGGCAGAGAGGGTGCTGGAGGTTTTAGCTTGACCACTTGGCTGAGGTCTGGATCGTATAGCTTATTGGGGATCTGGAAAGAAAGGGATAAACTAGCCCCAGACTGACTGATCCCTGTATGCTCTTACGGGAAACTGTACTTTACTGTGTGTGTACTTGTTATCCTTCCCAATGTGGATGCCCCTCACTGGTGGTAATGGTGAGGATTGAGGCTCCTGGATTACTGGGCCAGTGCACGGGTGTCACATATGAGTCAACTCCCAAAGTAAAGAAATCTCTACCTGGGATAAGTTATGCTGCACTCTTAATTTATTCTTATCCTGTCCTGAAAAAAGTTCTAAACTGAAATTGTCAAGGGCAGAGCCAATGGGGGGGGGGGGGGTTGATGAATCTCCTCCTGTAACAGGTGTCTGGACCAAATTCAACATAGGTATTAAATAAAATATGAAAATTCAGTTTTCTTATGTAAAGTTTAAGGTTGATTAATAATCTTTCAGTCTTACTAAAATTGGTTGGGACATATGTAAACCCTTTACTTAATAAATCCACATGGTCATACTTGTAAGTAAAAATAATATAATTGTAAATGTAAGTCACCTTTAGAGCTGTAGAGAACATTGGGGCCATCTATTAAACATAATTCAGAACTAATATTGTTCTCAGAGACCAAAAAACTAATTTGTTCAAGTTCTGTCTCAGACCCTTCATGTTCCGTCCCCTGAATTGGTGGTTGGTACCCCTCTTTTCGTTCTGGTCGTACCTCTGAGCAGAGGTCGATTAGGAATCCCTGTTCTGGTTTTTCAACCTCTCGTATCTCCTCACCATACCTGCTTCCAAGCGAGGATACTCCTCCACAGGGTTAAACACCACCTCTGTACTGTGTTCATACTCGTTCCCATGGTGATACTCAGATTGAGTGTTACCGTGTTTGCTGGGCTTAACCATATCTCTGTAGGTAGTGTTTCAAAGTTAAGGTCATATTTATTGTATTTTTTTGTAAAGTTTTGAATTTAGATGTTTATATAAAATTTTAAGTATTTTGGGTTATTTGATTTTTTTTTTTTTATTATATGGTGGTTCTTTGATTATTGGTTGGGTGGTCACGTGATTATACACGAGGGATATTTAAACTTTGTGTGCTACCAGGGAATGATTCTATAGAAGTCTATAAAATATTGGACAAAAGTGCTTAATCTTTTCCTGTTTTAAGTATATTTTGTGGAGTGCAGTGGAGTTTTCAGTCGCTTCTCTTGTTAGTGGATTGTGTTGTGATCTTGTGATTGAGTTTATTGGTTCCTGGCTTTGTGTTTGGCGTTACCATGGTATCCGGTATTACGTAACCAGCCTAGCATTGCAACATTGTGACTCACAGCGAAATAAACAGCAGTTTATTGAAGTAGGCAAATTAAATACAGAACTGTAGGACTCTCCCTCAGACACGGTCTTGCTTCCGCCGTTCGGCTCCTTGCAACAATGTCCGGGATAAACGGTTCATTGAACCAGGAAGAGATGTCGAACCCGTTGTTCTGCTCTTCCCCCTTCGGGTCCTCAGTGTCACCTCCTTGATGTAAGTTCCCCCCTTGGGAACTGGTCGCTGTAGCATACGATCTTCCCCTGGTCGGTTGGGCACATGGAATTGACCCAACAGGTGAGTGTAGAGTAAAACAACGAACCTCTGAGTCGGTTGGGCTCACCGGTTCAGTCAAACTCTCTCTCGCAGACTTCCTGCCACTGCCAACAACTCCGCTAACTGACTCCACCTCATAAGCTTGTATCAGCTTATTAACCACAACCGCTAACTCCTTTAGTATAGCCTGCATGTTCAAACGCTGAAACGCTGGTGTAGGCGCCTGTCCCAGTGGTTTGTAAACGAATCAAAAATAAAACACAATGACACCCACCAGGGCAGAATCAAAAAAGAAAACTGAACACCACAAAGTCCAGCCGCCAATCCAACAAGGTGACTCAGAGCGAAATAAACAGCAGTTTATTGAAGTAGGCAAATTAAATACAGAACTGTAGGACTCTCCCTCAGACACGGTCTTGCTTCCGCCGTTCGGCTCCTTGCAACAATGTCCGGGATAAACGGTTCATTGAACCAGGAAGAGATGTCGAACCCGTTGTTCCGCTCTTCCCCCTTCGGGTCCTCAGTGTCACCTCCTTGATGTAAGTTCCCCCCTTGGGAACTGGTCGCTGTAGCATACGATCTTCCCCTGGTCGGTTGGGCACATGGAATTGACCCAACAGGTGAGTGTAGAGTAAAACAACGAACCTCTGAGTCGGTTGGGCTCACCGGTTCAGTCAAACTCTCTCTCGCAGACTTCCTGCCACTGCCAACAACTCCGCTAACTGACTCCACCTCATAAGCTTGTATCAGCTTATTAACCACAACCGCTAACTCCTTTAGTATAGCCTGCATGTTCAAACGCTGAAACGCTGGTGTAGGCGCCTGTCCCAGTGGTTTGTAAACGAATCAAAAATAAAACACAATGACACCCACCAGGGCAGAATCAAAAAAGAAAACTGAACACCACAAAGTCCAGCCGCCAATCCAACAAGGTGACTCACAGCGAAATAAACAGCAGTTTATTGAAGTAGGCAAATTAAATACAGAACTGTAGGACTCTCCCTCAGACACGGTCTTGCTGAGGTGGAGTCAGTTAGCGGAGTTGTTGGCAACAATGTCGGGATAAATGGTTCATTGAACCAGGAAGAGATGTCGAACCGTTGTTTTCTCTTCCCCGTCAGTGTCACCTCCTTGATGTAAGTTCCCCTGGGAACTGGTCGTATAGACGATCTTCCCTGGTCGGTTGGGCACATGGAATTGACCCAACAGGTGAGTGTAGAAAAACAACGAACCTCTGAGTCGGTTGGGCTCACCGGTTCAGTCAAACTCTCTCTCGCAGACTTCCTGCCACTGCCAACAACTCTGCTAACTGACTCCACCTCATAAGCTTGTATCAGCTTATTAACCACAACCGCTAACTCCTTTAGTATAGCCTGCATGTTCAAACGCTGAAACGCTGGTGTAGGCGCCTGTCCCAGTGGTTTGTAAACGAATCAAAAATAAAACACAATGACACCCACCAGGGCAGAATCAAAAAAGAAAACTGAACACCACAAAGTCCAGCCGCCAATCCAACAAGGTGACTCACAGCGAAATAAACAGCAGTTTGTTGAAGTAGGCAAATTAAATACAGAACTGTAGGACTCTCCCTCAGACACGGTCTTGCTGAGGTGGAGTCAGTTAGCGGAGTTGTTGGCAGTGGCAGGAAGTCTGCGAGAGAGAGTTTGACTGAACCGGTGAGCCCAACCGACTCAGAGGTTCGTTGTTTTACTCTACACTCACCTGTTGGGTCAATTCCATGTGCCCAACCGACCAGGGGAAGATCGTATGCTACAGCGACCAGTTCCCAAGGGGGGAACTTACATCAAGGAGGTGACACTGAGGACCCGAAGGGGGAAGAGCGGAACAACGGGTTCGACATCTCTTCCTGGTTCAATGAACCGTTTATCCCGGACATTGTTGCAAGGAGCCGAACGGCGGAAGCAAGACCGTGTCTGAGGGAGAGTCCTACAGTTCTGTATTTAATTTGCCTACTTCAATAAACTGCTGTTTATTTCGCTGTGAGTCACCTTGTTGGATTGGCGGCTGGACTTTGTGGTGTTCAGTTTTCTTTTTTGATTCTGCCCTGGTGGGTGTCATTGTGTTTTATTTTTGATTCGTTTACAAACCACTGGGACAGGCGCCTACACCAGCGTTTCAGCGTTTGAACATGCAGGCTATACTAAAGGAGTTAGCGGTTGTGGTTAATAAGCTGATACAAGCTTATGAGGTGGAGTCAGTTAGCGGAGTTGTTGGCAGTGGCAGGAAGTCTGCGAGAGAGAGTTTGACTGAACCGGTGAGCCCAACCGACTCAGAGGTTCGTTGTTTTACTCTACACTCACCTGTTGGGTCAATTCCATGTGCCCAACCGACCAGGGGAAGATCGTATGCTACAGCGACCAGTTCCCAAGAGGGGAACTTACATCAAGGAGGTGACACTGAGGACCCGAAGGGGGAAGAGCGGAACAACGGGTTCGACATCTCTTCCTGGTTCAATGAACCGTTTATCCCGGACATTGTTGCAAGGAGCCGAACGGCGGAAGCAAGACCGTGTCTGAGGGAGAGTCCTACAGTTCTGTATTTAATTTGCCTACTTCAATAAACTGCTGTTTATTTCGCTGTGAGTCACCTTGTTGGATTGGCGGCTGGACTTTGTGGTGTTCAGTTTTCTTTTTTGATTCTGCCCTGGTGGGTGTCATTGTGTTTTATTTTTGATTGCAACATTGTAATTAAACCTGGTCTCTGGTATTACATAACCTTACATAGCATCTCTCACTAGAATGTTAAAATGCTATCAAGTGTTACATAACCTATCTTAGCATTTTAACATTCTAATCCGAGGTGGTATCTGGTATTACATAACCTCACCTAGCATTTTAACATTCTAATCAAAGGTGGGATCAGGTATTAACTTCACCTAGCATTTTAACTTTCTAATCCGAGATAGTGTCAGGTATTACATAACCTCGCCTAGCATTTTAACATTCTAATAAGAGATGCTGTCAGGTTTTCACTGCTTTTGCTTGTGAAGAGACATTTGTATCCTAATCACTGTACCTGAAGTTTTTTGAAATGGGTAACTTGTAAAAGGTAATGGTATGAAGGGAGACATGACCCCTAATGCCCGATTTTATTTTGAGTGGAATTTTAGAATTTGAATGTTTGAAGCTTTGAATGCTTTTAAGGGAATTCGTATGTTGTGGTTTTAGGAATGCAAACTACAGGAGAAAAATCCAAGAAACACTAAAAGGAGTGTAATGGTCTTCATCCAGAGAGTGGTATTAAATGCAGTCTGTGATGAGAGTTTTACGCTAATGAATTGCAAGAGAGACTGAGTAATTATTTGTTATGCGTGTTCAGTAAGTGGTGAAAAGTAACAGCTTGGTCACCAGGTATGCCTTTCTCTCCTTTTTGTTTTGGCAGGTTGGTGAAAGGCATGAATTTCTCTGTGGTTGTGTTTGACACTGCCCCTACGGGACACACGCTGAGGTTACTGAATTTTCCAACCATTGTGGAGAGAGGTCTGGGTCGTTTGATGCAGATCAAAAATCAGATCAGCCCTTTCATATCACAGGTAGGAGGAGAAGCACTAGCTTAATCTGTAATTTCAGATAATAGTAGCTTTACACTTTGTCAGTGCCGCACAGAATACCCCTGGCTTCATTTGCATGACCAGAGTATGTGTTTTCGTTTATTTAAATGTATACACTTTCTTAATTGTCATTTGCATAAAAAGTGTGCATGAGTAGTAATGGATGGCACAGAAGGTGCAGCATTTACCATTACTGCCTGTCTGGCTGTCTCATAGCTCTTGGATCTGTCTTGCTTGGTGTATGTCTGAGATGCCTTGTGCGGAGTTTGCATGTCCTCCCTCTGTCCTGATGGGTTTATGCAGGGTGCTCCTTTTTCTTCACGTAATCCCAAAGTTATCTGTAGGGCGGGGTGCAAGCGCATGCGTGTTTGCAGACACATGAGCATGGGCCCTGCGATGGAACAGTTTCTCGTTCACGATCTCAGTCTTGCTCCTGTTTCCATCCCTAGTATATAATGTAGGTTGTTGTTGTTTGTCTTTCGGCTTTTCCCGGTTAGGGATCGCCACAGCGGAACTCCAGTCCGCTAATGATTGGCAGTAGACTTTCACAAACGTCGAGGTGTCAGCTCGACGTTCAACCTTCAAAGAAGGTCCATTTACGCATGTCTTTCGAACGCCCAGCCAACCGCTGGGAGGACATGCAGACTCCACACAGAAGGCACTCCCCGTACTCCAGCTGAGAATCGAACGGGAGAACCTAGTATATAATGTAGGTATCAGAGTGAATGAAGAGTAGTTCTAATCCTGCATAATTTTATCCTTGCTCAGCAGATGTAGGCTGTTAATGTAATGTAACTGTTTGTACTTTGATCACACTCGTAAGGTGGCTTGTTCATGAAGAAGTCAACATGGCTATGACACACTTTTTCCTTCCTGTATTGCTATGTGAAAGGCTTGCCGTTTTGGAGCTGCATGCAGTACTGCAGGAGTTTGCATAGGCAAGTGAGTGACCCACAGAGAAGACGGTATCACTCGCGAGTACAGGTGGGGTTCCCTTTTGGCTGTTCTGTCTTCAGAAAGGAGAGGAATAGTTTTTAAACAGCATCAGCATCTATTTCTAGCGCTTTACTTTTCACACATTGTACATTCAGGCAAACTCCATAACTAGTGTAATTACAGCGAGATTCTAAGCACAGTGCTGGTTGTGCAAGAGTAAAGGTCTTGCCAGTAATGTAGTTTTTTTTCTTTGTAGCATAAGTGTGCAGCTTATAATTTTTGCTTTACCTGTCGTTATTTTATTTTTTTTTATAGTGAAACACATTTCTGACATTTTTTTTTCAGGAGGTAGGTACTAATATGTTTCATTCCTGAATTTTTAGAATTCCTTACATTTGAGAATGATCACATTGATCTTACTTTCAGAGAGCGATTGATTAAGCAGAGATTTAAAGATCATGTAAACCCAGCAGTTACCTTAAAGTTACCTTAAATGTACTTGAAACAACTGGCTCAGTTATTTAACTTTGAATGTATATATTTTTAACTTTTTGTATTATCCGTAAAAATCCGTGGTATCTGCTGCAATAAATCTGACTTCTTGTCATCATGCCATCACCTTGATGGTGTGAGTTCTGATTATTGCTGTATTTACTGATAGTGTGCCTGTCTGGGTTCATGTGAATGCAGGATTTTTACTGGGGAAAAATTTAAAGAAAAAATATGATCATTTGAGTAAGTAAGCAATTGCCTATGGGAGTGAGCAGGGCAGGGAAACTTAAGTGTTGCTGTGTGCTTTGAGCATTTAGGCAAAAATCAGAGAATTTTGGCAGTTCATGGAACAGTAGGCAGATATGCAGACTCGAAAAGTAATATTTTGTTTGTACCTAATGATGCTCTTCCTTGGATCACTGTGGCAGTGTTCTAATACCGATGGGTTACCCATTGTTCCTCAGACTCCCATGAGATGCTGCAGAAATCCACCGTATATCCCATTGTTTCTCAGGCTCCCATGAGATGCTGCAGAAATCCGTCGTACGTCCCATTGTTTCTCAGGCTCCCATGAGATGCAGAAATCCGCCGTATATCCCATTGTTTCTCAGACTCCCATAAGATGCTGCAGAAATCCGTCGTACGTCCCATTGTTTCTCAGGCTCCCATGAGATGCTGCAGAAATCCACAGTATGTCCCATTGTTTCTCAGATGTCCACTAGTCTGCTGGAAGCTGATATTGTGTCCAACAAGACTGTTCATACAGACCTGGTTGAGAAGAAGGAATCTAGGATGCTAATCTGAGGGATCAGAGGGCGTACTTCAAATGCTGGTTAGGGAAGAGGTGTCTGTCATCCGCACTTTGTGAGGGTTGGATCTTGCTCCTAAGAAAAGGGAACAAAAAAAGGCATAATTCTCCTACACAGGCATCTCAAGAAAAGGAATGGGTTAAATTTTCACATGGCCTATACAATGCCCTATTGTTTTTGAAACCCCCTTTCTTTCTATTACTTCACAGCCCCACCTGTGTCAGAACAGAGGACATGAATCTTCATCTGAGGAGGAGGAAGAATCTGATGTCCTTCAAGGATGCATCTGCAGTCCTTACATATGGGTTGTCCTGCCTCAGGCAGCCCTTCAGTCGGCCGGATTCCAAAGTCTGGGTCCGGCGTCGGCTGATGTCGCCCCTTTCCCCGACGTCAGAGTGCCTGGGGTATAAAAGCGTCAGCCGACGCCATCTTCCTCAGTCTTTCTTGCCGCGCGGTGCCCGAAGCAGAAGCAGTTTGCAAGTGCCGGTCGGCCAGCTCCTGTGATTTCAGCTACCGAAGTCTTCAAAAAAGCTAAGTACCCCGTTGGGGACTCTTTCTTGCCTCAGCCGATGTCAGATCAAACAGTTAAAGTTAATAATTGTTTAAATTGTGGGAAACAAATACCTCATAAGGATTTCCACTCTTACTGCTTACCTTGCCTAGGCCCAGACCACGACGTCTCGGCCTGTACAGCCTGTGCTTCTTTCAATAAACGCACTCTCAGGCATCGGGCAGAGTTTGCAGAGGAATATTTTGGGCAAATTTACAGTTATAAAATGCCGTCGGAGCTTCCGACAGCTCATTTACCCAAAAAACGTAAGGAGAAGGACCGATACACGCGGTCCATGGTTTCGGCCGACTCCACACCCAGGCCTACCGCTCGGTCTCTGCTGAAACTGAATCTCTACCGGTTCCGACCGACGACACCGCTCAACCGGTACCTTCGGTACCGGAGGCCTCCACTGGGTCGGTCTTAGAATTAACGTCTGAAACCGATGCTCCGGAGATATCCGACACCATTTCTGTGGATAAAACTACTCCAGCATGTGGGGCAGCAAGGCCTCCTGTTTCCATGTCCATTAAGGCTTTTACTCGTGCTAAAGCTGCAAAACAGCCAAAATCTCTCCCTCCCAAGGCTATTCCTCAGGGATCCGCTACAGGTTCACAAATTTTGAGCTTAGCTGAGTACCTTATCTCCTTAATCAGGGGCTCTCAGCCACACCCAGACAGGGGCTGTCAACCACCTCCAGGCAAAAGGCCCAGGGTTGAGCAGACAGATCCCCAGTCCTCTGATGAGGCCTCAGATGACTCTGCCCTTTCGGATTACCAGGAAGAGGCCTTTCTGGCCTACGAGGATTCTGATGCAGAGGACTGTATTCCCTCGGCCTCCCCCCCCCGAAGAGTTGTCCTTTGGGGAGACCCTTCACTCCATGAGAGAGCATTTCAAATGGCAAGGCCAGGAATTCTCTGATTCCAGGAAGAGGTTAAGGACTTTTTTGCATTTACCTCAGCATAGACCTTTGGCTATTCCTCCTGTTTTAAATGTTATAGAAGATGTGTACTCCGAGTCTAGTATTTCCCCAGACTCCCTTCCTCCGGCTCCTGTCAAACCCGACAGGTACTACAGGGTCCCGGACACACATCTATTCCTTTATAAGGGCCACTCGGCTGACCCAGAAACTATTTCCCAGGGGCCTAAAGGGGTTGCAACCACCACTACTAAGAACCCACTTCCTTCTGAAAGGGAATCCAGGGCTTTAGAGAGATGGGGTAAAAAAGTGTACACTTCTTCCACTCTTTCTATGAGAGCATTGAATTGTCAATTCCATGTGATACAGTATCAAGAATATCTGTTAGATGAATTGCATAAAAAACTAACCTCACCTGAACCCCTAGACCGCAAGGCGCTTCAGGATCTGGTGCATAACTCCCAGCAGGTTAGCAACCATTTCTTACAGTGTGGTTATGATGCATTGGAAGCTTCATGTAGGTCGGCAATGACAGGTGCAGTCATACGTAGACATGCTTGGCTGAAGGAACAAACACTGCCAGATCATGTTAAAGCAAAGCTTCTGGATGCACCACTGGAAAAACAAAAGTTATTTGGTTCAACGGCTCAAGAGGTCTTGAAGAAATTTGAGGAAAAGGCTAAATCAGTACAGACAGTCAAAGATTTTCTCCAAGTCCAACCACGAAGATTCAGCAGAAATTGGCCTTCTAAGAATTGGTCCTTTCCAGACACAGACAGATTTCAAAGTGGCAAAAACAGGCGTGCCAGAGGTAGAGGGCAAGCTAGAGGCTCCTACAGAGGACGTCAATGGCAGCCTCCTAACCAGAGAGGTAGTGCAGGACCTACAACTGCTGCACAAGGACAAACTCAATGACTTGACTTTGACCCCGCCATCCAGGGCTCAATTGGAAGCACTTTTGGGCGGAAAGCTATCTTTATTCTCAGAAAATTGGCACAGTATTACAAGGGACAAATGGACACTGCAAATAATAGACAAAAAGGATACAGATTCCATTTTCATACATTACCAAAAAGACAAGGCATGCCAAACCTGTCACCGAATCAAAGGACAGAGGCTTTCAAGCAAATTTCCAACCTTCTGCAAATGAAAGCTATAGAAAAGGTTCCTCTCACAGAACAAGGCCAAGGATTTTATTCCAGACTATTCCTTGTCCCAAGAAAAGAAAAGCAATGGAGGCCTATTCTGGACTTGTCCGCACTAAATACTTATCTCATTGTGCCAAAATTCAAAATGCTGACCCTACAGCAACTCCTTCCCATGCTGGACAAGGGGTCCTGGCTGGTAACTCTAGACCTCAAGGAGGCATACCTGCATGTCCCTATCAGACAAAGTTGCAGAAGACACCTCAGATTTCTTGCAGGTTCAGAGCATTATCAATTCTCAGCATTGCCCTTTGGCTTATCTACTGCGCCCAGAGTATTCACGAAATGCCTGGCATCAGTAATTGCACACTGCAGACTTCAGGGGATTCAAATATACCCATACCTGGACGACTGCCTTATACAAGCGGACAGCCAACATACATTGGTAAAACACTTGAATTATGCCATCCGCCTACTTCAGGCCTTGGGATACACAGTCAACATTCAGAAATCAAGACTTGTTCCATCCCAAAGAATAATTTTCCTGGGTGCAAAACTAGATACAACCACCCAAATGGCTTTTCTCACAGAAGAAAAACAAGAGCAACTACCGGATTATTTCAGAAATCTGACAAAACAAACCCAGCTGACTGCAAGGAAAATCCTGCAGGCCCTGGGTTTCATGGCATCTTGCATTCTTCTGATTCCACAAGCAAGGCTGCATATGAGGAAACTACAATGGTGCCTAAAGAGTTTATGGTCTCAACACAGTCACAGCCTAGAAGCTTTGATCCCCCTCATTCCATGCCTTCAAAAGGAATTTCTGTGGTGGGCTCAAGCAAGCCAGTCAAACATGGGTCTGCCTTTCAACAAACCAAATATCAGCCAAACCATAACAACGGACGCCTCAGACCATGGATGGGGAGCGCACATGGAGGGCAGATGCATCCAAGGACAATGGACAAAAAAAATTGCGCCTGCACATAAACCAAAAGGAAATGCTGGCAGTGATACATTCAATCGAGGCTTTCGAACACTTCCTGCATCAAGGCCACCTGCTAATAAAGACAGACAAATACCACAGATGTCCTTCAAGGATGCATCTGCAGTCATAACATATGGGTTGGCCTAAAACTCAATATAGAACTGCAATCCCAGTTTGTACCAGGAAAAGACAACGTACTGGCGGACAGCCTAAGCAGAAATATCATGGATCCACACGAATGGATGCTGCAGCCAAGACACCTTCCTTCAGATAACACAATCATGGGGAAGGCCGGACATAGATCTTTTTGCCTCCCACCACAACCATCAACTGAAGAAATTCTGCACAAGGACATACCATCCACAAGCATGGAAAGTGGACGCCCTCTCGTTCAGCTGTAAAACTCTAACAGTATATGCATTCCCACCTCTTCCATTAATGACCAAGGTCTTACTGAAGATCAGGACAGAACAGCCAAAAGTGATTCTGATAGCTCCGGACTGGCCAAGACAACACTGGTACCCACTGTTAAGGAGCATGTCACGAACGAAATCGTGGCCTGTACCACAATGGCCACTTCTTCTGACACAGCACAATTACAAAACTCTGCACTCCAGCCTAAAAACCTTGCAGCTGACAGCCTGGAAAATACCTTGACTCCTCGCCAGGATAAACTATCCAAGAGAGTAAAGGATATCATCATGGAAGCTTGGAGGCCCTCCACATGAAAGGCATATTCAGCAAAATGGAAAAGATTTCGCACTTGGAACACCACAAAGGGCCAAGATCCGACAGTGATGAGCATTCCACATATTTTGGAATACTTGGCAGAAATGCTCCATAATGGCCTTTCTTACTCTTCCATAAAAATTCATGCTTCAGCAATTTCAGCAGAGTACAACACTGATCCACCAGTATTTTCTCATCCTCTGCTAAGGCAGTTTCTAAGAGGGATAAAAAACATCAACTCTTCAAGGAAACCACCAGTGCCTACATGGGACCTTAATTTCATGTTGGAAAAATTAACTGTACCTCCTTTTGAACCAGCAGCAGCTTCAGAACTACAGTTCCTGTCTTGGAAGACTGCCTTCCTTCTGGCCATAACCTCAGCAAGAAGAGTATCTGAGTTACAGGCCCTCATGACAGTACAACCATTTCTTATTTTTCATCAGGACAGAGTCTCATTGAGAACCAATCCTTCATTCATGCCAAAGGTGGTATCCAGGGTCTCACTGAACCAAGCTATTCACCTGCCTACCGTCTTTCCAAATCCACAAAACAAAGGAGAGAAACTTCTGCATACCCTGGACATTCACAGACAGTTACGCTACTACTTGGACAGAACTAAGACTTACAGAAAACTGACCAGCTCTTTGTAGCATATGCTGCTGGTGTACAAGGAAAAGCAATTTCCAAACAGACAATTTCAAAATGGATAGGGAATTGCATTCGATTCTGTTACTCTTTTCATGGCAAAACTGTGCCAGCTAACATTAGACCTCATTCCACCAGAGCCACAGCCACCTCCACAGCCTTCTTAAGAGGGGTGGCTACAAAGGACATCTTAGAAGCTGCTACATGGAGCTCCGTGCATACTTTTTCCAAGCATTACAACTTACCTTTATATTCCAGATCCAGAGCAGGCTTTGCTACTGCAGTCCTGCAGGGCATTTTAGCTACACCATCCTTCTCTTAGGTCCTACCACCCCCAGCTTGGCTATGGTATTCTACCCATATGTAAGGACTGCAGATGCATCCTTGAAGGACATAGTACAGTTTTGTACCTACCATAAATGTAGATGTCCAATAGGTATGCATCTGCAGTCAGGTTTTCCCTCCCTCCTACCCCCCTGTGGTATTCCTTGGGTACTTATCCCTCATTCTAGCTAGCTGGGGTTATCTATTATGGTGTATTTGTTTTTATATTGCTGTGCATGTTTGGAATTTTTTGCATCTCTCCAAATTTAACCTTCCTTAGAGGGCACCTGGCATCTGGGGCAAGAAAAACTGAGGAAGATGGCGTCGGCTGACGCTTTTATACCCCAGGCGCTCTGACGTCAGGGAAAGGGGCGACATCAGCCGATGCCGGACCCAGACTTTGGAATCCAGCCGACCGAAGGGCTGCCTGAGGCAGGGCAAACCCATATGTAAGGACTGCAGATGCATACCGATCGGACATCTACATTTATGGTAGGTACAAAACTGTACTTTTCAGGTGACTGTTCTTTGGCATACTCTTCACAGATTCATTCTACTTGGACAGCTGATCTCTGAGGATACTTACTCTCCCAAAAGATATTTCTTTGATGGGGAGTCAGGGAGCAGTCACTTCAAGTAATGCAACTTTTTGATTGAGAATCCATACAGGTGACTGACGTACAAAAGAGATGCCGCAACTTGCTCGAGGCAGGGGCTCCTACACCTTCACCTGTTGTTCCAGTTTTAGAGGTCATCCTAGATGTCTTTGCATCCACTTCTAATTCTGAGTCCCAGCCTCAGTACCCAAGAAGCTTGATAAGTTCTATAAGGTGCCTTGAGGACATGAAATTTCTCTACAAAAAAACTGTAGCAGATTCTTCTGTTTTTTTTTTCTTCACTGATAAACTCGCTAAGCGTTTACCAGCAGCTAATGTGTTGCCATCAGACAGACAGGGCCGTGGATAGTTATGGTAAAAAAGCTTCATCTCTACCACCTTGGCATTTAGGGCCTTAAATCACCAAACTCAAACGACAAGATACATTTTGTCCATTCTAAGGGAGTTGAATAAAACTGTAACTTAACTTTGAGGCTTCTGACACTAGGCGGCAAGTGATTTTTATGACTGTACAAGCTGCAGAAGTGGCAGCTTCTATATTAATTATATTAACATATATTAAATCCGGCTATGATGTGCAGACTTTTTTTTCCAGAACTGTAGCTACTGGCTGTGTTCGAAGATTTTTCTGGCTTTGCCTTCAGTCTCTCCTTGAGGATGTCAAGGCCAAGCTTTTGGATCCTCCCCTTTCACTAGGACCTTTGATTTGCCCCTCGTGCAGTAGAGCTTTTCAGGATTTTGCAGAAGAAAGATTAAAAGTGATGTAGGACTGTAAACAGATTTTTCACACGTTGATCGCTATTTACCAGATAAATTACCCTTCTAAGCCCACTTTCATTATCTGTGGGAAATGCAAACTGTCACAGAAAGGCAGGAAATAGCCATTCAAAAGATTTCAAGAGAAATGTACCTGTCTATATGTGTAAAAGCCCATTTTCCAGTCAAATCAACCTCAGCCTGACTTATCATATGCCCGTCCTTCCTCTCTACCTTTGGTCCAAGAATTCCCTTGTCAAAAAGACTCGCTCTGTCCCTTCCTGCCTGGGAATTCATCACCACAGACAAATGGGTCTTGTCCATCATTCAGCATGACTACATGATGTCTTGGTGGGAACTTCCCTCATTAAGGGGGATTCCTCCACCTCCTTCCAGTCAGACTCGTGTCCTCCCACCTCTCTTATAGAATCTCTTCACTCAGGGCCCTATAGAGCTTAGGAAAATACTTGTTTTCACGACTCTTCCTGGTTCCCAAAAAAGAGGGCACTTGGAAGCCCATTTTGGACTCGTACCATCTGAACACCTTTCTGGAGATAACATCTTTCAAGATGCTCTCCCTGCAAAGTGTTCTTCCTTTTATCATTCCTCAAGCCTTTAAAGTCTCTCTAGACTTGGACACACATCTGCATATTCATATTTACCCCACCTGCAGAAGATTCCCCTGGTTCTCTTTTTTTCATCACACTTTCAGTTCTCTGCTTTACCCTTCAGTTTATCTACCTCACTTAGGGTTTTCACAAAGTGCATCAGCCCATTGCCTTTTGCAAAACCCAGGGTATGCATATTTTCCCATACATGAATGACTGCCTTATCTAGGCCTCCTCCCAAGGCACCCTAGGACTGCATCTTAGTTTCACAGATGTCCTTCATGGATGCATCTGCAGTCATAACAAGTGGGTTGTCCTGTCGTCAGGCAGCCCTGCAGTCGGCCGGATTCCAAAGTCCGGGTCCGGCTTCGGCTGATGTCGCACTCCACCCGACGTCATCTCTGTTGGTCTTCGGGTATAAAAGCATCAGCCGACGCCATTTTCCTCAGTCTTTCTTGCCGCTGGCGCTCAAGCAGAAGCTGTTCGCAAGTGCCGGTCGGTCGGATCCAGAGATTACTTCTACCGAATACTACTTCAAGACTTCTAAAGCTAAGTACCCGTTGGGGACTCTTTCTTGCCTCAGCCGATGTCAGAAAAAGTTAACAATTGTTTAACCTGTGGGAAACAAATACCTCATAAAGATTTCCACTCTTACTGTCTGCCTTGTTTAGGCCCAGCCCACGACGTAGCAGCCTGTTCGGCCTGTGCCTCTTTCAACCGACGAACGCTTAGGCGTCGGTCGGAGTTTGCAGAACAGTTTTTCGGTACTGATTTTGCGTACATTATGCCGTCGGATCCTCCGACTACCCAATCTACCAAAAAACGCAAAGATAAAGACCGACACTCGCAGTCCGCGGTTTCGGCCGAAACCACGGTAAAGCAAACGGCGAGTGTCTCGGTTTCGGCCGAAACCGAGAAAACTGATCAAAGTACAGCTGAACCTATTCTTACAACTGAGGCCCCTGCTACAACTCTTGAATCGACCTCAGAAATTGTACCCACCACGGTGGTTGACTTATCAGACACCATCCCCTTGGATGTCTCTACCCCAGCACGTGGTGCTGCTAGGCCTCCAGCAGCCATGTCCATTAAGGCCTTCGCCAGGGCTAAAGCAGCCAAGACTACTAAATCAGTGCCTGTTAAACCCCCCACATCCAGGCCCACTTCTAGTTCTCAAATGCTTTCTTTGGCAGAAGATTTAATTTCTTTAATTAGAGGATCTCAATCTCACCCAGACAGGGCCTCTCAGCCCCAGAGAAGAGACCTAGGGCAGAGCCCCTGAGCCAGTGTCTTCTGATGATTCTGCTGATGAATCAGACATAACTGACCAGCCAGAGGCTCCCTTCTCCAATTTTGAAGATTCTGATGCTGAAGAATCCATTCCAGCTGCTTCCCCACCAGAAGAATTCTCCTTTGGGGAAACCTTGCATGCCATGCGAGAACAGTTCCAATGGCAGCAACAGGATTTTTCAGACTCCAGAAAAAGACTTAGGACCTTTCTGCACCTCCCACAGCACAGGCCCTTGGCTATACCTCCTGTTCTCTCTGTGGTGGATGATGCTTTCAATGATGTTTGCTCCGCTCCAGACTCTTTACCCCAGCCCCTGCCAAACCTGACAGATTTTACAGGGTGCCAGATACTCATCACCACCTTTACAAGGCCCCTCTTGCAGACCCAGAAACTATATCCCAGGGTCCCAAGGCAGTAGCCGTGACCACAGCTAAAAACCCTATTCCTTCTGAAAGGGAAGTAAGGTCATTAGACAGATGGGGTAAAAGGTCTACACTTCAGCTACTCTCTCAGCTAGAGCTTTAAACTGTCAGTTTCACATGATACAATACCAAGAGTTTATGCTTGATCAGTTAACTTAAAAACTAACCACTGATGAATCTCTTGATAAGAAATATGTATTAGAGATGGTAAATAACATACAACAAGTTAGCAACCATTCCTTAAAATGTGGCTATGATGCACTGGAGGCTTCATTTAGATCAGCCATGACAGGCACAGTGATAAGAAGGCATGCATGGCTAAAGGAACAAGCTTTACCGGATCATGTTAAAGCTAAGTTGCTAGATGCTCCTATGGACAAGACAAGTTTGTTTGGTACACCTGCCCAGCAGGTTATGAAGAAAATGGAAGAAAAGGCAAAATCTGTTCAAACTGTCAAAGATTTCTTGCAGGTTCAACCCCCAAGGTTTAGCAGGAACTGGCCTGCCAAAAATTGGTCCTTTCCTGACTCCACAAAATTTCAAAGGGGCAGGAATAGACGTTCCAGAGGCAGAAACCAATCCAGAGGAGGGGCCTACAGAGGACGACAGTGGCAAGGTAACAACAGAGGCACAGACACAGCCACTGCCACTACATCAGCACAACCACAGTGACTTAATCCTAACTCCGCCTACCAGGGAACAAATAGCAGCTCCTCTAGGCGGAAAGTTAACCTTATTTTCAAAAACTGGCACTACATAACAAAAGACAAGTGGATTTTACAAACCATAGATCAAGGTTACGGTTTCACTTCCACACTCTACCAGTCAAAGAGGAATGCCAAATCTACCTCCAAATCAAAAACAGAGGCTCTACGCCAGATAATGGAGTTAGCAAACATGAGAGCTGTGGAAAGAGTGCCAACAGCAGAACAAGGAAAGGGGTTCTATTCCAGACTATTCCTAGTTCCAAGAAAGGAAAAAGTTGGAGACCAATTCTCGACCTGTCCACCTTAAATACATACATCATTGTCCCAAAATTCAAAATGCTGACCCTACAGCAACTTCTTCCCATGCTGGGCAAGGAGTCTTGGCTGGTAACTCTAGATTTCAAGGAGGCATACCTGCACGTCCCCATTCGACCAATCTGCAGAAGATACCTCAGATTTCTTGCAGGATCAGAGCACTATCAATTCTCAGCATTGCCCTTTGGCTTATCTACTGCCCAGAGTATTCACAAAATGCCTGGCATCAGTAATCGCCCATTGCAGACTACAGGGAATTCAAATTTACCCATACCTGGACGACTGCCTACTACAAGGGGACAACAAAAGCAAGCTGACAACAGGTTTACAAAGGGTCATTTACTTGCTACAAGGACTGGGATACACAGTCAATTTACAAAAGTCAAGGCTGATACCATCCCAAACAAGGACATTCTTGGGCGCGGAATTGGACACAGTACAACAAATGGCATTCCTAACTACAGAAAAACAAAAAGAACTTCCTCTTTACTTCTTGGCACTAACAAAACTGAACAAGTTAACAGCAAGAAAAGTTCTGCAGGCCTTGGGCTTCATGGCATCATGCATAATCTTGGTCCCATTTGCCAGACTACATATGAGGAAACTACAGTGGTACCTAAAGAATTTATGGTCCCAACACAGACACAGTCTAGAAGCAGAAATCCCACTAATTCCATGCTTAAAACAGGAGTTCCTATGGTGGGCTCAGGCATGCCAGTCAAACCCAGGCCTACCCTTTCGCAGATGTCAACCAAGCCAGACCATCACAACAGACGCTTCAGACCTAGGATGGGGGGCCCACATGCTGGACAAATGCGTGCAAGGATTGTGGACACAGGATCAACTTCACCTACACATCAATCTAAAAGAAATGCTGGCAGTAAAACTGGCAATCCAAAAGTTCAAACCATTCCTCAAAGAGGGCCAGTTGATGATAAGGACAGACAACACCACAGTCATGTGGTACATCAACAAACAGGGAGGCACTCATTCATACCCCTATGCAGAATGACCTTGGAGCTGTGGACCCTGGCACTCAGCTACAACATTCAGTTACAGGCAATATTTGTACCGGGGAAAGACAATACTCTAGCAGACATATTAAGCAGAACCACTTCGGATGCCCACGAATGGAAGCTGCACCCGGACATCTTCAAGACCATCTCAAAGAAATGGGGAATGCCACAGATAGACCTATTCGCATCACCTCTCAATCACCAGCTCAAAAAATTCTGCACAAGGACATTCCACCCACTAGCATGGAAAGTGGACTCACTCTCCTTCAACTGGAAAGGCCTAACAGCATATGCATTCCCACCTCTTCCTTTGATACACAAGGTACTACTAAAAATCAAGGAAGAACGTCCAAGGATAATCCTGATAGCTCCAAACTGGCCAAGACAACACTGGTACCCACTACTGAAGAGCATGTCTCGGAACAATATGTGGCCAATACCCCTGATGCCTTTGTTAACTCAGAACAACTACAGCATCATACATCCAAACCTAAAAACGCTGCAACTGACTGCATGGAACATCACATAGCAGCAGCTAATCCAGAACTTTCCCAAAGAGTTAAAGACATTATTCTTGAAGCACGCAGACCTTCAACAAGAAGGAACTATGCTGGAAAATGGAAAAGGTTTGTCATTTGGAGTACGGAAAGAGGAAAAGATGTGTCAAACATAGATATGCCTAACATTCTGGAGTATCTGGCCGAACTTCTTCATTCAGGCCTGTCCTACTCCTCCATCAAGATACATGCATCAGCTATTTCAGCAGAATACAGCTTTGATCCACCTGTTTTTTCGCACCCTTTGCTCAGGCAGTTCCTCAGAGGAATCAAGAATGTAAAACCTCCAAGGAAACCACCATTACCAGCTTGGGATTTAAACTTTGTGCTAGAAAAGTTGACACTATCACCCTTTGAACCAGCAGCAACAGCAGACCTACAACACCTGTCATGGAAAACTGCCTTCCTACTGGCAATTACTTCAGCAAGGAGGGTTTCAGAACTACAGGCCTTAATGGCAGTGCAACCCTTCCTAATCTTCCACCAAGATAGAGTGTCCATGAGGACTAATCCTACATTTATGCCCAAGGTGGTATCCAGAGTATCTTTAAACCAGGCAATCCACCTACCTACCTTCTTTCCCAACCCACAAAACAGAGGGAAAGAATACTGCATACCTTGGATGTACATAGACAGCTACGCTACTACTTGGACAGAACAAAAATAGCAGAAAGACTGACCAACATTTTGTAGCCTATGCAACAGGAAGGGAAGGAAAAGCTATTTCCAAACAGACAATCTCCAAATGGATAGGAAATTGCATACGATACTGTTACTCCTTCCATGGAAAACCAATTCCACAGAACATAAGACCTCATTCTACAAGGGCAACAGCCACTACCACAGCCTTCTTACGAGGAGTGGCAACCAAAGACATTATTGAGGGCTACTTGGACCTCCGTGCATACATTTGCCAAGCATTATAATTTGCCTCTATATTCCAGATCCCGAGCAGGATTTGCCACTGCTGTACTGCAAGGGATCCTAAACACACCATAATCTACTTTTATCCTCCTCCCTAGTTGGCTATGGTATTCTACCCACTTGTTATGACTGCAGATGCATCCATGAAGGACATAGTACAGTTTTGTACCTACCATAAATGTAGATGTCCGAACTGGATAGCATCTGCAGTCAGGATTACCCTCCGCCTTCCCTCTGTGGTACTCCTAGGGTGTTTACCCTCCTAATAGCTAGCTGTTGGGGGGGAGTCTTTTATGGTGTATTTGTTTGTATATATGTACATATATGCTTATTTTTTGTGTTTACCTCTATCTATTTGGAAACATTGGCATCTATCCAAATTTTAGCCTGCAAGAGGGCTACTGGCGTCTGGGGCAAGAAACACTGAGGAAAATGGCGTCGGCTGATGCTTTTATACCCGAAGACCAACAGAGATGACGTCGGGTGGAGTGCGACATCAGCCGAAGCCGGACCCGGACTTTGGAATCCGGCCGACTGCAGGGCTGCCTGACGACAGGACAACCCACTTGTTATGACTGCAGATGCTATCCAGTTCGGACATCTACATTTATGGTAGGTACAAAACTGTACTTTTTACTTCCTGAAAGATTGGGATTCACCCTCAATCTCCAAAGGTCTTCTCTGACCCTTCCCCTCCTAGGAGGACCAGTTCTTATTGGGTTGCAGACTGAATACCCACCTGATGATGGGCTTTCTCCCAGAAGAAAGTTCAGTCTCAACTCCCCTTCATTCTGTGTCTGCAAGGAAAATTCTAAGGACCTTTGGTTATGTAACATCAACCATACCCATGGTGTCATTTGCCAAGCTACATGTGAGAAAGATCCAGTGGTACCTGAAATATTTTTGGTTTTAGCCCTGTCACCAACTGGTCTTCCAGATTTCTCTCTTGCCCTTGCTGAAGAAAACATTGCAGTGGAATTTCTTTCCCAAATTCAGCTCAATCCTGGCCTGTCCTTCCACCCGCTCCTAACCAGGATCTGCACACAGATGTATCAGATTTGGCATGGGGAGCATGGACAGGCTTGTCAACAGTTTAGAACCAGTGGTCCCACAAACAGATAATGCATCACTGTTGAAGAAAAGAAGGCCCTTATTCAAGCCCTTCTGGTGTTTTCTTACCTATGAACCCCAGAACCTCTCAGGTTTTTCACAGACAGCACCACAGTCCTATGGAACTTCAACAAATGGTGGGGAGGGGGGATAGGTTCTACCAGCTGTGCAGGCTAGCTCTTCTGAAATGGGGCCAGGCTATAAAAACAAATCTGTCCCTACATTACTGTTTAGATCATACTAAGACAATGTTCTCTCAGATGCTGTTGGTAAGTTCATGGAAAACACTAATGGATGGTCAACAGAGAGGCCTTCCTAGCATAGTCTACAGATGGGTATCCCTCAAAAAGATCTATTTACCTTCTCTCAGGACAAGCAGCTCAAGCTGTTTTGATCTAGATCTCCTTTTCCCCTGGGCCGGAGGTCAGAAGCCATGTCTTTCTGTTGGGAGGAGGTTGCGTCTAAGCCCCCTTTTCTGTAATCCCAAAGGCTCTACTGAAGATACAATGGGACAACCAAAAATCTTGCCCATGACTCTGTTTTGGCCAGGCAACAATGGTTTCCCTTTCATCTAACCAAGAGCCATCACTAGTTACCCCACAAAGTGGACTTACTTACACACAAAAATAGTCTGTCTGCTTCATCCCAACTTGCAGGTGATCAGCCTGTCTCTTTCGATGACAGCGTCCTAATTCGTTTTGGCATTAATTTTCTGAGGATATGCTTCAGAAGCTACAGGAGATGAGAAATCCAACCACTAGAATATCTTGCCCCTCCAAATGAAAAATATTTTCTATCTGGTGTCTTAAAAAGAATGAGAACCCCTGCAGATAGGGATCCCTATAATTTTGTCTTATCTGTGTGTGCTATTTGAAAACTGGACCAGCCTATTTATCCATTAAGCCACACTTGTCCACTATTTCTGCCTGTATGCGACTAAATCCCCTCTTGCTCACCAGAGTTGGTCAGACAGTTTGTAAAAGGAGTCCTTCACTTTAATCCAGAATCCACTTAGGAAGACTATTCCACTGTTGTGGGATCTCCACTTTGTTTTGGAAAAACTTACCTTGTTACCTTTTGAACCAGTGGCTTCAGACTCTCTAAAATTCTGTACTTGGAAAACTGTTTTACTGGCTGCCCTTCTGCTATAGGGTTTCTGAACTTCAAGCCCTTATGATAATCTCTTCCATTTGTATCTTCCATAAAGGCAGGGTTTCATATTAAGGGCTAATTCTTTCATGCCCAAGATGATAAATGAACAGTCTGTCAGCCAGGCTATACATTACCAGTCTTCTTTCCAAATCCACAGAACAAGGATAAGAGACTTCTCCACTCCCTGGATATTGACAGACAACCAAGATTTTACTTTGATAAGACTGAAGACATTAGGCAAATGGACCAGCTTTTCTTTCCTTTCTGTAATGCAATCAGCACAATTGTGTTTCTAAACAATCTCCAACTGGATCTCAAAATCCATTTCCTTTCATTATTCCTTCCTTGGCAAGTCCCTGTTTTCACCTGTGAAGGCTTTGTCCACCAGAGCAGTGTCCTCCTCTGTTACCTTCTTTAAACGTATTGACTCCAGAGCTCTTCTGGAAGCAGCCACCTGATCATCTGTGCACACCTTCACAAGACACTACATAGTGGATATTTTTTCAAGGTCAAGGACTTCCTTTCTGGGATTGGTACACAGCTCCTCTGTCTCCAGTCCATCCACCCTGTCCTCCTTTTAAGCTTTGGGAATCACCCTTCAGTGTTGGAATACTTCAGCAGTGATCTAAGGAAGGACATCGTACTGTTGTGTAAGAATTTACCATAACAGATATTCTACTGATGACTGTTGTAATATTGCATCACTTCCTCCTCTCTGCACCTTATGGACCGTTTGTGTATGGAGGGGGCAGTAACCCCCTTCTCCTAGCTCCATCATCTCCTGGCTGTAGATATTGAGAGAGTCTTCCACTCCTGCATCTGCCTATATACCCCTTCTCCCGTGGGCTGAAGTCATATGTCCGATATACGAGTGTATAGAAGGTTTTGACTTTGTAAGAAAACATCAGTATTGGAATATTGTGCAATAGTTTATACTGCATTTTTCCCCTTTAAAAAAGTATTGGAGCTGGTATGCCCCATAACACCATCTAAAATAAGTAAAAAAAAATAAATGTAGATGAACAAAAATTAGATGCATTCAGGTACAGCTGCGTGCACATGTTAAGTTAAAAAGAGGTACAGTAACTATAACATCTTCAAACATGTACAGAAAAAAGAAAAGAGCAATGTATCCATTATTTTTTTGAGCCTGCAGATTCAGACTTCGGTTTTGTGATTAGGTGTAGAAGAAGCCATTTTTATAGTTTTATTCATCATTTGTTTACCGGGAAAGTCCGACTTAGAACAAAGCCAGTTTTCAATGGAGGCCTGGGGAGAAACACTCTAGATGCATGTCTTTGTAATCTGGGAGGAAACCAAAGCACCTGGAGGAAACCCACAAGAACGCATGGAGGACATGCAGACTGCACACAGAAACCACCCCAGCCGAGAATCAAACAGGAGAACCTCTTGCTGAGATGCAACAGTGCTACCGCTGCACCACTGCGCTTTCCAAGAGTATAATTCAGTGTAGTAGGGAGTCTCAATGAAGCAATGGTGTAACAATGCTGTCAGATAATGGGCAAGTCTTCAGTGGCTAAATGGCTCCTTTTCCTCTATACCATTGATGCAGAAAAAGGTATATTTTACTCCATTGTCATTAAGTACTTAATTTGTGGCATTTCTATGGATTAGAATTCAGCAGTTCCAGGTGCTAGCTCTGGTCATGTAAAGGGATAAAGCCCTGACTGTGATCCAGGTGACCCAAGTTACAGTTCAGACACCGGAGAGGATGTGCATGCCAATCCTGAGGGAAGGTGGGAACTACAGAGGACAGGCATTTGGCCACCAGGCCAGGAAAGTGGTAGCTCTTGTTGTGGGTGAATGGGAAAGTGCATTTTCACAGGGAGGGCATTGTTGCTTATGTATTGAGGTAGGTTGCTTGCTCCATTCTCAGGGGATGGGTTAGGGCCATACAGAGACATTGTTGTTGCCAGGATGCCAGAAGAGACAAATGCTACCATGGCTGCTTGAATGACTGCACCCTGGTCCGCTGTCACCCTCACTGAAGATATACCCAAGATGGGGACCAGACTGCCTGGGGTCATGGAGGATGTGATGGTTGTCAGGCATGGTGTAAACAGCACATGGGGGGGGGGGAATTCAGCAGTTTTCAGTAAAACTAAAAAAGTATATTTACAGCTTTATGCCAAGAACAGTGGATGTTATTGGGGTGTGCAAGATAGTTGTTCTTGGTTCTGCTTTCACATCCTTTGTCCAAGACATCCATCATCTACAGAGGCCTTTGCAAATCCTTCTTGGTAACATGGTTTAAAAAAATTACATTAAACTCTTTTAACCGGCACCCATGGGGATTGGTATATGCTGGGTAACTGTAGCTTCTGGTTGCTCGAGAGTTACTATTAAAAATTAGGTCTGACTAATACTGTACCCTATACTATTTGTTTGGTTTGACTTGTTCTCGGGTTGGGGAGAGAGGGAATTTATTTCTGTCTTCCTTTTTAAAACTCTAAAAATGTAAGGTATGTTTCTGCGGGAGGGGAGGGGGGAGACAAAGTGCAACACATGAAAATTGTACCGTATTTTTTTGAATTTTATTTATTTTTTTGCGAGTTGCTTGAGTGCCGGTTGCTTTAACTTTAGTTCTAGTTAACTGAGAGTTTACTGTAGAAGGGGTTTATTCTCACTTTATGGGATCAGGTTCTTTTTGGTTTCCATCAGAGTAGAGTGGAGCGCTGCTGGAGACATTTCAGACCTTAATGAATGGATGGTGGCATTTCCATCTCTGCAGGCCAATAGTGATAGTTCTATCTATAGTTCAGCATCAATTAATGAAGTAAATGTAAGCTATCAGAGAATCAGTTATTTTCTCGAGGAATATTTGATGGAATAAAGAATCACAGGAGATGCCTACAATTTTTTGAAAGTAGAGAACACGGTATTTGCCACTAGTTTGAGCATTTCTGAAATCTGTAAGTATTTGAAAAATCTATTTAGGCCAATAGTAGCTGGGCAGGGTTCTAAGACCCACTGGGGCATGCATTGGTAGATGCCTGAAACAGATTTATGACTTAGCTGACCATCTAATTATTCATTCTTGGGATTTCTTAGGGAGACTTAAACAAGAACTTCAGGATAAAGATATCTTTTTAACCATCCAATGTAGTTGACCTTTATACATCCATCCCCAGAGAAGAAGGGATGGGCCATTTTTATGACAGTTTAGTTAGGTGCTCAAACTTTTTTTGTAACAGGATCAGTTTGATTCATGATCTCATGGCCGTTGTTTTGGATTACAACTGTTTTTTGTAGGTGAATATTATAAGCAGATCAGAGGGGTGGCAATGGGAGCCTCATGTGCTCCTATATATGCAAATTTGGTCTTGTTGAACTGAAAATGCAACAGTGTTTTTAATTGTAATTGTTATCAATTTGTAAAGTTATACATCTAGCACCTTGATGACATTTTTATTTTGTGGAAGTGATCCGAAAGAGAGATTAATAACTGTTAGTCATTTGAATAGCACTTCCAGTTTTTTGAAATTTACTTTTAATTATAACAGAACAGGAATCAACTATTTAGATACTTTATTTGTCATAATGATCATGGTTTCAAATCAGTTGTTTTTAGAAAGTCTACTTTTAGCAACTTCTGCTTGGACTTTTTAAGTAGTCGCCCATTAAACCAGAAGAAAAGAATTGTTAAAGGGCAATGTATAAGAATAGTCCGCATCACTTCTCATAATGCTGGCAGGGAGTTGGACCTTGTACCCAACATGTTTGTCTCCAGGGGTTATCCTTCCCACCTGGTAGAAGAAGCAAGTTATGTAGAGCCCGAATGGGGTAAGAAATACAAACCACTCATTGGGACAGGTTTAGCTAAAAGGAGTGATGAGTGTGAGTCAGGTAATTTTGAGAGAGCCTTGGTCGTAGAGTATGGCTCACAAGCTGGAGAAGTTAAAAATATTAACAGTAATTGGAACATACTCAAAAGCAGTCCACACATTTATAATATTTTAGGATCTTAAGCCATTATTCACTTTTAAAACGACTCCAAATTTGAAGGTGAAATTTGAAAGTATAGCTCAACCCATTATTTCTTTTGGGCCGCATAGGAATGGGTTTACAAAGTCTGGAGGATGTGGCCGTCACCCTTACATCCTTGAAGGAGAGGGGTTATCGTTGGAAAATGACTGCTTCAGAAGTCCACTTTTTAAAAGAGAATTGTCATTTGAAAGGGGTAGTTTATCTTGCCAAATGTGTGGGCTGCCCAGCTTATTACATTGGTAAAACAGAGAGAAGCCTTTGTAAGAGAATTTACAAGCAGTAATATCAAATTAGTAAGGAGAATATGAACAATGCCCTCTATAAGCATTCTGTCGATTGCCCTCCTTACAAAAATTATAATTGTGATATTTTGGAGCAATCCTAGAGATGGGTGTATGAAATTAGGGCTGGATGAGAGAGAAAAATGAAATGGTAGCTTAAACTGCATGCCTCAAACTTCCCTGGGTTAAATGAATACATCTTGCAACCTGTTTTAAATGTGAGGGCATGTTTGAAATAAAAGGATATTCTTCGTATTTCACTGTTGCAGTCATCACATTTGGGTTATCTGCCTGCAGGTAGCCCTCAGCCGGCCTGAATTCCAGAGTCTTCGGATTTGTGCGTCTGATGCTATCGCTTCTTCCATGATGTCATGTTGTCAGGGGTATAAAACATGCAGCCGACGCCATTACATCAGGTTTTCTTGCTGTGCGGTGCCCGAAGCAGAAGCAGTTCGCAAGTGCAGGTCGGCTGACTCCTGAAATGTTTGTTTTTGAGTTTCAGACCTGAAGTCTTCAAAAAAAGTACCCCGTTGGGGATCCTTTTATGTCCTTCAAGGATGCATCTGCAGTCATAACATATGGGTTGTCCTGCCGCAGGCAGCCCTCGGTCGGCCGGATTCCAAAGTCTGGGTATGGCCTCGGCTGATGTCGCACTTCACCCGACGTCATAGCTCCTGGGGTATAAAGGCATCAGCCGACGCCATTTTCCTCAGTCTTTCTTGCTGCGCGGTGCCCGAAGCAGAAGCTGTTCGCAAGTGCCGGTCGGTCAGATCCAGAGATTTCAGCTACCGAAGACTTCTAAAAAAGCTAAGTACCCCGTTGGGGACCCTTTCTTGCCTCAGCCGATGTCAGAAAAAGTAAATAATTGTTTAACTTGTGGGAAACAAATACCTCATAAGGATTTCCACTCTTACTGCCTTCCTTGCTTAGGCCCAGACCACGACGTATCAGCTTGTTTAGCCTGTGCTTCCTTCAACCGACGGACACTTAGACGTCGGTCGGAGTTTGCAGAAGAGTTTTTTGGTCCCGCTTTTGCATATAAAATGCCATCGGAGACTCCGACTACTCATTTTGCTAAAAAACGCAAGGAAAAGGACCGACACTCGCGGCCCGCGGTTTCGGCTGAAACCACGGTTAGGCCTTCCACGAGTGTCTCGTTTCAGCTGAAACCGAATCCTCGGTTCTTCCTTCGGCCGCAAGCATGCCACCGACAACCGAAGCCACAGAGGCCCCGACTGAGTCGGCTACAGAAATTCCTACCGAAGAAGCAGGCACACAAGTATTGTCAGACACCATTCCATTGGACATTTCTACTCCTGCACGTGGGGCTGCTAGACCCCCTGCTTCTATGTCTATTAAGGCCTTCTCCAGGGCTAAAGCAGCTAAACTTTCCAAGGCCTTGCCTACAAAAGCTCCCCCTCACAGACCTTCCTCCAGTTCTCAGATTCTCAGCCTCGCTGAGGACCTTATTTCTTTGATCAGGGGATCCCAACCTCACCCAGACAGGGCCTCACAACCCCCTCCTGGAAAAAGGCCTAGGACTGACGCCCCTGAACCTCTTTCCTCTGACTATTCCTCGGATGGATCAGATTTATCAGACCATCAGGAAGGACCATACTCACCTTATGAGGATTCGGATGCAGAAGACTCCATTCCTTCTGCCTCCCCCCCCCAGAAGAATTTTAATTTGGGGAAACTCTACATTCAGTGAGGGAACATTTCCAATGGCAGGGTCAGGATTTTTCTGATTCTAGAAAAAGGCTAAGGACTTTTTTACACTTACCTCAGCATAGGCCTCTAGCCATACCACCTGTACTATCAGTTGTTGATGATGCATACAGTGATGCCTGTTCAGCCCCTGATTCTCTTCCCCCGGCCCCTGCCAAACCTGACAGATATTACAGGGTCCCGGATTCTCATTTCCACTTGTACAAGGCCCACGCTGCAGACCCAGAAACCATTTCTCACGGCCCCAAGGGTGTAGCAGCTGCCTCGGCCAAAAACCCCCTACCCTCTGAAAGAGAATCAAGAGCATTAGAGAGATGGGGTAAAAAGGTTTATACATCTGCTACTCTTTCTGCCAGGGCTTTAAACTGTCAATTTCACATGATACAGTACCAGGAATTTTTGTTAGATCAACTGAATAAAAAGCTTTCCTCTCCTGAACTTTTAGACTGTAAGTCCCTTCAGGAGTTGGTACACAACTCTCAGCAGGTCAGTAATCATTTTTTAAAATGTGGCTATGATGCACTGGAGGCTTCATTTAGATCAGCTATGATTGGAGCAGTGATTCGAAGGCATGCCTGGCTAAAAGAGCAATCCTTGCCAGACCATGTTAAGTCTAAACTCCTAGATGCCCCTATGGAGAAACAGAGTTTATTTGGCTCCCCTGCACAGGAGGTACTAAAGAAAGTGGAAGAAAAAGCAAAATCTGTGCAAACAGTCAAGGATTTTCTGCAGGTCCAACCTCCGAGGTTCAGCAGAAATTGGCCTTCAAAGAATTGGTCCTTTCCAGACACCTCCAGAGCACAGAGAGGCAGGAATAGACGCCCAAGAGGCAGAGGTCAATCAAGGGATGCCTACAGGGGCCGTCAGTGGCAACCTGACAACCAGAGGAGTGCCTCCACAGCTGCGACTGCAACCACTTCCACAGGACAGACACAATGACTTGGCTCTGATTCCGCCTACCAGGGAACAATTGGAAGCACCCTTGGGCAGAAAGTTAGCTTTATTTTCAAAAAACTGGCATTGCATTACAGGAGACAAATGGACTTTGCAAACAATAGACAAAGGCTACAGGTTTCACTTCCACACTTTACCAAAAAGAGAGGAATGCCAAACCTTCCACCAAGCCAGAAGTCAGAGGCTCTAAAACAAGTCATCAACTTACTAAGGATGAGAGCAATAGAAAAGGTACCATCTATGGAACAAGGCCAAGGATTTTACTCCAGACTATTCCTTGTACCAAGAAAAGAAACTCAATGGAGGCCTATTCTCGACTTGTCCGCACTGAACACATATCTCATTGTACCAAAATTCAAGATGCTGACCCTACAGCAACTTCTTCCCATGTTGGGCAAGGAGTCTTGGCTGGTGACTCTAGATCTCAAGGAGGCATACCTGCACGTCCCTATACGACCAGATTGCAGAAGACACGTCAGATTTCTTGCAGGATCAGAGCATTATCAATTCTCAGCATTGCCTTTTGGCTTATCTACTGCGCCCAGAGTATTCACGAAATGCCTGGCATCAGTAATTGCACATTGCAGGCTTCAGGGAATTCAAATTTACCCATACCTGGACGACTGCCTAATACAAGCAGACAACAAGGCAAAAATAATAAAGAATTAGACCTATGTCATACAACTGCTGCAAGCCTTGGGATACACAGTCAACATACAGAAGTCAAGACTAGTGCCATCCCAAAGGATAACTTTTTTGGGTGCAGAACTGGACACAATAACTCAGATGTTTTTTTCTCACAGAAGAAAAACAAAAACAACTTCCAGTCTACTTCACGACATTGACAAGACAATCTCATCTTACTGCAAGGAAAGTCCTGCAGGCCCTGGGTTACATGGCATCCTGCATAATCTTGATCCCACATGCCAGACTGCATATGAGAAAATTACAATGGTACCTAAGAAATGTATGGTCTCAACACAGACACAGTTTAGAAACCAGGATACCAATCATTCCATGCCTGAAAAAGGAATTCCTGTGGTGGGCTCAGGCCTGCCAGACCAACAGAGGGTTGCCTTTCCACAAACCACAACCAAAGCAGACCATCACCACGGACGCCTCAGACCTAGGCTGGGGCGCACGCATGGAAGACAAGTGTATCCAAGGCCTATGGTCCCAAGACCAGCTGAATCTACACATAAATCTAAAGGAGATGCTGGCAGTGAAGCATGCAATAGAGGCATTCCAATCATTCCTCCAGCAAGGACACCTGGTGATAAGGACGGACAATACCACAGTCATGTGGTACATCAACAAACAGGGAGGCACGCATTCCTACCCTTTATGCCGGATGGCAATGGAGCTGTGGAACCTAGGCCTGAATCTCAACATTCAACTGCAGGCCAGATTCGTACCAGGAAAAGAGAATTCACTAGCAGACAAATTAAGCAAAACTACCACGGATGCTCACGAATGGATGCTGCATCCAGATATCTTCAAAACCATAACAAAGAAATGGGGAATGCCAGAAATAGACCTGTTCGCCTCCCCACTCAACCACCAACTGAAGAAATTCTGCTCAAGAGAATACCACCCACAAGCCTGGAGGGTGGACTCCCTTTCTTTCAGCTGGAAGGCCCTGACAGTTTATGCCTTTCCACCTCTCCCATTGATGTACAAAGTTCTACTGAAGATCAGGGAGGAACAGCCAAAGGTAATTCTGATAGCTCCAGACTGGCCAAGGCAACATTGGTATCCGGTACTGAGAAGCATGTCTCGGACGAACCCATGGCCTCTACCTCTATGGCCTTTACTTCTAACACAGAACAACTACAAGACCCTTCATCCAAACTTGAAAACACTGCAGCTAACTGCCTGGAAAATTGCATAAAACAAAACCAACCTGTTTTATCTCAGAGGGTCAAGGACATTATCCTGGAGGCTCGCAGACCCTCCACAAGGAAAACATACTCGGCCAAATGGAAGAGATTTCTCATTTGGAGTGCATCAAAGGGAACAGATGTCAAGCTTGCAAACCTAGCACACATCCTTGAATACTTAGCAGAGCTGTTCCACAATGGCCTGTCCTATTCTTCCATTAAGATTCATGCTTCAGCAATTTCAGCAGAGTACAACATGGATCCTCCTGTCTTCTCTCAACCTCTCCTCAGACAATTTCTAAGAGGGATCAAAAATGTAAAACCTCCAAGGAAACCACCTCTGCCTGCATGGGATCTCAATTTTGTGCTGGAAAAATTAACACTTCCCCTTTTGAACCAGCTGCATCAGCAGACTTACAGTTCTTATCTTGGAAAACTGCCTTCCTTCTAGCAATCACTTCAGCAAGAAGGGTATCCGAGTTACAGGCATTAATGGCAGTACAGCCTTTCCTTATCTTTCACCAGGATAGAGTGTCTCTGAGAACCAATCCTACTTTCATGCCAAAGGTGGTATCCAGGGTATCCTTGAACCAAGCTATTCATTTACCTACGTTCTTCCCTAACCCACAGAACAGGGGGGAAAAACTACTACACACCTTGGACGTACATAGACAACTGCACTACTACCTGGACAGAACTAAGACCAGCAGAAAAACTGACCAGCTTCTGGTAGCATATGCAACAGGAGTGCAAGGAAAAGCAATTTCCAAACAGACAATTTCAAAATGGATAGGAAATTGCATTCGATTCTGTTACTCTTTTCATGGAAAGACAACTCCTGAAAATATCAGGCCTCACTCAACAAGGGCTACAGCCACCACTACAGCTTTCCTACGAGGAGTGGCTACCAAAGACATTTTAGAAGCTGCTACTTGGAGCTCCGTGCATACATTTGCCAAGCATTACAATCTTCCTTTATACTCCAGATCCCGAGCAGGCTTTGCAACTGCAGTCTTACACGGGATCTTAACTACACCATCTTTATCTTAGTGCCTCCTCCCCCAGTTTGGCGATGGTATTCTACCCATATGTTATGACTGCAGATGCATCCTTGAAGGACATAGTACAGTTTTGTACCTACCATAAATGTAGATGTCCGATAGGTATGCATCTGCAGTCAGGATTACCCACCCTCCTTCCCCTCTGTGGTATTCCTAGGGTGCTTATCCCTCTATCAGCTAGCTGGGGGAATCTATTATGGTGTGTTTGTTTGTATGTATATATGTATATATTCTTGTTTTGTTTGCTACTGTTTGGAATTTTCAACATTTATCCAAATTTAGCCTTCCTAGAGGGCACCTGGGGCAAGAAACACTGAGGAAAATGGCGTCGGCTGATGCCTTTATACCCCAGGAGCTATGACGTCGGGTGAAGTGCGACATCAGCCGAGGCCAGACCCAGACTTTGGAATCCAGCCGACCGAGGGCTGCCTGCGGCAGGACAACCCATATGTTATGACTGCAGATGCATACCTATCGGACATCTACATTTATGGTAGGTACAAAACTGTACTTTCTTGCTCTAACCGATGTCAGAAAAAATGAACAATTGTCTTGCCTGTGGAAAGCAAATGCCTCATAGAGATTTTCATTCTTACTACATCACCTGTTTAGGCCCCGACCACGACATCCTTCGCCGTCTGTTTTGTGCCTTGTTCAACACCTGAACTATTTGTCGTCAGGCTATTTTTGTAGCTAAATACTTTCTTTCTCGATCTTCTTACTCCAAAATTGGTTTGTTAAGCCATCCAACTACCGATCTCCCAAAGAAAACATAAGGATAAAGACAGAGACAGACCGCATATGTTCAAAACTGCAGACGATGCTTCCGAAAAGCTAGTTGCCAGCCCGCCGGTACTCGGTGAGGTGCTTTCGCAGCCCCTGATACCCGCTACTACAGATTTTCAGGCCTCTACAGAGACCCATTCGGAGTCTGGTATGCCACAAGATGCTTCTTCAGCTATGGAACCTGCGGATGTCTCTACCTTGGATGGGTCCAGAGCCGCTGTGCAAGCACCGGCTTCGGAGGGTATATTCAGGCCTACTGATTTTCATATCAAACCGACAACTTTGTTTCAAGCTAAAAATACCAAATTCCTCAAGCCTAAAGCTCGCACTAAGCCTAGAAAACCAACGACCAAAGCACATTTTCAGGCACACATGCCTCAAAAACAAATGCTTGGAATGGCTGAAGACCTTATTACCTTCATTAGGGGACGCCAGCCTTCCCCCTCTAAGAGACCTAGAACTGATTTTCTTTCTGATTCTTCTGATCAGGAATCTGATATCTCTGTTTCTTCTGACTACCAGGATTTACCCTTATCTACTTATGAGGATGCTGTTGCAGAGGATTCCATTCCCTCTCCTTTCCCTCCGGTAGATGTTTCTTTTGGTGAAACCTTGCATACCCTTAGGGAGCATTTTGCTGGGAAAGCCAGGACTATTCTCAATCCAAAAAGATATTTGGGGAATTTTTAAACCTGCCTCAACACAGACCTGTAGCTATCCCTCCTGTTCTGGAGATTGTAAATGTTGTTTTCTTGGAGTCCAGCCTTACCCCAGACACTTTGCCTCCAGCTCCTAGGAAACCTGACAGGTACTGCAGAGTACCTGACTCTCACAAATTCCTTTTCAAGAATCCTACTGTGGATCCAGAGACCATTTCCCAAGGACCAAAAGGCATTAAGGCTACTACTGCCAAAAATCCTACCCCTTCTGATAGGGATTCTAGAGCTTTAGACAGATGGGGTAAGAAGGTATATACTTCTGCCACTTTGGCCATTAGGGCTTTAAATTGCCATTTTTATATGTTAAAGTATCAGCAGCATATTATGGGCTTAATTAAACAGAAAATGATGTTGATTACTGACTGTGCTGAGCACAAAGATTTACAAGAGTTAATGCATTCTGCTGACCAAGTAGGTAAACATACTTTGCAATGTGGTTTTGATGCTTTAGAAGCATCTTGCAAGGCTGCTGTCACTGGGTCTGTATTTAGAAGGCATGCTAGACTTAAGGAACAAAACTTGTCAGATCATGTCAAAGCAAAATTACTGGATGCACCATTAAATCAAGAGTGTCTATTTGGTGATAAAGCAGAAGTCCTCAAAAGGATGGAGGAAAAAGCTAAATCTATGCAAACTGTTAAAGATTTCTTACAAGTACAGCCACCTAGATTCAGTAGGCATTGGCCTTCAAAGAACTGGTCCTTTCCAGTCCCTTCCAGGCCTTCTCAGTCCAAACCCAGGAGCAGCAGACCACCAAGACTTCAGTCTCAGGCTATGCACAGTTCTAAGCAGTGGAGGCCCCCCACTTCCAAAGCAGGGAAGTAGTAAGGCTCCCCCCTATGGAAAAATGGCACAATGACTTATTCTTACCCCAACCACGCCTTGCTCAACTACTTGCTCCCTTAGGAGGAAAGCTCGCCCTGCATGCAAAAAACTGGGAACTCATTACCCAAGACAAATAGGTTTTAAACATAGTTTCCGTATAATATGGATTCCACTTCCACTCACTCCCAACCCCAAGTGGATGGACAGACCTTCCCCCACACCAGTGGGCGGAGGCCCAAAAACAAGTGCTCTCTCGCCTCAGTATCGGGGCTATTCATCCTGTTCCAGCAGAGCAAAGGGGACAAGGTTTTTTATTCAAGATTGTTCCTGGTTCCCAGAAAAGAAAACTCCTGGCGTCCTATTCTGGGCCTTTCTATTCTCAACACCTTTTTGGTGGTTCCAAAATTCAAAATGCTAATTCTTCAGCAGCTTCTTCCTATGCGAGCCAAGGATGCCTGGCTGGCAACTCTAGACTTAAAAGAAGCTTACCTGCACATCCCAATAAGGGAATCCTGCAGAAAATTCCTACGCTTCAGGGCAGTTCTCTGCTCTGCCCTTTGGCTTATCTACTGCGCCCAGGGTATTTACAAAGTACCTAGCTCCTGCCATTGCTTTTTGCAGACAGAGAAATATTCAGATTTACCCATATTTGGACGATTGCCTGAGTCAAGCAGAGAGTCAGGACTTGCTATTACAGCACCTGGCATTTGTAAAGAGACTTCTAACTTCACTGGGGTACACCATCAATGAGAATAAATCACACCTATTACCTGCCAACAGATTGTATTCCTGGGAGCAAGCTTTAACACAACTTCTCAGATGGCATTCCTCACTCCAGCGAAACAAGTTCATTTGACAACCTACTTCAGACTACTGGCCACACAAACCCAACTATCTGCAAGGAAAATCCTGCAAGCCCTGGGGTTCATGGCTTCTTGCATTCTGTTAATTCCTTATGCAAGACTGCATATGAGGAAACTTCAGTGGTACCTAAAAAGTCTATGGTGTCAACATTCTCAGGACCTGGAAACAATGATTCCTATTATCCCTTGTCTAAGGGCAGAGTTCCTTTGGTGGGCAGAGGCCTGCTGCCACAATGAGGGACTCCCTTTCACTCTTCCCCCCGTCGCCCAAACCCTAACAGACACATCAGACTATGCATGGGGAGCTCACATGGCAGGGCAGTGCATTCAGGGCAAATGGAACCCAAAACAGATGCACCTGCATATCAATCAAAAAGAAATGTTAGCTGCACAGAATGCTCTGACAGCCTTCAAAAACCTTATTCTTCCAGGACAACTATTGATAAAGACTGACAACACCACAGTTATGTGGTGCATAAACAAGCAGGGGGGAACCCATTCCTATCCACTCTGCAGACTAGCCATGTGTCTGTGGAACACAGCCTTGTGCAACCAAGTGACCCTACAAGCTCAGTTCCTACCAGGCAAACTAAATTCACTGGCAGATGACTTAAGCAGAAATCTCATGGACCCACACAAATGGAAATTGGAACCCAAAATATTCAAGCTCTTGAACAAATGGAGGACTCCAGAGGTAGACTTGTTTGCATCCCCTCAGAACTACCAATTGAACAAATTCTGCACCAGAACTTCCCACAGTCAAGCTTGGAAAGTGGATGCCCTGTCCTTTACCCGGGAAAGCCTCAGTTTATGCCTTTCCCCCTCTGCCTCTCCTCTCGAAGGTTCTACTAAATATCAAACAGGACAAGCCAAGGACAATACTGATTACACCAGACTGGCCACGCCAGCACTGGTACCCTCTTTTGTGCAGTCTGACAGTGCTATAACCTTGAAACCTGCCTCAGACCCCTTCCCTGCTGTCCTAGCAGGTGGGCCAGATTCTGCACGCTCAGCTTCAAACCCTGAACCTAGCAGCCTGGCTAATTCTCTGACCTCACCTCCAGCAACCCTCAGTAAGCAGGTGCTGGATGTCATTCTTGAGGCAAGGAGACCTAGTACTAGAAAATCCTATTCAGAAAAGTGGAAAAGATACTGTTCCTGGAGCCAGGCTCAGGGGATGGGCACAAAGGTGCCCAGCTTGCCTCATATTCTAGATTATTTAGCAGAAATGCTGCACAAGGACCTGTCTTTCTCTTCAATTAACATTCATGCCTCTGCCATATCAGCACATTATAATACTGACCCACCCCTCTTCTCTCATCCCCTGCTAAAACAATTCCTTAGAGGGACCAAAAATTTAAGACCCCCCAGAAGGGCTCCCACTCCAGCCTGGGGCCTTAACTTTGTATTGGAAAAACTCACTCTTCCCCCTTTGAACCAGCTGCTACAGCAGTTGAAATTATTTTCTTAGAAAACAGATTTACTTCTAGCCATCACTTCAGCAAGAAGAGTGTCTGAACTGCAGGCCCTCATGGCAGTGGAACCCTTCATTATCTTCCATGCGGACAGGGTTTCCCTCAGGACTAATCCATCCTTCATGCCCAATGTGGTGTCTAGTGTGGCTCTAAACAAGTCCATTCATTTGCCTACTTTTTTCCCTAATCCTCAGAATAAAGGGGAAAGGATACTGCATTCTCTGGACATACACAGACAGCTTAGATGCTATTTGGACACGGCTAAGCCTCTCAGAAAATCTGACCAGCTGCTAGTTGGCTTTGCTGCAGCGGCAGAGGGGAAGGCCATTTCAAAGCAAACCATTTTCGAATGGATAGCACATTGCATCCGTTTCTGCTACAAACACCATGGAAAACCTACCCCACAGGGGATAAGAACACATTCCACCAGGGCTGCCATCTACCTCTGCTGCATTTCTCAGAGGAGTCCCTACCGGAGACATCCTGGAAGCTGCAACCTGGAGCTCTGTACATACTTTCACCAAGCATTACCACCTGCCTATCTTTTCTAAATCCAGAGCTGAATTTGCCACAGCAGTTTTACAGGGCCTTATTGCTAACCCCTAATGCTCTTTAACGACCTCCACCTTTCCTTAGCTTTGGGAATCAACCCAAATGTGATGACTGCAACAGTGAAATGCAAAGAACATAGTACAGTTGTGTACACTTACTATAAATGTAGATGTTCAAGTCTATTCACTGTTGCAGTTTTGGTTACCCTCCCTCCTGCCCCCCTGACTTCTCTTGACTTTTACCTTTCCTCCTTGTTTGGCATGTATTATATCATGTGTATTTGCCTTTTTCTGGGGGTGTTCCATACCATGTGATTGCTTCCTATTGTGGGGGTACCTGACATCTGGGGCAAAAAAAAATGATGTAATGGTGTCTGCTGCATGTTTTATACCCCTGACGACCTGACATCATAGAAGAAGCGACAGGATCTGATGCACAAATCCAAAGACTCTGGTATTCAGGCCGGCTGAAGGCTACCTGCAGGCAGATGACCCAAATGTGATGACTGCAACAGTGTATACACTCAAACATCTACATTTATGGTAAGTGTACACAACTGTACTTTCTGATTTTAATATGTGGTTTTTTTTTTTTTTTTTTTTTTCTTTTTACCTTATGGAAATGGTTGGCAATTGCTATAAAATTCAATGATGGCGTGATGGTTTACATTTTTGTATTTTTACAGCAATGTTCCTTTAAGGAGGTTTTTTTTTCCTTAATTACTGTCTTTTTAATTGTATGTAAAGCAAGTCTCTGGTTTAGTGAATTAATTCTGATGAAGTCCTAGTTTTGTAGGACGAAAGCACTCAATCTTTTTTATATTTTTAATAAAGAAAGAAGTCTTATTTTGTGACTTCTCACATTTATTTCAATTTTTCAGTTTGTTGTATTGCACCATCTTTTATTTCTAAAGATAATCATCTGACACCATTTGTAAAGAATGTCAGCAACAACAACTTGCCCACCAGTCCACAGGACATCAAAGGCAGATGGAAGGAGTACTTCCAGCAACTCCTGAATGAAGAAAATCCCACAGGAAATGTATTGACCCAGATACAGCTCATGATGATAGAAGAGGAAGGGCCCACCATAGAAGCAGTAAAAACAGCACTAAGGAAAATGAAGTCAGGGAAAGCAGCAGGCTCAGAATATGTCATGGCAGGTATAATAAAGATTTGTGTGAGTTGAGGGAGAAATGGATTCGGAGAGTACTTGTAGTACGGAGAAGGCATATCCCATATGACTGGAGAATAAACATTCTAGTGCTAGTGTATAAAAAAAAGGGGGACATCACAACTGTGGGCAGAGTAGTAAACATTAAGATGGGAAATGATCAGTTCAAATTCATATCAGGATGCAGCACAACTGACCTAGTGTTTCCAGTGAAACAGATAGTGGAGAAGAGGCAAGAGTCCAACTAGACATTCCTTGACTTATAGAAAGCATATGACAGGGTCCCAAAAATGTTGATTTGGGGTACTGCAATATTTCAAAGGCCTGGAAACATTGGTAGAATTAGTTACGGCTGTGTACAAGGACCCAGTGACACAAGTACAGTGTTTGGACTCACTCCCACTCAGAACCCCTCTGTGGGTGTGCGTCAGGATTCAGTTCTGAGCCCACTACTGATGTTCATCGTGCATACAGCTGCAGTCATTACAGATGGGTTATCCTGCCGTCAGGCGGGTCCTCGGTCGGCCGAATTCCAAAGTCTAGGTCCAGCGTCGGTTGTCGTCACTTCTTCCCTGACGTCAGTGCGGCAGGGGTATAAAAGAGGCAGCCGACGCCATTTTCTTCAGTCTTTCTTGCCGCGCGGTGCCCGAAGCAGAAGCAGATCGCAAGTGCCGGTCGGCCAGCTCCTGAGATTTACGAAAGTATTTCAGCCGAAGTCTTCTTGAAAGCCAAGTACCCCGTTGGGGAAACTTTTCTTGCCTCAGACCGATGTCAGAAAAAGTTAATAATTGCATTTCATGTGGGAAGCAAATACCGCATAAGGATTTCCACTCTTTCTGTATACTTTGCTTAGGCCTAGACCACGACGTCTCGGCCTGCCGTTTTTGTGCTAGATTCAACCAGCGCACTATTAAGCGTCGGGCGGAGTTCACCCTTCACTTTTTTGGCAAAAAATTTAATTATATTATGTTGTCGGATACTCCAACTCCAGTTTTGAGCAAAAAAACGCAAAGATAAGGACCGACATACGAGGTCCGCACCATCTACTGAAACCACGCTAAGGCCGATTTCCGGCTCTCCGGTTCTCAGCGAGGCACCTATGCAGCCCCTGAGTACCGATGACACTACATTACCGGTGTCTTCAGTAACCGAGGTCGCAGGCTCCTCGGCCCCCATTCCTACTACAGATACCGACGCCACTCCTGGTGGGGAAACTCAGAATTTAGACAGGCCTGCCATTTCTCAAGGGGTCTTCAGGCCTTCCTCCTTCTCTATTAAAGCCTTCACTAAATCTCTAGCAGCCATGAAAACCAAAAAACAGGTTCCTCAGACCCCCTCTCAAGGCACCATGCCTAAAAAGCAGATGCTTAAAATGGCTGAGGATTTGATTACTCTTATCAGGGGTTCTCAACCCCCCTCTGACAAAAGGCCCAGATTAGAGGAAGACTACCCTTCCTCAGATCAAGCTTCTATTACCTCAGAATTATCTGAGGACCAGGATTATGCCTATTCTCCATTCGAAGACTCTGATGCAGAGGAGTCTATTCCCTCGGTCTCCCCCCCTGAGGACTTCTCTTTTGGGGAAACCCTGCATACATTGAGGGAACACTTTCACTGGGAAGGCCAAGATTACTCAGATTCCAAGAAAAGGCTCAGAGAATTTCTTCTGCTCCCCCAGCATAGGCCCCTGGCTATCCCTCCTGTTTTAGATATATTGGATGATGTGTACACAGAAGCCAGCCTTAATCCAGATTCTTTGCCTCCAGCTCCTGTTAAACCAGACAGGTATTACCGGGTTCCTGATTCTCACCAGTTCCTATATAAAAACCATACTGCTGACCCAGAAACAATTTCACAGGGTCCAAAGGGAATTAAGGCCTCTACTGCTAAAAACCCATTACCTTCAGAGAGAGATTCCAGAGCTTTAGAAAGGTGGGGGAAAAGGTGTACACCTCGGCCACTTTAACCATGAGGGCATTAAACTGTCAGTTCCATATGTTAAAGTATCAACAGTTTTTGATATCTCAGCTGAAAAACAAGGTGACACAACCAGAACAACCAGATTTAAAAGAGTTGCAGGATTTGTTGCATGGTGCAGAGCAAGTGGGTAAACATACCTTGCAGTGTGGATGTCCTTCAAGGATGCATCTGCAGTCCTAACATATGGGTTGTCCTGCCTCAGGCAGCCCTTCGGTCGGCCGGATTCCAAAGTCTGGGTCTGGCATCGGCTGATGTCGCACTTCACCCGACGTCATAGCTGCTGTTTGTTGGGTATAAAGGCATCAGCCGACGCCATTTTCCTCAGTCTTTCTTGCCGCGCGGTGCTCGAAGCAGAAGCAGTTCGCAAGTGCCGGTCGGTCAGATCCAGAGATTTCTACTACCGAAGACTTCTAAAAAGCTAAGTACCCCGTTGGGGACTCTTTCTTGCCTCAGCCGATGTCAGACAAAGTAAATAATTGTTTAACTTGTGGGAAACAAATACCTCATAAGGATTTCCACTCTTACTGCCTTTCTTGCTTAGGCCCAGACCATGACGTATCAGCTTGTCTAACCTGTGCTTCCTTCAACCGACGGACGCTTAGACGTCGGTCGGAGTTTGCAGAGGAGTTTTTTTGGTCCCGCTTTTGCATACAAAATGCCGTCGGAGACTCCGACTACACAATTAGTTAAAAAGCGCAAGGAAAAGGACCGACACTCGCGGTCCGCGGTTTCGGCTGAAACCACGGTTAGGCCTACCACGAGTGTCTCTGTTTCGGCTGAAACCGAACCCTCGGTTCTTCCTTCGGCCGAAAGCATGCTTCCGATAGCCGAGGCCTCACAGAGCATGGCTGAATCTGCTACTGAATTTATTGCTACAGAAGCAGGCACCCAGGATTTGTCAGACACTATTCCTTTAGACATATCTACCCCTGCACGTGGGGCTGCTAGACCCCCTGCTTCTATGTCTATCAAGGCTTTTGCCAGGGCAAAAGCAGCTAAATCTTCTAAGGTCTTACCTACTAAAACTCCCTCACATAGGCCTACCTCTAGTTCCCAAATACTCAGCCTGGCTGAGGATCTCATTTCTTTGATCAGGGGATCCCAACCTCACCCAGACAGGGCCTCTCAGCCCCTCCAGATAAGAGGCCTAGGACTGAACCCCCGGAACCTGTCTCTACAGACTATTCCTCGGATGACTCAGACCCTCACAAAGGCCCATATTCTCCTTATGAGGATTCTGATGCAGAAGACTCCATTCCTTCTGCTTCTCCTCCTGAAGAATTTTCTTTTGGGGAAACCTTACATGCTATGAGGGAACACTTCCAGTGGCAGGGCCAGGACTTTTCAGATTCAAGGAAAAGGCTAAGGACTTTTTTACACTTACCACAGCATAGGCCTTTAGCCATTCCTCCAGTACTAACAGTTGTTGATGATGCATATAATGATGCCTGTACTGCCCCTGATTCTCTTCCTCCGGCCCCTTCCAAACCTGACAGATATTATAGGGTTCCGGACACACACTACCATTTGTATAAGGCTCCTGTTGCAGACCCTGAAACCATTTCACAGGGCCCTAAAGGTGTGGCAGCTGTCTCTGCCAAAAACCCTCTTCCTCCTGAAAGGGAATCTAGAGCATTAGAGAGATGGGGTAAAAAGGTTTATACTTCTGCTACTCTTTCGGCCAGGGCCTTGTCAATTTCACATGATTCAGTACCAGGAATTTTTGTTAGACCAGCTAAATAAAAAACTGTCCTCTCCTGAACCTGTAGACCGTAAGTCCCTTCAGGATTTGGTACATAACTCTCAGCAGGTCAGTAACCATTTCTTAAAATGTGGCTATGATGCACTGGAGGCTTCCTTTAGATCAGCAATGACTGGAACAGTAATTAGAAGGCATGCCTGGTTAAAAAAACAATCCTTACCAGACCATGTTAAGTCAAAACTCCTAGATGCTCCCTTGGAGAAACAAAGTTTGTTTGGCTCCCCTGCACAGGAGGTTCTAAAGAAGGTGGAAGAAAAAGCAAAATCTGTCCAAACAGTCAAGGATTTCTTACAGGTCCAACCTCCGAGGTTTAGCAGAAATTGGCTTTCGAAGAATTGTTCCTTTCCAGATAACTCCAGAGCATAGAGAGGCAGAAATAGACGCCCAAGAGGCAGAGCTCAATCTAGGGGTGCCTGCAGGGGACGTCAGTGGCAACCTACCAACCAGAGAAGTACTGCCACAGATTCAACTACAACCACTTCCACAGGGCAGACACAATGACTTGGCTCTGGTTCCGCCTACCAGGGAACAACTGGAAGCACCCTTGGGCGGAAAGCTAGCCTTATTTTCCGACAACTGGCATTACATCACAGGAGACAAATGGACTTTACAAACAATAGACAAGGGCTACAGGTTTCACTTCCACACTCTACCAAAAAAGAGAGGAATGCCAAACCTACCACCAAGCCAAAAAACAGACGCTCTAAGACAAATCAACAACTTACTAAGGATGAGAGCTATAGAAAAGGTACCGCCTATGGAGCAAGGCCAAGGATTTTACTCCAGGCTTTTCCTTGTACCAAGAAAAGAAAATCAATGGAGACCTATTCTCGACTTGTCCGCACTGAACACTTATCTTATTGTTCCAAAATTCAAAATGCTGACCCTCCAGCAACTTCTTCCCATGTTGGGCAAGGAGTCTTGGCTGGTGACTCTAGATCTCAAGGAGGCATACCTGCACGTCCCTATACGACCAGATTGCAGAAGACACCTCAGATTTCTTGCATGATCAGAGCATTATCAATTCTCAGCATTGCCCTTTGGCTTATCTACTGTGCCCAGAGTATTCACGAAATGCCTGGCATCAGTAATTGCTCATTGCAGGCTTCAGGGAATTCAAATTTACCCATACCTGGACGACTGCCTAATACAAGCGGACAACAAGGAAAAATTAACAAAAGATTTGGAGAATGTCATACAACTATTGCAAGCCTTGGGATACACAGTCAACATGCAAAAGTCAAGACTAGTACCATCCCAAAGGATAACATTCTTGGGTGCAGAACTGGATACATCAACTCAAATGGCTTTTCTCACAGAAGAAAAACAAAAGCAACTACCAGTCTACTTCATGACATTAACAACACAAACTCAGCTTACTGCACGGAAAGTCCTGCAAGCCCTGGGTTACATGGCATCCTGCATAATATTGGTTCCGCATGCCAGGCTGCATATGAGGAAGTTGCAATGGTACCTAAGGAATGTATGGTCTCAACACAAGCACAGTCTAGAAGCCCAGATTCCAATAATTCCTTGCCTGAAGCAAGAATTCCTGTGGTGGGCTCAGGCCTGTCAGTTGAACAGAGGATTGCCTTTCCACAAACCTCATCCAAGCCAAACCATCACCACGGACGCCTCAGACCTAGGATGGGGGGCACACATGGTGGACAAGTGTATACAAGGCCTATGGACCCAAGACCAGCTGAATCTACACATAAACCTAAAGGAAATGCTGGCAGTGAAACATGCGATACAGGCATTCAGACCACTCCTCCAACAGGGTCATCTGCTGATAAGGACGGACAATACCACAGTCATGTGGTACATCAACAAACAGGGAGGTACACATTCATATCCTCTATGCCGAATGGCAATGGACCTGTGGAATGTGGCCCTGAATCTCAACATTCAACTTCAGGCCAGATTTGTACCAGGAAAAGAAAATTCTCTAGCAGACACCTTAAGCAGAACTACCACGGATGCTCACGAATGGATGCTGCATCCAGATATCTTCAAAGCCATAACAAAGAAATGGGGACTACCACAGATAGACCTGTTCGCCTCCCCACACAACCACCAATTGAAGAAATTCTGCACAAGAGCCTACCACCCACTTGCTTGGAGGGTGGACTCCCTTTCTTTCAGCTGGAAAAACCTGATAGCATATGCATTTCCACCTCTTCCCTTGATGTACTAAGTTCTACTGAAGATCAGAGAGGATCAGCCAAGGGTAATTCTGATAGCTCCAGACTGGCCGAGGCAACATTGGTACCCGCTACTGAGGAGCATGTCTCGGACACACGCATGGCCACTCCCTCTATGCCCCTTACTATTAACACAGGACAACTACAAGATCCTACATCCAAACTTGAAAACACTGCAGCTAGCTGCTTGGAATATTGCATAAAACAAAATAACCCAGGTTTATCTCAGAGGGTTAAGGACATTATCCTGGAGGCACGTCGACCCTCCACAAGGAAGACTTATTCAGCCAAGTGGAAAAGATACCTCATTTGGAGTGCAGCAAAGGGAGAAAATGTCTCATTGGCAAACATAGCACACATCCTGGAATATTTAGCAGAGCTGTTCCACAATGGCCTGTCTTACTCCTCCATTAAGATTCATGCATCAGCAATTTCAGCAGAATACAACATGGATCCTCCTGTCTTCTCTCATCCTCTACTCAGACCGTTCTTGAGAGGAATCAAAAATGTAAAACCTCCAAGGAAACCACCTTTACCTACATGGGATCTCAACTTTGTGCTGGAAAAGTTAACACTTCCCCCTTTTGAACCAGCAGCAACAGCAGAATTACAATTCTTGTCTTGGAAAACTGCTTTCCTGCTAGCAATTACTTCAGCAAGAAGGGTATCTGAGTTACAGGCATTAATGGCAGTACAACCCTTCCTTATCTTCCATCAGGACAGAGTCTCTCTGAGAACTAACCCTACCTTTATGCCAAAAGTGGTCTCCAGAGTATCATTGAACCAAGCGATTCATTTACCTACATTCTTCCCCAACCCACAGAACAGGGGGGAAAGACTGCTACATACCTTGGATGTACACAGACAATTACGCTACTATCTGGACAGAACTAAGACCAGCAGAAAAACTGATCAGCTTCTGGTAGCATATGCAACAGGAATGCAAGGAAAAGCAATTTCAAAACAGACAATTTCAAAATGGATAGGAAATTGCATTCGATTTTGCTATTCTTTTCATGGAAAGACAACTCCTGATAATATCAGACCTCATTCCACAAGAGCTACAGCCACCACTACAGCTTTCCTACGAGGAGTGGCTACTAAAGACATTTTAGAAGCTGCTACTTGGTGCTCCGTGCATACATTTGCCAAGCATTATAATCTACCCTTATACTCTAGATCCCGAGCAGGTTTTGCAACTGCTGTTTTGCAAGGGATCTTAACTACACCATCTTTATCTTAGTGCCTCCTCCCCAGTTTGGCTATGGTATTCTACCCATATGTTAGGACTGCAGATGCATCCTTGAAGGACATAGTACAGTTTTGTACCTACCATAAATGTAGATGTCCGATAGGTATGCATCTGCAGTCAGGATTACCCACCCTCCTTCCCCTCTGCGGTATTCCTAGGGTATTTACCCTCTTTAGCTAGCTGGGGGAATCTATTATGGTGTATTTGTTTGTATATATGTATATATTTATATATATTTTCATATTGTTTGCTCTCTATTGTTTGGAATTATTTGCATTTATCCAAATTTAGCCTTCCTAGAGGGCACCTGGCATCTGGTGCAAGAAACACTGAGGAAAATGGCATCGGCTGATGCCTTTATACCCAACAAACAGCAGCTATGACGTCGGGTGAAGTGCGACATCAGCCGAGGCCAGACCCAGACTTTGGAATCCGGCCGACTGAAGGGCTGCCTGAGGCAGGACAACCCATATGTTAGGACTGCAGATGCATACCTATCGGACATCTACATTTATGGTAGGTACAAAACTGTACTTTTTGATGCTTTAGAGGCCTCATGTAGAGCTGCTGTTACGGGGTCTGTTATACGTAGGCATGCTTGGCTCAAAGAGCAAACATTACCAGATCATGTCAAAGCTAAATTATTACATGCACCTCTTCAAAAAGATGTATTGTTTGGTGTTAAAGCTGAGGAGGTACTAAAGAAAATGGAGGAAAAAGCGAAATCAATGCAAACAGTGAAAGATTTCCTGCAGGTACAACCTCCACATTTCAGCAGAAACTGGCCTTCAAAAAATTGGTCCTTTCCAGCCACGGACAGACCACAAAGGGGCAGATACAGACGCTCAAGGGGTAGAGGGCAACCTCAAGGATCTTTCAGAGCCAGACAGTGGCAAGCACCAACCCCAAGAGGTGGAGAAGATAGATCACAGTCTTTTAGAAAACAGACGCAATGTCTTCCCCCTACACCTGCCAAGCAAAGCTTTAATGGCAGCACCTTTGGGTGGAAAACTGACATTATTCTCAAAAATTTGGCATATTGTTACAAAAGACAAACGGATTCTGGACATTATAGACAGAGGCTACAGATTCCACTTTCACACCCTTCCAAAAATGAGAGGCATGCCAAACCTGCCACAAAATCAAAGGGCAGAGGCTCAAAAACAAATTTCAGCTCTCATGGACATGAAAGCAATCCGAGAGGTACCTGCAAAAAAACAAGGTCAAGGGTTTTATTCCAGACTATTCCTGGTACCAAGGAAAGACAAAGATTGGAGACCTATCTTAGACCTATCCATCCTAAACACATATCTACAGGTGCCAAAATTCAAGATGCTCACATTACAGCAGCTTCTTCCCATGCTGGGCAAGGTGTCTTGGCTGGTAACATTGGACCTCAAGGAGGCATACCTGCATGTCCCTATCAGACAAGATTGCAGAAGATACCTCAAATTTCTTGCAGGTTCAACCCATTACCAATTCTCTGCATTGCCCTTTGGCTTATCTACTGCGCCCAGAGTGTTTACGAAATGCCTGGCATCATTAATCGCCTTCTGCAGGCTACAAGGGATACAAATCTACCCATATCTGGACGACTGCCTGATCCAAGCAGACAGCAAGGACATACTACTGCAGCACCTGGCATTTGTAATAAAACTGTTGAACTTTCTGGGATACACAGTCAACAAAAAGAAATCAAAACTAATACCCTCTCAGCAAATAATTTTCCTGGGTGCCAGCTTGAATACAACCACCCAGATGGCCTACCTCACGCCAGGCAAACAAGGGCAACTGTCTCAATACTTCAGAAAAATGGCAACTTTCACCAGGCTAACTGCAAGGAAAGTCCTGCAGGCTCTGGGATTCATGGCATCTTGCATCCTACTAATCCCATGTGCAAAGCTGCATATGAGGAAACTTCAATGGTACCTAAAAACCTTATGGTCTCAACACAGCCACAGCTTGGAAGCAATTATACCACTCATTCCATGCCTTCAAAAGGAATTTTTGTGGTGGGCTCAAGCTTGCCAAAGAAACACAGGTCTTCCTTTCTGTGTACCTCAAGCAACTCAAATCATCACAACAGACGTCTCAGACTATGCCTGGGGAGCACACATGACAGATCAGTGCATTCAGGGAAAATGGTCCCAAAAAGAGAAGCACCTACACATCAACCAAAAGGAAATGCTAGACGTGCAAAAGGCTATTATGACCTTCAAAGACCTACTGCATCCAGGCCAGCTATTGATAAGGACAGACAACACCACAGTGATGTGGTACATAAACAAACAGGGGGGAACTCAGTCATACCCCCTGTGCAGGCAAGCCATGACCCTATGGAACACAGCACTGGAATTGCAAATTCAACTACAGGCACAATTCCTGCCAGGGAAGGAAAACACACTGGCAGACAACCTAAGCAGAAATATGAAAGATCCTCACGACTGGAAGTTGCATCCTCAAGTTTTCACAAAGATAACTCAGGCATGGGGACAGCCAGACATAGATCTCTTTGCTACCCACAGAAATTGCCACTTGAAAAAATTTTGTTCAAGGACCTATCATCCAAAGGCCTGGAAAGTGGATGCACTTTCCTTCAATTGGGCAACATTGACAGTCTATGCCTTCCCGCCTCTTCCTCTGCTGCCCAAAGTTCTATTAAAAGCCAGAGCAGAGAGGCCGAAAATGATTCTCATTGCTCCAGACTGGCCAAGACAACACTGGTATCCGCTCCTGAAGAGCCTGACACATTCCCCACCATGGATCCTACCTCTAGTCCCTTTTCTGTTGTCCCAGCACAACTACAAAACTCTTCACAGCCATCTCAAAACCCTAAATCTAGCTGCATGGAGAATCCCTTGATTTCCCAACATATTCTCCTCTCCAAGGAGGTGCAGGATGTCATCTTGGAGGCCAGAAGACCTTCTACTAGAAAAGCCTACTCCACCAAATGGAAACGATTTTGTGCCTGGAATCAAGAAAAGGGACAGAATCCTTGGGTAATAAATATACCTCAAATTTTACAGTACCTAGCTGAGATGTTAAACAGTGGACTTTCCTTCTCCATCAAGATCCACGCTTCAGCCATTTCTGCACAATACAACACAGATCCTCCTTTATTCTCTCATCCTGTCTTAAGACAGTTCCTCAGAGGGGCAAAGAATATAAAACCCCCAAGGAAACCACCAGTCCCTGCTTGGGACCTCAACTTCGTATTGGAAAAGCTGACCCTTCCTCCCTTCGAGCCAGCTTCTTCAACAGAGCTACAATACTTGTCATGGAAAACAGTCTTTCTTCTGGCTATCACCTCAGCACACAGGGTTTCGGAGCTACAGGCCCTCATGGCTGTGCAGCCATTCATCGTTTTCCATCAGGACAGAGTTTCCTTACTAACCAACCCTACCTTTATGCCAAAGGTAGTATCCAGTGTAGCTTTGAATCAGACTATCCACTTACCTACCTTTTATCCTAATCCACAAAACAAAGGGGAAAGACTGCTACATTCCTTGGACATTCACAGACAACTTCGTTACTATTTGGACAGGACAAAGCCATTCAGGAAATCTGAGCAACTCTTTGTGTCCTATGCTGCAGGTGCTTAAGGAAAGGCTATTTCCAAACGGACAATTTCAAAATGGATAGCCCATTGCATACGCTTTTGTTACTCATTTCATGGAAAAACTGTGCTTGCATGCATCAGATCCCACTCCAACAGAGCCACAGCTACCTCTGCAGCCTTCCTCAGGGGGGTCCCTACCAAGGACATTTTGGAAGCAGCCACCTGGAGTTCAGTGCACACTTTCTCCAAGCACTATCACCTCCCACTATACTCTAAATCTAGAGCGGGCTTTGCCACAGCAGTCCTGCAGGGCATACTAGCCCCTCCTAGTTCCACTTAGTGCCTACCACCCTTACTTAGCTTTGGGATTCTACCCATCTGTAATGACTGCAGCTGTATGCACGATGAACATAGTACAGTTTTGTACCTACCATAAATGTAGATGTTCGAGTGCTCATACAACTGCAGTCCAGGTTTCCCTCCCTTCATCCCCTCTTAGGACAGGCCTTATGACAAACACCTTTTCATATAACCTTTTTGGGGTATTCTTTTATGGTGTATTTGCTTGCAACTACTGTTTTTTGATTTATCAACATTGCATCTTTGCATAACATTATGTTTGCCTTCCTTCTGGGGGCACCTGACATCTGGGGCAAGAAAAACTGAAGAAAATGGCGTCGGCTGCCTCTTTTATACCTCTGCCGCACTGACGCCAGGGAAGAAGCGACGACAACCGACGCCGGACCTAGACGTTGGAATTCGGCCGACCGAGGACCCGCCTGATGGCAGGATAACCCATCTGTAATGACTGCAGCTGTATGAGCACTCGAACATCTACATTTATGGTAGGTACAAAACTGTACTTTCACACTCGCACAGGTGAAAGGACTACATTAGCATGCAGTTTTAAGGGCACAGATCAGCAACATTTCTGTATGCACATAATGTGGCTTTACAAGCTGACTCCGAATAGAAATTCCAACAAATTATAGAGGAATGGAATGCAAAAAGGTACATGGGATGAATCTGTGTACAGGCAAGACCATTGTCATGTCTGCTGATGGGGTAAATCGAAGAAGCTAAGAATTGAGATGGAGGAGAAAATAATGGAAAAAGTTAATGGCTTCAAGTATCCGTGAGGGGCGGATGTTCTTCGTGTTTCACTGTTGCAGTCATCACTCTTTGGTTATCTGCCTGCAGGTAGCCCTCAGTCGGCCAGAATACCAGAGACTTAGTATTTATGCATCGGATGCTGTCGTTCCAGGACTGACGTCCGGTCATCAGGGGTATAAAAACAGGCAGCAGACACCATTACATCTGTTTTTCTTGCCCCAAATGTCAGGAGCCCCCCAATAGGGAGCCAAGTTATAGTGGGGGAAAAACACCACCAGTAAAAAGTAAAGACCAATACCAATACCCCTGAAAAGGGGGTGGGTAGTAAAAGGCATAGAGAGTTTAGAGAGGGAAAGAGAGAAAACCAGGGGGCTGGAGGGAGGGAAACCAGGACTGCAACAGTGAATACACTACATATGGTAAGTGTACACAACTGTACTATGTTCTTCATGTTTCACTGTTGCAGTCTTCAAACTTGGGTAGATTCCCAAAGCTGAAGAAGGCTGGAGGCAGTCAAAAAGCATTAGGGCTGGCTAGAATGCCTTGCAGGGCTGCTGTTACAAAATCTGCCCTGGATTTGGAAAAGATAGGCAGGTAGTAATGCTTGGTGAAGGGGTGTACAGAACTTCAGGTAGCAGCTTCCAGGACGTCCCTGGTAGGGGCTCCCCTGAGGAATGCTGTAGAGGTAGAAGTTGCCCTAGTGGAATGTGTTCCGACCCCCTGGGGGGGGTTGGTTTCCCATGGTGCTTGTAGCAGAAATGGATGCAATGTGTTAGTCATTTAGAAACTGTTTGCTTTGAAATGGCCTTGCCCTCTGCCCCTGTTGCAAAGCTGACTAGTAGCTGGTCAGATTTTCTGAAGGGCTTAGTCCTATCAAGGTAGAATCCGAGTTGTCTTTGCACATCCAAGAAGTGCAGGATCCTTTCCCCTTTATTTTGAGGATTACGGAAGAAGGTAGGCAAATGGATGGATTGGTTGAGAGCCATACTGGACACCACTTTAGGCAAAAAGGAAGGGTTAGTCCTGAGGGAGACCCTGTCAGCATGGAAAGTAATGAAGGGTTCCACAGCCACAAATGCTTGTAGCTCAGACACTCTTCTAGCTGAAGTGATGGCCAGAAGCAAGGCTGTTTTCCAGGAGAGGAATTTTAACTCTGCTGAAGCTGCGGGCTCAAAGGGGGGGGGGGTAGCGTGAGCATTTCCAGTACAAAGTTAAGGTCCCAAGCAGGGGTGCATGCTCTCCTTGGCGGCCTTAAGTTATTTGCCCCTCTCAGGAACTGTTTGATAAGAGGGTGAAAGAAGATAGGTGGCTCGATACTGTAATGAGCCTATATAGCACAGGCATGGATCTTAATGGAGGAGAAGGATAGGCCTCTGTGGAGAAGACCTGCTAGGTAATCCGGGATTAGAAGCAGGGAGGGCAGAGTTGTGTCCTCTCCTTCAGATTGAATCCAGGAGCAGTACTTTTTCCACTTATCAGCATAGGATTTCCTTGTACTGGGTCTTCTGGTTTCAAGTAGGACATCCAGCACCTGCTTGCTTAGGCTGGTTACTGGGGAAGAATTCAAGGAATAAGCTAGGCTGCAAGATTTAGGGTTTGCAGTTGCGGATGCAAGATCTGTCCCCCCTGCTGAGAGTGCAGGTTTGGGTTCTGGTGTAGGTACCAGGGTGGCACTGGTAACAGGCTTTGCAGGAGTGGGTACCAGTGTTGGCGTGGCTAGTCCGGGGCAATCAGAACTGTCCTTGGTCTGTCCTGTCTTATCTTGAGCAATACTCTTGAGAGGAGGGGCAGAGAGGGGAAAGGCATAAATTGAGAGATTTACCAACTGGAAGGATAGGGCATCCACTTTCCAGGCCCTGCTGTGAGGTGTCCTGGTGCAGAATCTTCTGAGCTGATGATTGCAGGGGGGAGGCAAGAGATCCACCTATGGTGTCCCCCATTTCTGAATCAGAAGGTCAAAGGTGCGTGGCTGTAGTTACCACTCATGTGGGTCTACGAGATGTCTGCTTAAATAGTCTGTCAGTGAGTTTTTGTTTGCCTGACAGGAATTGAGCTTGCAGATGTACCTGCATGTCCAAGGCAGTGTTTCACAGCACCATGGCTAGCCTGCAGAGTGGGTTCCCCCCTGCTTGATGTGCCACATAAACGTGTTGTCTGTTTTTATTAGCAGGTGTCCTGGTGAGAATAGGAATCTGAAAGCTGTCAGAGTGTGCTGCACAGCTAGCATCTTTTTCTGGTTGATGTGCAGATGCATTTGACTTGGGCTCCAGTGGCCATGAATGCTCTTGCCGTCCATGTGTGCCCCCCAGGCATAGTCGAATGAGTCTGTGGTTAGGGTCTGGGCAGCACGGGGTTGGGTAAAGAGCAGTCCCTTGCTGTGGTTGCATGCTGCTGCCCACCAAAGAAACTCTGTCCTTAGACAGGGTATCATGGGAATGACAATTTTCAGGTCCTGAGAATGTTGGCACCAGACTAAGTACCACTGAAGTTTCCTCATATGCAGTCTGGCATATGGAATTAGTGGGATGCATGAGGCCATGAACCCTAGGGCCTGCAGGATTTTACTTGCGGATAGCTGGGTTCTGGTGGCCATTTGAGTAAAATAGCCTGTCAGATAGGCTTGTTTTTCTGGAGTGAGACATGCCATCTGGGATGCTGTGTCCAAGCTTGCTCCCAGGAATACAATCTTTTGCCTGGGGACTAGTTTTGATTTATTTTGTTGGTGTACCCCAGGGAGGTTCGTAGATTTTTTACAAATGTCAGGTGCTGCAACAGGATTTTCTGACGGTCTGCCCGAATCAGGCAGTTGTCCAAGTATGGGTAAATTTGAATATTTCTCTGTCTGCAGTAAGCAATGGCTGGAGCCAGGCATTTCGTGAAGACTCTGGGAGCAGTGGACAAGCCAAAGGGAAGTGCAGAGAACTGATAATGCATAGATCCTGCCCTGAAGCGTTGATATTTTCTGCATTACTCCCTTATAGGTATGTGCAGATAGGCTTCTTTTAATAAAAAACACACCAAACAGCCAGTAAATAGCAGCAATTCTCCTTATATTTCCAAGACCTGGTACCTCGGCATCTCGCCTTCAATGGGTCACAGTACATTACAAAAAATAACAGTCTTTATATACACATTGATTATAACAATCATTCAATTAATTAAACAATTAGCCTCAAAAATGGAGGGAAAAAAACTTTTGAGTTGTTTTCAATAAATTATGTATTTTCCTTATCAAACATACCCCAATATATTAATTTAATTCCCAAATTTACTAAAGACTATATTATTAAATATTATATATTTCTCATAATAATATAATGTAACTTCTACAATGTGTATTATAAATTACAAAATGCAGTGAAATATTTACATACTAAATGAACATTATTACTGCTTCATAACAATTTAAACAATAAATTAGTTAATTTTTCAAATACCTAATTCTAAATTCAAGCCAAAAGGCCTTAATGTATTAAACTTCAGAATCATCCTAGTTTCAAGTTCTAACAATTTATCACAAATATTATCACCTATAATACAATGAGGCTTACCTAATGTACTGAATTTTAAACAATCAAATTTTCCCTCATGAGTCTCACAAAAATATTTCGCAACCGGACTGAAAGCACTTGAGTTCCTAATGTCCCTTAAATGTTCTAAAATTCTCAGCCTTACCACTCTTTTAGTTTGCCCAATGTACCACATATTGTGACAACTACACCCTAATATATATACAACACCACTAGATCTACAGTTGAAATAATGCATGGGATTATGGTTAACATTGTTAATGCATCTAATATTGATAATTCTGTCACAAATACTACAAGAGTTACACCTAAAGGAACCAACATTGGAAGCATAATCCATTCTTTTGGTACGAAGGTTATTATTTAATATTTCTTTTAAATTCTTACCTTTTTTATATGAGAATATAATTTTACGTGGAAAAAATTTGCCTATAAGCTCATCTTCACTAACCAAGTACCAAAATTTTTTGATTAGAGAAACAAATGTATCAGAAAAAGCCGTATATTTTGTTACAAAAAATATATTTTCAACATCATCATCATCTTTCTCAACCATCCCTGAAAATTGCCTATATGGCTTCCTAAAGCTTCCATGTTTATTCAAAATACCAAGCTTGCTCCCAGGAATACAATCTTTTGCCTGGGGACTAGTTTTGATTTATTTTGTTGGTGTACCCCAGGGAGGTTCGTAGATTTTTTACAAATGTCAGGTGCTGCAACAGGATTTTCTGACGGTCTGCCCGAATCAGGCAGTTGTCCAAGTATGGGTAAATTTGAATATTTCTCTGTCTGCAGTAAGCAATGGCTGGAGCCAGGCATTTCGTGAAGACTCTGGGAGCAGTGGACAAGCCAAAGGGAAGTGCAGAGAACTGATAATGCATAGATCCTGCCCTGAAGCGTTGATATTTTCTGCATTACTCCCTTACAGGTATGTGCAGATAGGCTTCTTTTAAGTCTAGGGTGACTAACCAGGCATCTTTGGCTATCATAGGGAGAAGCTGCTGCAGGGTGAGCATTTTGAATTTTGGTACCACCAGGAAAGTATTGAGAATTGAAAGATCTAGGATTGGGCGCCAAGTGCCCTCTTTTCTGGGTACCAGGAAAAGTCTGGAATAGAATTCCTTGACCTATCTGTTCAGCAGGAACTGGTTGAATTGCCCTTATAGAGAGCAGGGATTTGATTTGGTTTTGAGCCTCTGCCCTTTGGTTTAGAGGGAGGTCTGGGAACCCTTTTGGGGTTAGAAGTGAGTGGAAGTAAAGTCTGTACCCCTGGGATACAATGTTGAGGAATCATCGGTCTTTGGTGATGGGAATCCAGTTTTTTGCATGAAGGGCAAGTTTTCCTCCCAGGGGCACAAGCAGTTGGGCAGAGGAGGAGGGTGGAGTTGAGAATTAATTGGGAATTATTTCTGTAAGAGGGTGGTTTAGCACTCCCTGCTATAGAGGTGGAGGCACTCCTTTGCTTAGATCTCTGCATACCCTGAGACTGTAGCCTGGGAGGTCCGTTTCCCCTGGGTTTAGTTTGAGATGGCCTTGAGGGGCCCGGAAAGGACCAATGTTTCGAGCGGCAATGCCTACTGACTCCAGCAGGCTGTACTTGTAAGCATTCTTTGACTGTCTGCATAGATTTAGCTTTTTCTTCCATCTTTTTAAGAACCTCTTCTGCTTTGGTGCCAAACAGATTGTCCTTGTTCAAAGGAGCATCTAGTAACTTGGATTTGACATGATCTGGCAAAGTCTGCTCCTTAAGCCAAGCATGCATTCTCAGTACAGAACCAGTGACTGCTGCCCTGCAAGATGCTTCTAGGGCATCAAAGCCACACTGCAATGTATGGTTGCTGACTTGGCTTGCAGAATACATAAGCTCTTGCAATTCTTTATTTTCTGCACAGTCTGTAAAGGTAGTTATTTTTTGCTTAACAAGTTCTATAATATGCTGTTGGTACTTCAGCATGTGAAACTGACAATTCAAAGCCCTAATGGCAAGAGTTACAGAGGTATATACTTCCTTACCCCATCTGTCCAAAGCTCTGGAATCCCTGTCCAGAGGGGTGGGATTCTTAGCTGTAGTTGCCTTGATACCTTTAGGCCCCTGGGAAATTATCTCTGGGTCATCAGTAGGATTTTTGAAAATAAATTTGAGAGAGTCAGGTACTCTGTAGTACCTGTCTGGTTTCCTAGGGGCAGGGGGTAAAGTATCAGGAGTAAGACTGGATTCCATAAAGACATCAACAATTTCCAGGACTGGTGGTATTGCTAAAGGCCTGTGTTGTGGGAAGTCTAGAAATTCTCTCCGTCTCTTTCTGGACTGAGGATAGTCTTGGCATTCCCAATGGAAATGCTCTCAAAGTATATAAGGTTTAAGGTTTCATCAAAAGAGAAATCCTCTGGAGGAGAGGCACTGCACGGGATGAAATCATAGAGTTGATTAGTGAAATGAATTATTTTGTTCCTTTTTTAGAATTCACCTATGAAATTGGGGACACATCTATTAACTTTCTGGATATTAACATTAGCAAAGATATAACAAGAAATGTTTTCGCTACTAAAATATATAGAAAACCAACATATAGCAACTCCTTCCTACATTTTACAAGCTGCCACCCCCTATTATCAAAAGAAGGGGGTGGTCAAAGGTCAATTTGTCCGTGCCTCTCGAATGTGTTCTACAGACGAAGCATTCGAGGAGGAATGTTGGAAACTTTGGGAGATGTTTAACAACAGAGGGTATCCTGATAAATTATTAAACGCTGTTTTTGTTGAGATCAATAACAAAAGGAAAGCTGGCGTACTTGGGTCTATATTTAGAGGAATACCTATTGTTTCCGACAATGTAACTCATGATACTCTGTTGGACAATATTGACCCGGAAAGTATGAATTGGAATAAAAACGATACTAATTATAATATCAGTTTTTTGACACAATTTAACCTTTATGCCGTACAAGTTAGAGGTGTTTTACAAAGTAATTGGGAATTTATCATGCAAGATAGGAAACTACAATCCTTATTAGGTCCAAAATTAAATGTAGTATATAAAAGGGCCCCTTCTATGAAAAACCTACTTGAATTTCCTCTTAAACCCTATAAAGTAAATAAGGGTATGTTTAAGTGTGGGAGATGTAAATATTGCAAGTTCATACAAACAGGTTCCAATTTTAGAATTAGAGGTATTAAATATTACATTAATGGTAAATACAATTGTGAGAGCCAGGGAGTAGTGTATCTTGCAAAGTGTAAGGAATGTCCGGTTTATTATTTTAGTAAAACAGAAAGATTATTAAAAAACAGGATTTATGAGCATTTATATGCCATATCCAGGCAAAATCCATCAAACGCCTTGGCTAAGCATATCACTGACAATAATTCCCATAGTTTTCTGTTTAACATTGTAGAAAAAGTAGATAAAAACCCTAGGGGGGGCCATGGTATTTAAGGTTGCAAGAACGTGAACTTCTTTGGCAACTGAAAACTAATGCCTATTCTTATCCAGGCATTAATGATACGTGTTCCATCAAATGTTTGCTCAATATTAAAGCTCTAGAGAGATAGTTGGATTTTATATATACAGTATTTTTACGTATGCACATTTAAATTTGGAAAATATCTTAATGATCAAGTATTCTGGTTTATTATTTTTAATATTGTGTATATGTATATATGTATATATAAAAATGTTAATGAGGTGTGGGTTTTTTAATACATATATATACAACAAAAACAAGTCATATTTTAGAAGCATACGTTAGGTAGTTGGTCAATTAATACATGTGTGTATGTGTGCATATATGTGCATACATATAATATACATGTATTTTTTATTTATGTTTGTAGCCTTAAGCTAGGTATTTATTGTTGTTAAATGGTTGGTTTAATCAAGCGCAAGCAAACTAATTATTCAATTAATTTTGGGCTTCGTTTAAGCACTTGTGAATATAAAATGCAATGTGTTTTACTTTTACTTTGTCTGAAGAAGTGCAAGCAACGTTTTGCATGAAAGCGCTTACTAAGTTTAGTAAAAGAATTTTGAAATGTCAAAACATAAAATATCTATGTAGCAAAGTTAAATATTGTCAGCACTTTTTATGTTTATTTATTTAATTTGCATACGTTGTATCCTACTCAAGATGGGCTTCAAGGATAAAGCAGCATTAAGGCCTGGATGTTTATCAGCCATTAGCCTAGTTATCCATTCATACTCCTTCACATCCACAAGATTGCAGATGTCTCCACCCCTATTGGAAGTATGAATCCTGTCAAGTACTCTAAATTTAAAAATATGATTAACCCCCCTCTCAGCAATATGCTTATAGAATGCGTTGTTCTCACACCCCCTCCTGATTTCTGATTTGTGCTCTATCATTCGATCTTTTAACTTTCTAGTCGTTTTACCAACGTAAAACGATGGACAGATGGCACAGGTAGCAAGGTATATTACATTAGTGGTCACGCAAGTGGCCAGAGTGTTAACAATAAAGATTTCACCAGTTACAGGGTGCTTAAAGTTACTACTCTTATGTGTACCGACGTCCACAAAAATGTCGTTGCAGCAACAATTCATACAGGGATATGTAGCTGTTTTTTCAATATTATTCAAATTTACTCTATCTTCCATGAAATCCTTATAACACAGCATGCTTTTTAATGATTTCATATTCCTATAGGCAAAACATGGTTTCTCACCCAATATATTTTTTACATCTTGAGATGCCATAAGGACCATCCAATATTTACTTATAATTCTCTTTACAGTATTAGTCATCACATTAAATGATGTTACATATCTTATCTTATTGCCACCACAATTAGTTCTCATAATAGACTGATGGTCAGATAACATTATGGGTGCATGTAATGTCTTCCTATGCATTGCTACTTCATTTTTAATATTTACTAGGAACTCCGGGTCATAGCCACTGTTAATGAATTCGATATACACATCTTCCAGTTGTTTGTCAAAGGTTGATTCCAGTGTGTTTAACCTACTAATCCTAGTAAACTGCGCTTTTACAATGCCCTTAAAGACATGGGGGGCATGCATGCTGCTTCCGTTTAGATATCTGCTTGCATTGACCTCTTTCTTGTACACCGTGGTATTAAATGTGCCATCCTGATATCCTACAGTTAGATCCAAGAAATTAATCGAACTATAAGAAACTACCATTTTGAATTTTAAGAATTCTGTAGTCTTATTCAAATACTCCAAATAATCATCTAACTCGGCCATGGTGCCACCCCATAACAAAAAACAGTCGTCTACAAATCTCTGGTATAACAAGAGATTCGGATTAGAATGCTGTGCATCACCATAAAGATACTTCTTTTCTCACTGATATAAAACTATGTTAGCATATGTATTAGCTACTGGTGTGCCCATGGCTACACCAGTAAGCTGCAAATAATGTTGATTATCAAATATAAAAACATTGTTAGTTAGTACTAGTTCCAGCAAAGCACAAAGATTCTCAATGTGACTGACCAAAACAGATGAATTATGTACTAGAAAGTCACGTATTTCACATTCTTGTGGATGTGAAGGAGTATGAATGGATAACTAGGCTAATGGCTGATAAACATCCAGGCCTTAATGCTGCTTTATCCTTGAAGCCCATCTTGAGTAGGATACAACGTATGCAAATTAAATAAATAAACATAAAAAGTGCTGACAATATTTAACTTTGCTACATAGATATTTTATGTTTTGACATTTGTATAAAAAAGTTTCTCTGTATTTTTTTATATATATTTTCTTCTCAATGTGTATACTATTTTTGTAAAGTGGTTATATATATGTTTTTTAAGGAAGTATTTTATGTGAATCACATTTTTTTTTATGGGCTGCAGATCATGTGATTATCCTTGGTTTGTATTTAACTTGCATTTAATTGCACTGATTGTAAGCATTGAAGAAGGGTGTGAACCTGAAAGCTTTGTCTTGTGTAAAGGTGTATTTCTTTCTCAACTGTGTGGTATTTTTTGGATTCGTTTTATACAGCCTTGGTGTTTTGAACTTTCTATTTCCCATCCACTCATCAAGATTTCTGTTGGAGGACCAGTGAGGTGCTCTGCTTGATGTGTATGGGAAGTCTATTACAGAACATGGATAGTCTCTGGGTTATGAACCTGTCCCTCCAGCATGTTCTGTTGATTGTGGTAATGAGGTTGAGATTTCTGGAGTGTGTGGTGCAGAGGGATTCGGATTTCTTTAGATGTAACATTTCTAACAGAGCTGGGTCAGACATGGCTTTGTAAGTCAAGCAGAGATCACCTCTTAGTAGATGGTATGAGACCGAGAATAACTGGAGTTTTGAGTCTGTCCGTGTAGGATATGTGTTTAAGGCCTAGAATCCTCTTCATGAGGTACTTTTGAGGCCTTTCCAGCTGTTGCATTTGTCTAGTGAGGTACATGCCAAATGGGGCATTATACTTGATGATTAGCCTAATGAGAGAAGAGTAGAGAGAGATGATGATCTCTTTTTTCCTGGATGCAAAACCCTTGGTAATGAAATGTGCCACAAAGGGCTTTCTGACTACAGTGGCAATGTGGTGGTCGAAGGAAAGGTTGCTGTCAACCTACATCCCCATATCTTTAATAACGCCTTCACTGTTCACTGGGCTCCTCATCAATGTGGTAATTAGTGGGAACTGTGTTTTTCCCAAAGGCATTTTGGCATTAAGCTTAAAGCCGTGGTTTTAACACCAGTCATTGGTCTCAGTGAGGCTTTTCTGTAGGATGTCTACATCACTTGGGGAGTTAAAAATAGCTCCCAGCTTGCAGTTGTTTGCAAACTTGGTCAGCCAGAGTCCCTCCGTGTTAGCCTGGACTTCTGAGAATTAGATGCCAAACAGGGGAGGACCCAGGACCGATTCTTGTCGGACTCCACTCATGACTGGTCACCAGTCTGACTTGGAGTCTGCTACTTTCACACTGTGGGTTCTATCTGTGAGCCAGTTTGCAACCCACCTAGTGATATAGGGGTTGATGTTTAGTTTGGTGAGTTTATCAATAATTCTTGAGTGGGGAATAGTATCAACGGCCTTGGCCAGATCAAGGTAGGCTGGATGAACTGCCTTGCCCTCATCCACAGCTCCGGTAACTGACTCAGAGAAGTCAACCAGGTTGATCAGGCATGATCTACCTTTCACAGAACCAGATTGCGTGTGATCTAGAGTTTGGAGATTTCCCATATCCTTGTTAATTAGGTTCACAATGATGCACTCCATAGCCTTACATATCAGACTCATCAGGCTAAAGGGGCGATAATTCCCAGGGTCTGTAGTTGCTCCTCCTTTATGGAGAGGGATGACTGTAGCAGTGCGCCACTCAATAAGGACAAAGCGTGAAGTGAGGCTGTGATTGAACAGGGCACACATATGTGGTGCCAGTTCACTTTGTAGTTCATGTAGAACACATCCAGGGATATTATTTGTCGGGTCCATTGGAAGCTGTATTCTTGGCCTTGGACAATGCAGCTTTAACCTGTGCTGCAGTAATGCTGGGTGTCTGGCATACCTCTTGTAATGTGATTGGTCCTTTTAGGGGGGAGAGAAGGGTAAAGTTGGCACTGAATCTGTTGCCAGTATGTTGGCTCAGTATAGGAGGTACCATTGTGCAGTAACGTGGAGCAAACCTGGGTATTGCCGTGGAGATTCTTGATATAACTATAGAAGGCTTTGTGGTTGTTTTTAGTGCCTGTCACAATTCTGCCTACATAGGTTTTGATGAGGGATCTGAACTTTTTGTAGAGGCTAATAAGGGAGTTTTTCCAGTCTTGGGACTTCACTTTTTTCTACAACAGTTTCTTCCTTCTGTTGTAGAGTTCATTAATGGTAGGAGACCACCAAATTGGCTTCCTTCTTTTGGAGGAGAGCGTCTTGGTTCTGTTGGGTATGGCTAGATGTTCTTCATGTTCCACTGTTGCAGTCATTACATTTGGGTAATCTGCTTGCAGGTTGCCCTCAGTCGGCCTGATTAACAAAGTCTTGGGTCCTGTGTCGGTTGCTGTCCCTTCTTCCATGACGTCAGGTCGTCGGGTATAAAACATGCAGCCAACACCATTACATTAGTCTTTCTTGCCGTGCGGTGCCCAAAGCAGAAGCGGTTTGCAAGTGCCGGTTGGCCAACTCCTGAATTTTTCATTTTCGAGTTTCAGAACCGAAGTCTTCAACTTAAAGCCAAGTACCCCATTGGGGAAACATTTTCTTGCTCCTTACCAATGTCAGTAAAATTAATAATTGCATTACTTGTGGGAAGCAAATACCTCATAAAGATTTTCATTTGTACTGTATTCCTTGCCTAGGCCCTGACCACGACGTACCTTGCTGTCGATTTTGTGCTTTATTTAATCAGTGCACTATCCATCGTCGGTACATTTTTGCCTCTAAATATTTTGGTTCTCGATTTAATTATCCAGAAATGACGTCGGTTAGCCATCCGACTACCGGAATGCCGAAAAAATGCAAAGAAAAAGACAGAGTCAGACCGTCGAGGTCCAAAACTGCCGACGACGCTTCTTCTATGCCATTCGCCAGTTCGCCAGTACTCAGTGAGGCGCTTTCACAGCCCCTGATACCTGCTACTTCTGATTTGCAGGCCTCTACTGAGACCCATTCAGAATCTGGTATGCCGCGAGATGCTTCACCTATGGAACCTGCGGATGTCTCTACCTTGGATGGGTCCAAAGCTGCTGTGCAGGCACCAGCTTCTGAGGGTGTATTCAGGCCTACAGACTTGCATATTAAACCGACTCCACCTTCAATACTAAGGGCTAAATCTCGATCTATGTCTAAAAAAAACGATGCCCAGGCCACATGTTCAGGCCCCTATGCCTAAAAAACAAATGATCAAAATGGCTGAAAATCTAATTACTCTAATCAGGGGTAGTCAACCCCCCCCCTTCTAAGAGGCCTAGGGCTGAGCTTGACTATGAATCTTTTGATCAGAACTCTGTTTCTTCTGACTCTTCTAATGAACTGGATTTGTCCATTCCTACTTATGAGGATTCTGATGCAGAGAATTCCATTCCCTCTGCTTCCCCCCCTGAGGACTTTTCTTTTGCTGAAACTTTACATACCTTAAGGGAGCATTTCCACTGGGGAAAGTCAGGAATTTACTGAATCTAGAAAGAGGCTTAGGGATTTCCTTCTTCTACCTCAGCATAGGCCTTTGGCTATACCTCCTGTACTAGACACTGTTGATGATGTGTTTTCGGAGTCCAGTATGGCCCCTGATTCCCTGCCTCCGACTCCTAGTAAACCTGACAAGATACTACATGGTTCCTGACTCCCACAAGTTACTTTTCAAAAATCCTGTAGCGGACCCAGAAACCATTTCTCAGGGGCCCAAGGTCATTAAGCCTTCTACTGCTAAAAATCCTACCCCTTCTGATAGAGACTCCAGGGCGCTGGATAGATGGAGTAAAAAGGTTTATACTTCTGCAGCCTTGGCAATCAGGGCTTTAAACTGTCAATTTCATATGCTAAAATATCAACAGCATTTCATGGGACTGCTTAAACAGAAAATTGTTGATTTGTGACTGTGTGGAAAATAAAGATTTACAGGATTTATTGCATTCAGCTGAACAAGTTGGAAAACATACTTTGCAATGTGGTTTTGATTCTTTAGAGGCCTCTTGCAGGGCTGCTGTTACTGGGTCCGTGCTTAGAAGGCATGCTTGGCTTAAGGAGCAATCTCTGCCTGATCATGTTAAAGCAAAATTGTTGGATGCTCCTTTAAATCAGGATCGTCTGTTTGACAATAAGGCTGAAGAAGTTCTAAAAAAGATGGAAGATAAAGCTAAATCTATGCAAACTGTGAAAGATTTCTTACAAGTGCAACCTCCAAGATTTAGTAGGCACTGACCTACTAAGAACTGGTCCTTTCTGGCTCCTTCCAGATCCGCTCCAGCCAAAGACAGACACACCAAAAGCACCAGGTTTCAGTCCCAAGGGACTCTCAGAACTAAGCAATGGGGTACTTCCACTTCCAAATCTGGAAATAACAAGACACCCCCTATGGTAAACAGTCTCAGTGACTTTCCTTTACATTTACCAAGCACTTACCTTTTTTTTTGGGAGGGGGGGATTGCTCTTCATGCAAAAAACTGGGAACTCATAACCCAGGACAAATGGGTTTTAAATAGTGTCCCAGGGATACAGATTTCATTTCCACACATTGCCAACACCAAACGGGTGGCCAGACCTGCCCCCAGATCAATGGGCAGAGGCTCAGAAACAAGTACTTTCCCTCTTAAACATGAGGGCTATTCAACCGGTACCAGAAGAGGAAAAGGGACAAGGGTTCTATTCCAGACTTTTCCCGTTACCCAGAAAAGACAAATCATGGCATCCAATTCTGGACCTGTTTACTCTAAACACCTTTCTGGACATTCCAAAATTCAAGATGCTGACTCTTCACCAGTTACTTCCTATGCTAGGCAAGGATGCCTGGTTGGCAACTCTAGATTTAAAAGAAGCTTACCTGCACATCCCAATCAGGGAATCTTGCAGAAGATACCTATGCTTCAAAGCAGGCTACTTGTATTATCAGTTCTCTGCACTGCCCTTTGGCTTGTCTGCTGTGCCCAGGGTATTCACAAAGTGCCTGGCTCCAGTAATTGCATTTTGCAGGCAAAGAAATATTCAAATGTATTCATACCTGGACAATTGTCTAATTCAGGCAGAAAACCAGACCATACTTATAAAACATGTGGCGTTTGTAAAAAGGGTTCTAACTTGTCTAGGGTACGCCTTAAACGAAAAGAAATCACAACTGGTACCCTCTCAACAGATTGCATTCCTGGGTGCAAGCTTGACTACAACTGCCCAGATGGCTTTCCTCACGCCAGAAAAGCAAATTCATTTGGCGACTTACTTCAAACAGGTAGCCACAAAAAACGTGCTCTCTGCAAGACATACTGCAAGCCTTGGGGTTCACGGCCTCCTGCATTCTTCTAATTCCATATTCAAGACTGCATATGAGGAAACTTCAGGGTACTTCAAAAGTTTATGGAGTCAACATGGTCACAGGCTGGAAACAGTGATTCCTATCTTACCTTGCCTACTCCTAGAGTTCCTTTGGTGGGCAAAGTCTTGCCACCAAAACAAGGGACTGCCATTCACACTACCCCCTGCCACCCAAACCCTAACTACAGATGCTTCAGACTATGCATGGGGGGCTCATCTGTAAGGGAAGTGCGTTCAGGGCAAATGGAGCCCAAATCAAATGCACCTACATAGCAATCAAAAAGAAATGTTAGCTGTACAGAATGCTCTGACAGCCTTTAAGGACTACATTCATCCAGGACAACTAATGGTAAAGACGGACAACACCACAGTTATGTGGTACATAAACAAGCAGGGGGGTACACATACCTACCCCTTCTGCAGACTAGCCATGGCATTGTGGAACACTGCCTTGAGCTACCAAGTGCAACTACAAGCTCAATTCCTGCCAGGAAAACTGAATGTACTGGCAGACGAACTAAGCAGAAATCTCATGGATCCACATGAATGGAAACTGGAACCACAGATTTTCAACATGTTGACAAGCAAATGGGGGAGCCCAGACATAGATCTATTTGCCTCCACTCGGAACTACCAGTTGGACAAATTTTGCACAAGAACTCCTCACAAAAGAGCCTGGAATGTGGATGCTCTGTCCTTCAGCTAGACAAACCTATCAGTCTATGCCTTTCCCCCTCTGCCTCTGGTCTCCAAAGTTCTGCTAAAAGTCAAACAGGACAAACCAAAAATTATTTTAATTGCTCCAGACTGGCCACGCCAGCACTTGTACCCACTCCTGCGCAGTATGTCACAAATTTCTCCATGGCACCTGCCTCAGACACCTTCCTTACTGTTTCAGCAGGAGAACCAAATTCTGCACCCTCAGCTCCCAACATTGAAACTTGCAGCTTGGCTAATCACTTAAATTCACCCTCAGCATCCCTCAGCAAACCTGTGATGGATGTCATCTTGGAGGCGAGAAGACCTAGTACTAGAAAATCTTATGCTGACAAATGGAAAAGATTCTGTGCCTGGAATCAGTCTCAAGGGATGAGCACAGCAGCACCCAATTTACCTCAGATTTTGCAATACTTAACTGAGATGCTTCACAAGGGCCTGTCTTTTTCCTCCATTAAAATCCATGCCGCAGCCATTTCAGCTCATTGTAACACAGAACCTCCCCTCTTCTCTCATCCTCTGCTCAAGCAGTACCTCATAGGGGCCAAAAACTTCAGACCACCCAGGAGAGTTCCAACCCCTTCCTGGGACCTTAACTTTGTATTGGAGAAACTCACTCTACCTCATTTCGAGCCAGCTGCTACTGCAGACTTAAAGTTTTCTTTCTTGGAAAACAGCCTTTCTTTTGGAAATCACTTCATCTCAAAGGATATCTGAATTACAGGCCCTTATGGCACTGGACTCTTTCATCATCTTTCATGCGGACAGGCTGTCACTCAGACCAATCCATCCTTCATGCCCAAGGTGGTATCCAGTGTGGCTCTTAATCAGTCCATTCATTTTCCAACTTTCTTTCCAAATCCACAGAACAAGGGGAAGCAGATTCTTCATTCATTGGATGTGCACAGACAGCTTAGATTCTACTTGGACAGGACTAAATCTCAAAGAAAATCTGAACTGCTGGTAGCATTTGCTGCAGGGACAGAGGGGAAGGCTATTTCAAAACAAACCATTTCTAAATGGATACGCCATTGCATTTATTTCTGCTATAAGCACCATGGAAAACCTATCCCCCAAAGGATCAGATCTCATTCCACCAGGGCTGCAGCTACTTCTGCAGCCTTTCTCAGAGGTGTTCCTACCAGGGATATTCTAGAAGCTGCTACCTGGAGTTCAGTTCATACTTCATAGGTTCATACTAGGCTATCTGCCCTAGGGCATTTATAAGCCTAGCCAGAGTGTGTATGGCTTTCGCCACCCATTTTAAATTAATTTTGCTATGCCCCTTTTCGAGGTTAGCATACTGTGCCTCTGTCTAACAGTGACACAGAAGTGATACCCGGGGTAAACCTACGATCTCCCATCCACTCATCAAGATTCCTCTTGAAGAGAGTCAATGAGGGACTCTGCCTAACCTGGACTGGGATTTTATTCCAGAGTGAAGGGAGCCTCTGGGTTATGAATCTGTCCCTCCAGCATGTCCTATTTATTTCAGTCTCTCGAGTGTGTAGCTCGATGGGATTTGGATTTTCTGAGGTGCAGCATGTTCATTAATTCCGGGTTGGACATGGCTTTATACGTCAGGCACAGATCGCCTCTGAGCAGGCGGTATGCCACTGAGTAGAACTAGAGTTTCTTTAACCGGGTAGCATATGGCATCTGTTTGAGCCCTTTGATCCTCTTGGTGAGGTATTTTTGGGGTCTTTCTAGTTGCTGCAAGTTTCTGGTAAGGTACATCCCAAAAGGGGCATTGTACTCAATTATGGGCCTGATGAGGGATGAGTAAAGAGGCACGATGACCTCCCCTGATCTAGATGTGAATCCCTTCATGATTAGGTGGGCTATATAAAATGTTTTTCTAACCACTTTGGCCACGTGGTTGTCAAATGAGAGATTGCTATCAACTTGGGTCCCCATGTCCCTAATTACTTCTTCCGTGCCAATGGATTACCACCTATGTGGTAATTTGTGGGCACTTTGTTTTTGCCAAAGGAGATGACTATACACTTTTTGGCATTTAGCTTGAGGCCATGGCTCTGGCGCCAGTTATCTGTTTCTATGAGGCCCTTTTGGAGGATGCTTGTGTCGGCTGGGGAGTCGATTATGGCGCCCAGTTTGCAGTCATCTGCGAACTTGATCAGCCACAGTCCTTCCGTGTTTGCCTGTACCTCCGAGAAATATATACCGAACAAGAGAGGTCCCAGGACTGAGCCTTGTGGGACGCCATTTGTAACTGGTTTGGAGTCTGACATGGCTCCAGCAGTTCTAACCATGTGGGTTCTGTCCTTGAGCCAGTTTGCAACCCATCTAGTCATATAGGGGTTTATATTTAAGCTGGTGAGCTTATCTATAATGCCCGAGTGGGGTATTGTATCGAAGGCTTTTGCGAGGTCCAGGTAGGCTGTGTGGACCACCTTCCCCTTGTCAATGGCCTTGGTGACTGTTTCAAAGAAATCGACCAGGTTTAAGAGGCAGGATCTGCCCTTAACAAAGCCGAACTGCATCGGATCCAGTGTCTGTAGGTCCCCAATATCTTTATTTATGAGGTCCATGATGATCCTTTCCATAGCTTTGCAGACCAAGCTAGTCAGGCTTTCACCAAACATGATCATTTACCAGTTTTCTCTAAATCTAGAGCTGGCTTTGCCACTGTTGTTTTGCAGGGCCTTATAGCTGGTCCTAATGCTGTATAAATCCATTCTCCCAACCATAGCTTTGGGAATCTACCCAAATGTAATGATTGCAACAGTGTAACGTGAAGAACATAGTACAGTTGTGTACACTTACTATAAATGTAGATGTTCGAGTGTATTCACTGTTGCAGTCCTGGTTACCCTCCCTCCAGCCCCCTGTTTTTCTGTTACTATACCTCTACTTTCTTTTACTATGCTTAAAAGCCTTTTTGGTGTATTTGCTTTTGGTTGGAGGTATATTTTTGTGTTTTTAATTTTATTTTGCTCCCCGGGCACCTGACATCTGGGGCAAGAAAAACTGATGTAATGGCGTCGGCTGCATGTTTTATACCCCTGACGACCTGACGTCGTGGAAGAAGGGAAAGCAACCGATGCAGGAGCCAAGACTTTGTTAATCAGAGCGACTGAGGGCAACCTGTCAGCAGATTACCCAAATGTAATGACTGCAACAGTGAATACACTCGAACATCTACATTTATGGTAAGTGTACACAACTGTACTTTCCCAGTTGATGGAGGGGTAGTTGAAGTTGCCTAGTATGAGAGTGTTGGCTTGGACCCTAATAGTTTCCAGGGTACTTAAGAACATGGAGTGAGAGTCTTGGGACATGGTTGGGGACCTGTAGCAGGCTAAGACCTGAATTGCCATCTTACCCAATGTTAGTTCTACCTGAAGTATCTCAGATGCATTATGCTGGGCTACTAATCTGGAGGTGTGCTTATCCTTTATGAATATGGAGACACCATCATCTTTGGACCTTCGGTCCATGTTCTGGGGCCGAAAGGTGTAAAATGAGTTATAGCCTGGTAGCACAGGGGTGCTTTCTGCTGCTTTAAACCAGGTCTCCGTTACAGCACAAATGTCTATGCTCTCCATTTTGAGGAGTGCTTCGAGCAAGTGCATCTTGAGATTTAGACTTCTAGTGTTGAGCAGCATGACCCTCAGGTTGCATTTATTTATAGCTGTTACGGTGGTAATTGTTTCTTTGGAACATCACCTAAAAAGGCACTATAGGGGGTGGCAAGAGCCCTATCCAGTATCCGGAAACCCAGGGGTGACAGATGCAGGCCATCTCTGGCAAAGCATCGTGGTCGGTCAATCATGTCATCCCAAGCAGACTGATACTTGCTCCCCTTAGAATGACACCAGAAACTTAGCCATTTGTTGAAGTCAATAATTTTCTGTTTGTACTACGGTATCATTCTGGGTGATGGTAGGATGTTGCTCAGGACTAGGGTCATACCTGCCTGGGCCATATAATCCGAGAAGTCCTCAATGTCTCTCTTCATATTGTCCAGGGAGGTGCGTCTCAGGTCATTCACACCCACATGGACAATGACAGAGTCGTACATGTTGCAGAGTGGCCTGAGTGCATATGTTGTGTCTCGGATTCTGGCACCTGATAGACAGCTGACTGTTACCTTTTCTTTATTCACTGTTATGAATGGGACATCAGTGTGCCTCACTATCAAGTCACCTATGGTTAGTGTATTAAGCAGGCTGTTTTGCCTTAGGGGCTTAGGTTGAGGGGCACACTGTGTACGTGAGCTATGTGTCTTGTGGTTTGTGCTGTGTTGTGGTGGTGGAGTGTGTTTCTGCCTTGGAGAGGTCTCTGCTGTTTGGGTAGATTTCTATTGAGAGCCTGCACAAAGGTGGGTGTGTGGTTTGTGTTTTTATGTGAGAGCTTTGATGGCGGGTGTTCTGGAGGGCAATGTGTTGCATGTGATGTGGTGTAGGTTTTGACCTTCTCCTCTTGACCAGCTATTCTGGTCTTGGCTTGAGACTGCATGGCTTCCAATTTGGATACACAAGTGCATCTCTCATAATCTGAGTGTTGGGAGGTAAGAAGAGAGGGTTGTCTGTGTACACGAGGTAGTTGCTACACTGCCTTAGAATGCCCAAGTTCACCAGGTTAATGGGAGAAATCACAGGGAGCTGACCTTTAGGCATGCCAGGAGGGATGGTCATTATTTCTAAGCACTGTGGGTGTTTCCTTATATATTCCTTTTACAGGAAAAATGTCACTCAAGGTGTCTGAGTCTGTACAGAGCACTGCCAAACACTTGGAAACTAATATGTAGACCCCGAAAATTTAAGGATGAAGTATTTAGGCAGATGTTCTGAAGTTAGAAAGAAATCAAACAGTACTTGCTGAACAATAAAGAATTAGCTTGTCAAGAATAATGAAAGAGGGGGAGTCACATGAATGGCTACTGCCTGGCTACTACTAATGCTGGCCTCAGCACAGCTTCACTCTGTTGGGATACAATACTTCTTTGCTTCTTCTTTCACCAGAAGCAAAATGTTAGCACCAGTCCCAAGAAGAAAAGCAGGCCACGGCTTGTTTGGTGATCCACTGTCTTGTGCTAGATGATGCAATGGTCTGCAGGCTTGTAGCCTTTTTCTGGTAGATGCCTCTAATAGCAACCAGACCAGTCAGGTACGTTAAGCACAGACACTTACTGTCCAACCAGAAACAGTCAGGAATCAATGCACTCTGCTCCTACTCTCACCAGAATCCGAATATAGCACAGATTCCAAGCTGTCACCTATAAAGCAGTTATTAAGCTTTCTTGTGATCAGCAGTCTCCAGGAAATAATGTAATTGAACTCCTGCTCTCACCCGGAGAAAACAGTAGCACTGATCCCAAGATGACTACTGAGAGGCAGAGTGTGGGCTCTCCAATAACTGGTGGTCTTGCAATAGATGCTTAAAGGTAAAATGGTTTATCCTAAACACTGCAGTGTGCACTAGAGGAGTTTGATGTGAAAGTAGGTAACTTAAGTTTGACCTGTCTAAAAAGTTAAGTTTTAGTGGAGAGTCACTATTTTTAAAACAGCAAGATAGATTGAAAGGGGGTGGTCACTTTTGTATTCTGGTACTATGGAATACAGTAGGATGGCAAGTAAAATTTATGTAGTTGAAGGGGAGTGATTTCACAAAATGATAATTTTGTGCTTACTCACACCAGCCAGTAAAAGCCGAGAGGAAATTAGATATATGGTCAAATTAACATAAGGAGCAGACAACTAGAAAGACAGTGGTGTTTAAGAACACAACAGTAAACGGGTAGGAGGGTGGGAAAAATTTCTGTCCGACTCACAAGAGATGGAGCTGTGGTCTCCCAAGTTTTAATATGCAATTAAAAGCAGGATACAAGTAAAACAGTGTAAAGAAAAATCACAGTATACAAAATAGAAAAAGGCAATAAAGTAATACAAGTAAAAAGAAAACTAACCTTTCCCTCACAGCAAACTGTAGCAGAGTCTGGGTGAACCTTTCCAGTAAAGCTCTGAAATGTTTTATTTTACCCCTTAAACAGAAGGTTTAGTTTCTAGTTCCACCACCTCAGTTCACAGATGGTTAACCTTAACTGACCTGTTCTAACTTATGTCTGACTCCTTAACTGACCTGTTCTAATTTCTGTCTGACTCACAAGAGACAGAGCTGTGTTCTCTTTTCAAGTTTTAATATACAGTTAAAAGCAGAATACAAGTAAAACAGTGTTTCTCTTGACAAGTGTGGTATTTCTTTAGGTAAGCAAATTATTGCTAATTCTTTCAAAAGAGAGACTTTTGTTACGACTTTGCAAGCAAATTTTTTCTTGGACAAGTTTAGACCTCTTTCGAATAGTCATTATGTGCCCTTACAGTTTTACAAAAAACAATGCACTGGTGTCATTTGAGAGGCTGTACTGTGGTAGTCTTTTCACACTTTCCATGAAGGAATGCTCTGTAGGTGTGCATCTTGATGTTAGGATGTGCTATTGCAGTGACTGTTAAGTATGGGGGCTGGTGGGTCCTTGGATCCATTGTATGGCTTAATGTTCTCACCACATGTCCTGAATGCACTCATGATAGAAAGAAATATTGCGCTACTGTTTGCTGGAGGAACTTGCGATTGATTTTCTTTCTATCTTTTTCATAATTTCAATACTGTTGTGTCCCCCCCGATTGTTATTTCATTGTTTTTTTATTTTTTTGTCTTGCTTGCAGTGTTGGTAATCTCAGTCTGAGATGGCAGTGTAGTGTAGATGTTGACGTGATTTAACAGCTGTGCTTGTCCTTGTGAGGAAGAGGCAGGATTGAGAGATGTCCCCTCACCCTGAATAATCAGATGTATCTCACTCTTTTGTGTGCTCCTAACCACTTGATACATTTCCATCGATGCAACATCCTTTTTGAAGTACCACCTCACCAGCCTGCTTGAGAACTGTTTATAGGTCGTTGAAAACTTGCTGTAGCACAGTACTGGTGTAGATTCCCAGATTTGGATATTTAGTATGCGATTGCTTTTATATGTGTTTTAGGGTATCCGGCTATAGGCAGATGACTAGAGTAATTACATCAATAGGTTAGATAGCTAATTAATTCTGATTGGATATGGCCTTGTCACACGCTTGTCTACATCTCTCTGCTGCTGTCCCCTTCAGGACACACACAGTAATTAGACAAGTAAACAAGGCTTGTTGTAACTCAGCTGTTACCGGACATTGAAATGGGGAAAGTCGATAAAATGAATGATGCTCAAAGCTGATGAATGCCAGAAATGCAGGAAATCAACAATGTACTATTATACTAAGTTCCTCTAGCAACTCTACTTACTTGTTACATTACTAGTGGGTAGATGATCTGTCCTGTGTAATAACACAAATGCCATAGGCATTAAGATTGCTCAACAGGTTAAAATTCCTCTGTCTGCTGAATGATCTCCTCCTCTTCCTGTCATGTCCTACGGTGGGTTTCTGTATGGATATTTGCAGTGCTTCCATTCAGGAACTGAAGTGTTGTCCCAAACTTCTTTATGGTAACATGGCTAGAAACAATTTCAATTTTTGATGCCCCTCCCATTGGGGCCTACCTTTTCCCTAATTTGTATTTTTCTGATGTGCCTTTGACCAGAAAATACATTCAAACAGCAGGTACACCCAGTTCTTGTATTTTATGTGGAAACCCATACAATTTACACGTATTCTTATGTAAAGAGTTTAACAGAGTTACACACACAAATAAACAGCTTCTCATACTCTGTTTACTTAAGCGGGTAGGGTGGGAGGTTGGCATAATGGTTAAGGTATTTGCTTTGCAGACACAAGGTGCAGGGTTTGATACTTAGATGAGGTAACTGGCTAGGCGTAAAGTGGCCCACAGGTTCAGTTAGCCTAAAACTAATCTATGAATCTATAAGTAGTCTTTATCTGTCTAAAGTGACTGTGGCTTTTACCTCTCCCAAACCCCAGTCTTCCTTTCTGCTAATTAAGAAGAAACCTCCTACTGTTTCTGTGGCTCACCAAGTTTGGTCATCAGGTTACTGTCGTTCACCCAGTTTCAGTGGGTATGGTGAAAGAAGCTGATAGTTTTGTTCAGTGTATTAAAACACTGTCTCATGTAGTCAGAATCTAGAGATGGATGAGGAGGTGCTTTATCTGCTTTTCTGTCTCGTAGGTCAGCTTCACCCTCTCAGTTGTTATTTCTGCTGTGTGTTATAACAGGCTGGCAAAACCCATGCTGAAGGCTCAGGGCAGATGGTTACATGCTCTGTCCCTCCACCCCTTTTGTATCATGGTGCCGGAATTCTTTCATAGCCTTGTCATCCCATCCTAATTCACATCTTCCCTTGGTACCATTAATGGTTTGGTAGTTCTTTCACTCGGTGTTGCCCATCATGTTAGTTCCTTCCCCACAGCACTGACCCTGTCTTGACACCAACATGTACTATGTCAGTAGCACTGACATTAATGCAGTAAGGACCAGTCACTTTGACACCAGTGTCCAGGCTGGAGTTTTCACTCCCACTGTTGGTGATGGTGACTGTGTTTCCCAGCTGTGGTGTATTCATTGTCAATGACTATGTCCAAGATGTTCTTCATGGTTCACTGTTGCAGTCATCACACTTGGGTTATCCTGCCAGGGGTAGCCCTCAGTCGGCCCGAATACCAGAGGCTTAGTATTTCTGTGTCGGTTGCTGTCACTCCAGAACTGACTTCAGGTCATCAGTGGTATAAAATCAGGCAGCCGACGCCATTACATCAGTCTTTCTTGCCGAGGAGCATGAAGCAGAAGCCGTTCACATGAGTGCCGGTTGGCCACTACCTGAGTTTTCATTTCCGAACTGAAGTTGAAGTCTTCTAAAGCTAAGTACCCTGTTGGGGATCCTTTTTTTGCCTAACTGATGTCAGAAAAAGTTAACACTTGTCTCGCCTGTGGAAAGCAAATACCACATCAAGACTTCCATTCTTACTGTCACCTGTTTAGGTTCAGACCACGACATCGGGCCCTCATTGTAGCTAAATATTTTCTCTCTGTCCTCATATTCCGATATGGCTTCAGTAAGCCATCCGACTACCGATCCACCAAAAAAATATAAGGATAAAGACCGCACAGGTCCAAAACTGCCAACGACGCTTCCGTTAAGCTAGTCGTCAGTTTTCCAGTCCTCAGTGAGGCGCCTTCGCAGCCCCTGATGCCCACTTCTGTGGATTCGCAGGCCGCTACCGAGACCCGTTCGAAGTCCGGTATGCCCCGAGACTCTTCGACTAAAGATCCTGTGGATATCTCTACCTTGGATGGGTCCGGAGCCGCTAAGCAGGCACCAGCTTCTGAAGAAGTTCTTCACACTATCAATAATCGACACAAACCAGCTTCTTTCGCATCTTCAGTTCTTTCTAAAACTACCGAGTTTCTAAGGCCCAGGGTACGAACTATGCCTAAAAAAACGATATCCCAAGCTCAGCCACCTGCTTCCATGCCTCAATCTCAAATGCTTAAAATGGCGAAAGACCTTATTATGCTTATTAGGGGAAGCCAGGCTACCCCTTCCAAAAGAAAAAGACTTGTTCCCAGTAGTTTTATCTGAACAGGAGCGATGACTCTGAGGTTTTTGAATATGAAAAGATGCAACCCCTCTCTGCTTATGACTATTCTGATGCAGAGGAACCCATTCCTTCTGCCTCTCCTCCCGAGGATTTTTCATTTGGTGAAACCCTACATACTTTAAGGGAGCATTTCCAATGGGAATGTCGGGACTATCCTCCGTCAAAAGAGACTCAAGGAATTCTTAGATTTACCACAACACAGACCTTTAGCCATTCCTTCTGTCCTGGATGTTGTGGATGATGTTTTTATGGAATCCAGTTTGACTCCTGGCACCCTTCCTCCTGCTGCCAGGAAACCTGACCGGTACTACAGATTCCCTAACTCTCACAAATTTCTTTTCAAAAATCCTACTGCTGACCCAGAGGTCATCTCCCAGGGACCTAAAGGAATTAAAGCAACCTCAGCTAAGAATCCCACCCCCTCAGACAGGGGGTTCCTGAGCTTTAGACAGATGGGGTAAAAAATATACACCTCTGCAACTCTTGCTATTAGAGCACTAAATTGTCAGTTCCACATGCTGAAATATCAACAGCATGCCATGGAACTCCTCATAAAATGTCTTCCTTTCCTGCTTGTGCAGAAAATAAAGAATTACAAGAGCTCATGCATTCTGCAAGCCAAGTTACTAAGCACAGCTTGCAATGTGGCTTTGATGCCCTAGAAGCATCTTGCAAGGGCAGCAGTCACTGGTTCTGCCCTTAGAAGGCATGCTTGGCTTAAGGAATAGACCTTGCCAGACCATGTCAAATCAAAATTATTGGACGCACCATTGAACAAAGACAATTTGTTTGGCACCAAGGCAGAAGAGGTCTTAAAAAAGATGGAAGAAAAAGCTAAATCTGTGCAGACAGACATTTTACAGGTCCAGCCACCGAGGTTCAGTAGGCATTGCCCCTCCAAGCACTGACCCTTTCCAGCCCCGTCCAGGCCAGCTCAGCCAAGACCCACAGGAACCAGTCCCCCCAGACAGCAGTCCCAGGGAATGCAGAGATCCTGCTCTTTAAAAACAGGGAGTGCTAAGCCACCCCCTTATGGTAAGAACTCACAATGACTTTACACCTCCACCCCTTACCTCTGCCCACCTGCTTGTGCCCCTAGGAGGAAAACTGTTCTTCCTTGCAAACAACTGGGCCTCTATTACCAACGACCGATGAGTCCTCAACATAGTGTCCCAGGGATACAGATTTTATTTCCATACTCTGCCAACCCCAAAAGGGTTCCCAGATCTTCCTCCAAACCAGTGGGCAGAGGCCAAAAAGCAAGTCCATTCCCTGCTCTCCATGAGGGCAATACAGCATGTTCCTGCAGACCAGATAGGCCAAGGTTTCTTTTCCAGACTCTTCCTGGTATCCAGAAAAGAGGGCACCTGGCGCCCAATCCTTGATCTATCTATTCTAAACGTCTTTCTGGTGATACCAAAATTCAAAATGCTCACCCTCCAGCAGCTTCTACTTTTGCTCTCCAAGGATGCTTGGTTAGCCACCCTAGACCTAAAAGAGTGCTACCTACACATCCCAGTCAGGGAATGTTGCAGGAAATATCTACGTTTCAGGGCTGGAGCTATGCACTTTCAGTTCTCTGCGCATCCCTTTGGCTTATCCACTGCTCCCAGAGTTTTCACAAAATGCCTGGCTCCAGCCATTGCCTTTTGCAGACAAAGAAACATTCAAATTTACCCGTACTTGGACGATTGCCTGATTCAGGCAAACAGTCGGGAAAAGCACCTGACCTTTGTAAAGGGCCTACTGACCTCCCTGAGGTATACTATCAACAAAAAGAAATCAGAACTAGTCCCCACACAAAAAAATTGTATTCCTGGGAGTAAGCCTGGACACAGGATCCCAGATGGCATTCCTTACTCCAGAAAAACAAGCCTACCTGACAGGCTACTTCTCTCAACTAGCCACCAGAATCCAGATGTTCTTCGTCTCACATTGCTGCAGTCATAACCTGTGGGTAGTCCGCTGTCCTCGGTCGGCCCGAATACCAAAGTGTTAGGCTGGCGTCGGTCATAGTCGCTCAGATCTGACGTCAGTACGCAGTGGTACTAAAGCGCATGACCGACACCATATCCTCAGTCTTTCTTGCCGCATGGTCCGAAGCAGAAGCAGCGTTTGCAAGTGCCGTTCGGCGTCCTGAAATTTTCGTATTCTGAGTTTCAGACCAAGACCAAGTTGGGCTAAGTACCCCGTTGGGGAATATTTTTGTCTTTTCTTGCCTCAGTTAAATCCGGATGTCAGAAAAAGTTAATAATTGTATTTCTTGTGGAAAACAGATACCTCATAGGGACTACCATTCTCTCTGTATTCCTTGTTTGGGGCCTGAGCACGACGTAGTCGGGTGTCGCTTTTGCGCTAGATTTAATAAGCGCACCATTAAACGCAGGTTAGATTGTGCTAGACTTGTTTTCGGTAAGCGGTGTAATTACAACATGCCGTCGGATCCTCCGACGCCCGCTACCGCTAAGAAGCAAAAAGATAAATCGTTAAAGTCCAAGCAGGATGAGTCGTCCGTTGCGGACGCCGGCTCTTTGGAAACTACGGTGGAATCTGTGGATCCAGCCGAGGTTTCAGCTGAATCTCAGGGGGAGCCTTTAATCTTACAGGAATTGGCCTCTCAGGAGTTAGGTCAGGCCGAGGGGGCCTCTCAAGTTTCTGTAGTTCCTTCTTTGCATAAGGTTGTTAGGCCTTCTACTTCTGTCTCTAAAGCCCCTTCTAAAGCCAGGCCTGGTCCTTCTGGCACTGGCGTCAGCCCCAGTTCTGCAGGTTCTGTTCCTAAAAAGCATATGCTGAAAATGGCAGAGGATTTGATTACTTTAATCAGAGGTTCTATGCCCCCTCCGGATAAGAGGCCTAGGGTGGAGACAGAGGTGGAGGGACTGGAGCATTCCTCAGATTACTCTGAGTCTTCAGCTGAGGACATTCAGGATTTTCCTCCTTATTCTGATTCGGATGCAGAGGATTCCTGTCCTTCTGCTTCTCCTCCAGAGGATTTTTCCTTTTCTGAAACCCTGCATTCCATGAGGGAGCATTTTTAGTGGGAAGGTCAGGATTTCTCAGATTCTCGTAAGAGGCTTAGGGAATTTTTGTTTTTACCACAGCATAGGCCCTTGGCCATTCCCCCTGTTTTGGATGTTGTTCAGGATGTTTTTTCTGAGGCTTCCCTTAATCCTGATTCTTTGCCTCCTGCCCCTGTCAAGCCAGACAGGTATTACAGAGTTCCAGAGGCTCATAAATATTTGTATAAGAGTCCTAGAGCTGACCCGGAAACTATTAGCCAGGGACCTAAGGGTGTCAGGGCTTCTGTAGTAAAGAATCCAGTTCCTCTGGATAAAGACTCTAGAGCTTTGGATAGGTGGGGTAAAAAAGTGTATACCTCCTCCACACTAGCTATGAGGGCTTTAAATTGCCAGTTTCATATGCTGAAGTACCAGAATTTTCTGTTAAGTCAGTTGAAATCTAAGGTAGATGCTTTAGCTGAGGGTATAGAGTGTAAGGAATTGCAGGATTTAGTTCATGCCTCTGATCAGGTAGGTAAGCATTCCTTGCAGTGTGGTTTTGATGCTCTTCAGGCTTCTTCCAGGGTGGCTGCCACTGGTTCAGTTATTCGTAGGCACGCCTGGCTTAAGGATCAGAATTTGTCAGAGCATGTTAAAGCTCGAATTTTGGATGCTCCCCTTCAATCTGAAGTTCTTTTTGGTTCTCCTGTGGAGTCAGTTTTGAAGAAAATGGAAGAAAAGGCTAAGTCCATGCAGACAGTTAAGGAATTTTTACAAGTGCAGCCCCCTAAGTTTAGCAGAAATTGGCCTGCAAAAGGATGGGCTTATCCTTCTTCTGATTTACAGTCTAAGGGCAGATCTAGACGTGGTAGGGGCAGAGCTCATTCTCAGGGTTCTTTCAGACCTAGGACGTGGAGTTCCCTTGCACAATCTTCTGGTGAGGGCAGGGGTCAGCCTTTTCGTAAACAGACCCAATGACCTGTATCTCCAGCTGCCAGATCCCTCCTGTCTGGCAGCTCCTCTAGGAGGAAAGTTGGCACTTTTCAAGCAAAATTGGCTTTTGGTCACCCAGGACAAATGGGTGCTGGGCATTATAGATCGAGGTTACAAGTTTTATTTTCACACCTTGCCTCCTTTCAAGGGCATGCCGGACGTACCTCCTCAGCAAAAGCTGGAGGCTCACAAGCAGATGTCTTTACTTTTAAAAATGGGGACTATCCAGGTGGTGCCTCCGTCAGAAGTAGGCCTAGGATTTTGTTCTCGCCTGTTCTTTGTGCCAAAGAAAGGAAACACTTGGAGGCCAATTCTGGATTTGTCTATCCTCAACACATACCTAGACATTCCAAAATTCAAGATGCTAACTTTGCAGCAACTTTTGCCTCTGCTAGGCAAAGATCACTGGATGGTAACTCTGGATCTCAAAGAGGCTTATCTTCACATTCCTATCAGGCCCAGCTGCAGGAGGTTCCTGCGTTTTCGGGCTGGTACTTTTCATTATCAGTTCTCTGCATTGCCCTTTGGCTTATCTACTGTGCCCAGGGTGTTCACAAAGGTCCTGGCTCCTGTGATAGCCTTCTTAAGACTAAGAGGAATACAAATTTATCCTTATCTGGACGATTGCCTGATTCTTGCTCAAGACAAAGTCAAGTTACTTCAGCATCTACAGTATGTAATGGCAGTGTTAAGGTGCCTAGGGTATTCTGTGAACAAAACAAAGTCCAGTCTAGTACCCTCTCAGGACATGTGCTTTCTGGGTGTGAGACTGAATACAGCCTCTCAGATGGCTTTTCTGACCCCGGACAAACAAAGAAATCTTCCCTTTACTTCCAGCAATTATCCCTACTGTCCAGGCTGACTGCAAGGACAGTCCTTCAAGCCTTGGGGTTCATGGCATCTTGTATTCTGGTACTTCCCAATGCCAAACTACATATGAGGAAGCTACAATGGTATCTCAAAAGTGTATGGACTCAACACTGCCACGATTTGGACACTGTCATTCAGATAATACCTTGCATCCAAAGGGAATTTTTGTGGTGGGCTCAGGAATGTCACCTAAACAAGGGACTCTCTGTGACCCGACCAGAGGCGAGTCAGATCTTAACGACAGATGCCTCAGACGTGGCATGGGGAGCACACTTCAATGGGAAATGATTCAAGACACGTGGCCTCCCAGACTACAGCATTTGCATATCAACATGAAGGAGATGTTAGCAGTCCAATTTGCGCTGATGGCTTTCAAGGATCTACTTCAACCGGGACAGGTGTTGATTCAAACAGACAACACAACAGTCATGTGGTACATCAACAAGCAGGGGGGAACCCATTCGTACCCTCTTTGCAGACAAGCTATGATTTTGTGGGAGGCTGCTCTGAGTTTGCACCTCACTCTTCAAGCAAGGTTTCTGCCAGGAGCACAGAACTCCTTAGCAGATGTTTTGAGCAGACAGATGGTGGATCCCCACGAGTGGAAATTGGATCCTCATGTATTTCAACAGTTGACAGTGGCTTGGGGAACTCCAGACATAGATCTGTTCGCTTCTCCACTAAATTTCCAACTGCCAAAATTTTGCACAAAGATGTTTCACCCAAAAGCTTGGAAAGTGGATGCTCTCTCTTTCAGTTGGAACAACCTTCACGTATATGCCTTTCCTCCTCTGCCTCTCCTTCCCAAGGTGCTCTTGAAGGTAAGACAGGACAAGCCTTGCATGATTCTAATAGCTCCGGATTGGCCACGTCAGCACTGGTACCCTCTGCTGAGGAGTTTAGTACGGGAGCCTCCTTGGCCTTTGCCATCAATTCCACACCTTTTGTCCCAGGCAAGCAATCATTTCCTCAATGTCAGGATACAGTCCCTGCATCTGACAGCCTGGCATATTCTGTTTTAGACCCTGGGGGGGGGTCGCAGCTTCCTCAACAAGTTTTGAATGTCATTTTGGAAGCCAGACGGCCTAGTACAAGGAAAGTTTATGCTGATAAATGGAGGAGATTTTTTCTTTGGAGCACAGCAAAGAGCTTTAATGTTTCAGTGCCTAATTTGAATGTTACACTACAGTACCTTACAGAATTATTAGACAAGGGTTTGTCTTTCTCCTCCGTGAAAGTTCATGCTGCAGCCATTTCTGCTCACTATGACTGTGACCCACCATTATTTTCTCACCCTTTGTTTAAGCAATTTCTTAGGGGGGCAAAGAACATAAGACCCCCACGTAGAGCTCCTACTCCTTCCTGGGATCTCAATTTTGTGTTGGAAAAGCTGACTTTACCTCCTTTTGAACCTGCTGCTACAGCTGAGTTGAAGTTTTTGTCTTGGAAGACTGCTTTTTTGTTGGCCATTACGTCTGCTAGGAGGGTATCTGAATTACAGGCTCTAATGGCAGTTGAACCCTTCCTGATATTTCATAAGGATAGGGTATCCCTGCGTACTAACCCTACTTTTATGCCTAAAGTTGTTTCTGATGTGGCCTTGAACCAATCTATTCATTTGCCTACTTTTTATGCTGATCCCCAAAATAAAGGGGAAAAAATTTTGCACTCTTTGGATATTCACAGGCAGTTACGTTATTATTTGAGCAGAACTAAAGGGTTCAGGCAGTCTCAACAGTTATTCATTTCTTTTGCCTTGGGTTCACAAGGAAAACCTGTTTCAAAGCAAACTATTTCTAAGTGGATTAGCCATTGTATTGCTTTTTGTTATTCTCATCATGGAAAGGATGTTCTGGCTGGGATCAGACCTCATTCTACTAGGGCTACTGCCACATCTACTGCTTTTTTAAGGGGAGTAGCTACTAAGGATATTTTGGAGGCAGCTACTTGGAGTTCAGTGCACACTTTTACTAAACATTACCATCTCCCTCTTTATTCCAAATCCAGGGCTGGGTTTGCCACTGCAGTTTTACAGGGCATGTTAGCAGCTCCTAGTGCTTTTTGATTTTGCCAACCTCCCTTACCTTTGCTTTGGGATTCTACCCACAGGTTATGACTGCAGCAATGTGAGACGAAGAACATAGTACAGTTTTGTACCTACCATAAATGTAGATGTTCGAGGATCCACATTGCTGCAGTCCAATTTTCCCTCCCTCCTTCCCCTCTGTAGTTTAGGGTTGCTGTGTTGCTTTTGGGGTAATTATTTTTTCTGTAATTGGTGTTTGGGTATTTTCTATTTTTGGCTATGGCCTTTCTTTTTTAGGCCTTCTGACATCTGGGGCAAGAAAGACTGAGGATATGGCGTCGGTCATGCGCTTTAGTACCACTGCGTACTGACGTCAGATCTGAGCGACTATGACCGACGCCAGCCTAACACTTTGGTATTCGGGCCGACCGAGGACAGCGGACTACCCACAGGTTATGACTGCAGCAATGTGGATCCTCGAACATCTACATTTATGGTAGGTACAAAACTGTACTTTATCCACAATGAAAATCCTGCAAGCTCTAGAGTTCATGGCCTCCTGCATCCTACCCATTTCATATGCCAGACTGCATATGAGGAAATGTCAGTGGTACCTAAAGAGCCTTTGGTGTCAACACTCTCAAGATCTGGAAACTATCATACCTATGACACCCTGTCTAAGGAATGATTTTCTTTGGTGGGCAGCAGCATGCAACCACCACAAGGGACTTCCTTCTCACATCCCACGCCACCCAGACCCTCACCACAGACGCATCAGACTATGCCTGGGGTGCACACCTGGATGGCAGGTGCATTCAGGGCCATTGGAGCCCAAGTCAAATACATCTGCACATCAACCAAAAAGAGATGCTAGCTGTTAAGCAAGCCCTGACAGCTTTCAGACCCCTACTATCCCCAGGGCTTCCAGTGATCAGAACAGACAACACCACAGTGATGTGGTTTATCAACAAGCAGGGAGGGACTCACTCTTGTCCTCTCTGCAGGCTCGCCATGACCCTTTGTCACATGGCCTCAGCCATGCAAATACACCTGCTAGCACAATTCCTGCCAGGCTCCCTAAACTCTCTGGCAGACAACTTAAGCAGAAACCTGCTAGACCCACATGAGTGGCAGCTAGACCACAGAAACTTCAGTCTTGTAACCCAGAAATGGGGCACCCCGAAGGTGGACCTCTTTGCCTCCACTCCAGTCATTAGCTCAGCAAATTCTGCACCTGGGAACATTACAGCAAGGCCTGGAAAGTGGATGCTCTATTCTTCCAATGGGTAAACCTCTCGATCTATGCCAAAATAATGGAGGAAAAATCAAGGTCAGTCTTGATTGCCCCAGACTGGCTACGCCAGCACTGGTATCCACTGCTGCGCAGCCTGTCACCTCTGCCACCATGGCACCTACCTCAGATTTCCAACACTCCTGACCCAGAAGAATGGAGAATTCATGCATCCACAGTTGCAGACCCTGAACCTGGCAGCCTGGCTTTATTCCCTGACCTCTCCTCCAGCTGCCAGCCTAAGCAAAAAAGTCCTGGATGTTATACGTGAGTGCCAGACGCCCCAGCACTAGAAAATCCTATGCTGACAAGTGGAAAAGGTTTTGCACCTGGATCCAGGCTAACGGAGCCAAAACAGCAGAGCCCTCCCTACCTCTCATCCTCGATTACCTAGCAAACCTTCTACACAGGGGTTTATCCTTCTCTTCTATTAAAATTCATGCCTCTGCCATCTCTGCTCGTTACAGCACAGAGCTACCTCTCTTCTCACACCCTCTCATCAAACAGTTCCTAAGAGGGGCTAACAAGTTAAGGCCATCCAGAAGAGCTCCTACCCCAGCTTGGGACCTTAATTTTGTGTTGGAAAAACCTCACCTTACCCCCCCTCCCCTTTGAGCCTGCAGCTTCATCAGAGTTAAAATTCCTCTCATGGAAAACAGCCTTGCTTCTGGCCATCACTTCAGCTAGAATCATTTCAGAGCTACAAGCACTGATGGCTGTAGAGCCCTTCATCATTTTTCATGCTGACAGGGTCTCCCTCAGGACTTAACCCATCCTTCATGCCTAAAGTGGTGTCCAGTGTGGCTCTCAACCAATCCATTCATTTGCCCACCTTTTTCCCTAACCCACAAAGCAAGGGGGAAAGGATTCTGCAGTCTCTAGATGTGCACAGACAGCTCATATTCTATCTGAATAGTACTAAATCTTTAAAAAAAAAAAAAAACTGACCAATTGCTAGTCAGATATGCAGCAGGGTCAGAGGTCAAGGCCATATCCAAACAAACAATCTCCAAATGGATAACACACTGCATCCATTTCTGCTACAAACAGCACAGCAAACCGCTCCAAAGAGGGTCAGGACGCATTCCTACAGGGTAACCTCCACCTCTGCAGCTTTTCTCAGAGGGGTCCCCACCAGGGACATCCTGGAGGTTGCAACATGGACTTCTGTTCATACCTTCACCAAGCATTACCACCTGGTTATCTTCTCCAAATCCAGGGCAGGCTTTGCCACCGCAGTCTTGCAGGGCATCCTAGCCAGCCGCCATACTTCTTGACTGCCTCCACCCTTTTCTTCAGCTGTGGGAATCAACCCAAGTGTGATGACTGCAACAGTGAAACACGAAGAACATAGTACAGTTGTGTACACTTACCATAAATGTAGATGTTCGAGTGTATTCACTGTTGCAGTTCTGGTTTCCCACCCTCCATCCCCCTTGTATCTCTCTCTCTCTCTCTCTCTCTCTCTCTCTCTCTCTCTCCTTACAGGGAATTTTTGGTATTTACTTTCTACTAGTGGTGGTCTTCCACCATATACTAGCTCCCTATTTGGGGGCTCCTGACAGTTTGGGCAAGAAAAACTGATGTAATGGCATCGGCTGCCTGATTTTATACCACTGACGACCTGAAGTCAATCCTGGAACGATGGCAACCAAAGCAGAAATACTAAGTCTCTGGTATTTGGGCGACTGAGGGCTACCCCTAGCAGGATAACCCAAGTGTGATGACTGCAACAGTGAATACACTCAAACATCTACATTTATGGTAAGTGTACATAACTGTACTTTCCATCATCATCCCCAGACACTGAGCTAAGCTGTCACAGTGACTATATACCCTTCAGCACTGTATACTGCTCTCCAGTACTGGCACTGATGCACCTGCCTTCCAGCCACTTATCCTCTAGCAGGACAGGGAGACTGCAGGACTTCCAAGAACCTGCCGCAGAGAAGTACTCCTCCAAACATGTCTCCTTATCTTTTATGTCCATCCCACTAAAAAGGCCCAGGATGGTCCTTGAAAAAAGTAAGCGTATTGATTCTACTCTGAAGTCACCTGTGGGTGACTGAAGGATGAGGGTAGTGGAAATTCCCTTGCCTTCCTCATTAAGATGACAAATTTGGGGAGCATTAAGGGTTTGTGTTCCAACAGGGAAAGAATATCTCAATGATCTTATTTTCTCCCCACATAGAAGGCTGCAGAAAACCTTCAGGCCTACTCAGCAGTCCTCCTTGGAGTGGTCCCTTCCTTTGTGGATGTCTTGAAGAATTCCAGTAAGATGACCTGCGAAAACCCCGATATACTGACTTCTGTTCTCAAAAAGGTTTACTGCAGCCTCTGGCCTTCTACAAAATGGGGATTTTGGGCAGAGGACTCCCAAGCTTGACACCTTGAGTTCTAGCTCAAAAAAAAAAAAAAAGACTCCCACACTCCACAGTCCAGCTGTATATGTGCCAGGCAAGGAGTCTGAGCAATTGGGAAGTAGGCTTACATGTCTGTGCTGATGAGGCTAAGCTGGCAGAACTTTGCTACTCATGGTGTCCTTTGTATAAAACCTATCTGATAAAATTCACCATAATGTGTAGAGGCTGCAGATGGGCACTTTTATACTTAGAACCCACCAGAAGCTACAGGGAGTTGGATCTTCCTCTGTGATGGCTGGCTGTTTCTGCTGCATTGGTTTAGACTTGGAGGGAGTGCAAGGAGCCCCTGTCTGGTTTATTCCTTTCCCTGTGAATAACTGTGAAGTTGCAGGTCCTGCCATCCTAAGTATTGACTTTCATAAGATGCTATTGAGTTAGCAATCTATTGCCAGGCAGATGTTCCTCTACAATTAATATTGTCTCTGCATCCAAGATCCTAAAATCAAACTCTCACAGCTTAGTGTTGCATCAGAATTGTGGGACCAGTGTCTGGGGCTGTTCATAAGGTGTTCTATGGCGGCTGCACACAAGAATGCTGCAGAAGACCATATGGGTTCAGTGGTTCCAGAACTTGCATCATCCCATGGCCCCCTGGATCTCTCACTGCATTGAGTGTTAATCCAGATATGCTATATTCCACAAAGCAAAAGTTGTAATAGGTCTTTACAAGCTTTGGTAGACACATTTTCCCTTACTTCGTACTTATCTTCTTTCTGTAAGACATCCTTATGATTGGACCCCAGCAAAATTCTTCTTACCATCCTTCCAGCGAGTCTCACCTGGACATTCACTCCCTCAGACTCGCATCCTGTCTTCCTCAGTTTCGGTAATAGTGTTTATCTGCTCATGGCATGCAGATTCTTTCATGACTGCTTTCTGCTTGCAAGACATAAGAATAAATGGACTCTGTTCTGTCTGAGCAGCAAATAGAGGCCAAGATTCTTATTTCCAGTTTACCTTCATATCATCTTTATGAAAGGCCATTTCTAATTCAGCTCTGGTCTAGACTCTTCCTTTCTGGCATCACGAGATTTATAAAGCCTTTCTCCTTGACCACCTGTACAGATCCTATACAGCCTTGTGATTTGTGCTTCTGTTGGAAAAACCTGTGTCCTCCTTTCCAATCAGCCTCTTCAGCAGATTTAAATACTTGTCTTGTTGGAAGTAAACTGAGGTAGGGGAATTTATGAGCACCATGCTCTCTCTGCTATAACATATTTGGACTTCACATAGGTTGTTAATGCATGGAACTAACCGTTTTAATGCCTAAAATGGCGATGGAGACAAACCTAAACCAGTTCATCATTTCTCTCCTTTCCTCAAATACATTATTTTGAATAGAGAGCATTGATTGGGTGTGCACCAACAGCTTCAATTTTACACTGATGGTACAAAATTGATCCTCTAAGACTACCAGCTTTGTGTGCCATTTCCTAAAAGAAGGCTCAGACAGCCTCCAAGCTCAGTGCTGACTAGACAGTTATCTAGCTCATGTATGGGAAGCTTCTTCATAAAGTATGTAAGACGCATTCTGCTATACTAGTAACCTCAGCAGCCTTCCTTGGGCACACATCGTCGGATAGCTTTTACACAGTTTTCCCTTATTACCTTTGGAAGATATTGCAAGTAGAAATCCAGGTGTTTCCTTTGAAGCCATTGTAATCATGGGGATGTTCCTCTGGGGTTGTTTCCCCAAGCGGATTTGCTAGGGACTGTGTCTAGTTAGAGAGGATGTTAAAGTTTACGTGCTTAATTATAAGAATGGGCATGACAACGGGTAGGGCTGTACATTTCCTCTGCCACCTTTGGCATAGCTTGTCTGCAGACTTTCATTTTGTCCTGTTGCTAATTGTTACATGCTGCTCAGCCCATCTTCAGAACATCTGGAGAGACAAGCTAGTGCGTTACATTGTGGGAAGGAGGAAGTGCTTACCTACTTCATAAAGCTTTGGCTGACGAGTGTTGCTAATACTCTAAAGTGTTCTTTTATTATGAAGCAGGGACTGTAGCTTAGAGAAGTAGGTTGTAAATAGCTCAAAATTGCAAGACATTACCGCCAAATAGTGTCCATTTCATCTGCCTTTACTAATTCCTATAAGAGCATGATTGTCAGTACCTTGGTACTGGTGCCAGTGTGCTCACTAACCTTCCTTTTGTCTTTAATATAATAGATAAATATTTTTAAAAACAAAGTCTCTAACTAATACGTGGCTTACCGCTTAGCAAAAATTGCTAATTAAACTGAGACCAAGCATGGTAACAGTGAGGGGGAAAATCCCAGCTCCTCAGGGACCATGAAGGGTCACCTTACAAAACTTATCCAAAAAATAGATTTCATAAAGCTTTATTTCTAATATCACAGTAACCCACCCCATTTCTGATATCACAGTAACTCATCCATACCATGAATTCAGAACAGGTTTGGATAATTTCTAATATCACAGTAAGCCACCCATACCACGAATTCAGAACAGGTTTGGATCATTTCTGATATCACAGTAACCCACCCATACCATGAATTCAGAACAGGTTTGGATCATTTCTGATGTCACAGTAACCCACCCATACCATGAATTCAGAACAGGTTTGGATCATTTCTGATATCACAGTAACCCACCCATACCATGAATTCAGAACAGGTTTGGATCATTTCTGATGTCACAGTAACCCACCCATACCATGAATTCAGAACAGGTTTGGATCATTTCTAATATCACAGTAACCCACCTATACCATGAATTCAGAACAGGTTTGGATCATTTCTGATATCACAGTAACCCACCCATACCATGAATTCAGAACAGGTTTGGATCATTTCTGATATCACAGTAACCCACCCATACCATGAATTCAGAACAGATTTGGATAATTTCTGATGTCACAGTAACCCACCCATACCATGAATTCAGAACAGGTTTGGATAATTTCTGATGTCACAGTAAACCACCCATACCATGAATTCAGAACAGGTTTGGATAATTTCTGATATCACAGTAACCCACCCATACCATGAATTCAGAACAGGTTTGGATCATTTCTGATGTCACAGTAACCCACCCATACCATGAATTCAGAACAGGTTTGGATCATTTCTGATATCACAGTAACCCACCCATACCATGAATTCAGAACAGATTTGGATCATTTCTGATGTCACAGTAACCCACCCATACCATGAATTCAGAACAGGTTTGGATAATTTCTGATGTCACAGTAACCCACCCATACCATGAATTCAGAACAGGTTTGGATAATTTCTGATATCACAGTAACCCACCCATACCATGAATTCAGAACTGGTTTGGATCATTTCTGATATCACAGTAACCCACCCATACCACAAATTCAGAACAGGTTTGGATCATTTCTGATGTCACAGTAACCCACCCATACCACGAATTCAGAACAGTTTTTGGAAGCAATTCATCCTCATTATTGATCAACACAAGATAAACACTTTCAACTGCAGTTATTTTCTACAGCAGTTCCTCTAACCATTGCTAACGTTCCAACTGTGTCATCATCATTTCTGCCTTCCCCATGCCCTTCTAGAACCCTTCCTCCCCAGGATTTCACCCCCTTCTTATGCTGACCCCTTGCTGATCTCCCAAAGCAGTTTCTCTTCCAAGTCTTTCCAAGAGATTAGTTTCACTGCAGCTCCACGTTTTGACAAAAGCTGTGATCTGTTCTACTTTCAGTATTCTCACACACACGGTATGCTGACCCCTTGCTGATCTCCCAAAAACACCAGTTATTCTCTGAGTGGATGATATTTTTCTTGGACATAACTCTTTCCCTTCCATGGTCAGATTTTTTGTGAACATGACCTTCTCTAGCTTTCCCCATGGATGCACAAAATGGAACTCCTACTCAGTTGCAGCAAAATCAACTCCATTCTGTTTGGGACCCAGCAGAGTTGTGCCTTGACCCCCCCCCCCCCAAAAGTGAGACATTCTGCACAAATTTATTTTATTTAAATTTCTTTACAGAGAGAGTGCACTAATCAAAACTGACCAGTTTCAGGCAACATGGATGAAAATGCTTTCATAGTCCATACAAAAATGTAGACTGTTAGGACAAGTAGAGATTAAAACTAAAAAGTCAGAAAGTAATGTAACAGGTAAGCATTACGGCAAAATAAAGATACAGCCAGAAATGCACAGCATTTACATTGTGTATAGTATAATTCATACGTCAGTGTGAAGGCTGAGAAGAGGAATAAAGCAAGGTCAGAATAAAGAAGATAGTAAGCGACAGAGGTTGCGTTCCATGGCCATTGGAAAAGCAGTACACCAGCCTTGTTTTAGCAGGTACACTGCAAGTTCATCTCAGACGTTCTAGTAGTCTGCACTCTCTTTTAATGTGCTGGGGGAGGTTGCCAAATTATGTGAGCAGTGGAAGAGAAGTAATTTAGTACAGTGGCAGTTGTTTCTATGAGTTGAGTGGGAATTGTTTACAAAATTGGCTTAAATTGTAAGAGGAGGTTTTTGAATGAGTTTGGCTGACAAAGGTGGGAAAAGTTTCAGGCTTTAGTACTTTAAAGTCAGCTTGCTATGTGATGGGGAGTCATTTTGTCTTGTTAAGGTGGTGATGGTCTTGGTAGTAGGGAGTGATAAAGCAGCATATGGCTTGTAGGTTCATTTGTAAGTACCAGGCAGTCACTCTGCAGACCATTACAAGCCCAGCCGAAATAAATAAATATTCAAAGTTAGCTCCAGCCTCAAGGTGGTCAAAACAAAGATAGACTTTGGGAGAATTTGATGCTGCCCAAAAGGGTGCTACTCTGCTTGACCTGTAGTATAACTTTGTTCCACAAGTAAAGGATACGTTGTCATCCATTAATGAAGCTTTAGTTCCTTTAACCAGGTGTTGGAGGTACCATTTGTCCTGTGAAGAAATAGGTGGAGTTTATAAGAGCCTGAGTACGGAGAGCGAGCTTACCAATCTGTCCTGATTAGAAAGGTCAGTGGCCCCAAAACTTAGTTTTTATGACTCTCTGAGGTCTCTCGTGCTGTATATGTTTAGAGAAACATACCAAAAAATGTATTCATTTTCAATAAAGAGTCTGAGATCAGCGTGAAAGATAATTAAGAATACTTTGGATCTAGTGGCAATACCTTTAAAAATTAGATGAGCCAGATAGAAGATTTTCCAAACAGCGTTGTAGGCATGATGGTCAAACTGTAAGAAAATATCGACTAGAGCCACTAGGTTCCTTATGACAGTGTCTGACTAGAGGTGTGTGCCACCTATATGGTATATGAAAGTATTTTGTTTACCAAAATTAACTATTCTACATTTTTTCACATTTAATTTGAAACCATTGTTTTTGTACCAGCTGTGAACATGGTATAAGCTATGTTGGAACAACTGAGTCCATAGAAGACTGAATAACAGCACACAATTTACAGTTTTCTACAAACTTAGATATCCATAGGCCAAGAGTGTTGGCCTGAAGGTTTGAGAAGTAGATGACCGATGGAAGAGGGGCCCAGCACTGTGATTAAACCACTGGTGTTTGCTTTCAGAAGTGGTACCTACAACTCCAACTACATGGGTTCTGTCAGACAAACG
>NC_056743.1:1937114909-1937247409 GCF_019279795.1 Protopterus annectens | reverse complement strand
ATAAGCTCTCAACTATCCCTCAGTACCAGTGGTGGATGTCATTGTAGAGGCAAGGGGCCTTGTTTACAAAATGTTATGCTGAAAAATGGAAAAGATTCTGCCTGGAACCAGTCTCAAGGATGAGCACAGCAGTGCCCGTTACCTCAAATTTTACAATATAACTGAGATGCTTCACAAGGGCCTGTCTTTTTCCTCAATAAAATTCAGGTCTCAGCCATCTGCTGATTATAACAGAATCTTCTCTCATCCACTGCTCAAGCAGTTTTACTCAGAGGGGTTAAGACAAGAGCTCCAAAATGGGGCCTGGGACCTTAACTGTATTGGAGAAACTTTCATTCTCAACTAACAGGATTCACAGGATGTCACAATCTGCTCCCATTTAGGCATTACAATAAACTTCGAAAAATCTGCCTTGTTTCCCTGTCAGTTTATCACTTGCATAGGTGCAGACTTAGTCACAAGGAACATGTCCGCAAGGCTACCGCCTGAAAGGTTGTCTACAATTCATCAGCAAGTACAAATTCTGATGCAGAGCAAAAGAATCCAAGTCAGGTCCGTCCTTCAAACTCTGGGTTCCATGGCCGCAGGCTTTCTTTTAATCCCACTGGCCCGCTTTCACATGAGGATCCTTCAGTGGCTTCTGTTCACACAGTGGTCTTTCCAACAGCTGCCCATGTCTCACATGATCATGATTACAGAAGCATGCAAAAGGCACCTTTCCTGGTGGATGGTCTCCCTACTAGTGACTCGGGGCAGACCCTTCATTCTGCCCCCTCCGGTAGCCACTGTGACCACAGACACCTCTCTGATAGGGTGGGGGGGGTGTTATCAGGGCAGGACAGTCCAAGGCACTTGGCAGCCTCACGAGTACCATCTGCACATAAACGTCCTAGAAATGAGAGCCGTGCTCCTAGTGTTGCAATCCCTTCAGGACTCTCTTCCTTCTGTGACCATTGCAATTCAAACAGACAACATGTCAGTGGTGTGTTACATCAACAAGCAGGGCGGAACCAGGTCCTACCCCTTGTGTCGAGAAGCACTCAGACTGTGGCAGTGGGTGATTTCCTCCCAACTTTTTCTGTATGTGACGCACATCCCTGGGTGGTCCAACGTCATAGCGGACAGACTCAGCAGGGCTATCCTCATGCCTCACAAGTGGTCTGTGAATCAGGAAGTTGCGGATCTTATCTTCTGCAAATGGGGACTGCCTTGTTGCGATCTCTTTGCCACCCCTTTCAACAGCAAATGCAACAACTACTTCTCCCTTCTTCCGCTTCCAGGTCACTCACCCAGTGACGCTCTAGTCCACGATTGGCCTCAGGGACTTCTTTATGCCTTTCCTTCATTTCCCCTGATTCCAAAACTCATACAGAAAGCAATATCGTTGGGTTACAAAATGATCCTCATTGCCCCCTACTGTCCTCGACAGATATGGTTCCCATTCCCGCACCGTTACCTTCTCGATCAGCCTTGGACTCTGCATCCGATTCCGGACCTACTGATTCATCAATCAGGCGGGTTGCATCAGTCCCTCCAAACCCTCCTGCTTACAACTTGGTTGCTCCAGTTCCAACCTTAGCCAGGCTTCCCAGCATTTCCCCGGGCTGTACGTGAGATTGACTCCTCTCACAAGTCCACAACCAGAAAAACGGAAAATTGTATGCTAGTAAATGGAAACGTTTTTCTTGTTGGGCAGAGGCTAGGAACGTCGATCCCTTTTCATCCCCAGTCCATGAAATTCTGGAATTCCTAGCACAACTTTTTCATTCCGGGTCTGCTTCTGCTACAATCAGGGTTCAATTAGTGGCCATTTCTAACTTTCATGTTGGTTTGTCAAATTCAAACATTATGTCTCATAAGCTCTGTAAAGCTTTTTTGAGAGGGACCACTCTCCTTAGGCCTCCAGTTAGATATCCGCCTCCTCCTTGGGACCTTAATCTGGTACTAACTTCTTTAACTCTGCCCCCTTTTGAACCAGCAGTGTCCTGCTCCATTAAGTTTCCATCTTGGAAGACACTCTTTCTGGTAGCTATTACTTCAGCCAGACACGTCTCTGAACTTCAGGCACTATGTGTTCGTCCTCCATACTTGGTTTTTCATAAGGACAGGGTTGCTCTGAGGACTAATCCTTCATTTCTTCCGAAAGTCTGCTCAGAAACTAATTTAAACCAATCTATAGACCTTCCTGTGTTTTTCTCTAACCACACCAATAAGGCAGAGTACGAATTACACCAATTGGGCGTTCATAGACAATTGCGTTTTTACCTGCACAGGACTAAGGAAATAAGGAAGTCAGATTAACTATTCCTTTCCTATGCTCTAGGCAAACCAAGGTCTCCCAGTTTCCAAGGTGACCTTATCCAGGTGGTTGTCTCACACTAATACTTTCATTTATCAATTAAGGAACAAAGAGTTACCTATCAAACCGAAAGTTCATTCTACTAGGGCCTTGGCCACCTCTGCAGCCTTCCAATCTAGGTTGCCCATGGATTCTATCTGTGCAGCTGCTACGTGGGCAAATCCTCATACCTTTATTTCTCATTACAAGCTAGATATGGTCTCCAGGAGCAGAGCCGACTTTGGTTCCACTGTTCTGAAGAGTCTGTTCCAATGAGACGCCCAGAACTGTAGGTGCTAGGGACGCTGTCTCAACCAGCAAGAACGAAGGTGAGATAGACAACTTAACATAAAGAAGTTATGTACCTACCATAACGTTCCATGTTAGTTGTCTTCATCTCACCTTCTTTCTTGCGTCCCACCCTCCGTCCCCCTGTCCTATTGGACCGAGAGGAGTTTGGCTGAGTGTTTTTCTGGTTTGTTTCCTCTACTGACTTAGATAATATGACAGGTATACTCAACCTACTTGTTAGGACAGATTTATTCTCTGGCTATGTTTGGGGTTAGCTATTTCAAACGAGATCTGGGTAGCTATCGTTGGCATCATGGGATAAGGGGTAGCCTCGAGCCAGTAAACAGCTCTTGAGCTATAGAAGATGGCCGAGTCGGAGCCGAGGATTGGCTCCGATCCCGACCTGCAAGAAAGAAGGCGAGATGAAGACAATTAACATGTAACGTTATGGTAGGTACATAACTTCTTTGTTTTCAACATGTTGACAAGCAAACGGGAGAGCCCAGATATAGACCTGTTTGCCCCCCCCCCAGAAATATCAATTGGAAAAATTTTGTGCAAGGACTCCCCACAGACAAGCTTGGAAGGTGGATGCTCTGTCCTTCAGATGGAAAAACCTATCAGATTATGCCTTTCCTCCTCTGCCTCTGCTCTCCAAAGTACTACTAAAGATCAAACCAGACAAACCAAGGATGATTTTGATTGCACCAGCCTGGCCACGCCAACACTGATACCCCCTCCTGTGCAGTGTGTCCATTGTTGGCCCCATGGCACCTGCCTCAGACTCCTACCCTGCTGTCTCAGCAGGAGAACCAGATTCTGCACCCTCAGCTTCAAAGACTGAACCTAGCAGCCTGCCTAATTACATAAGCTCTCCTTTACTATCCCTCAGTAAACCAGTGGTGGATGTCATTGTAGAGGCAAGGGGGCCTTGTTCTAGAAAATGTTATGCTGAAAAATGGAAAAGATTCTGTGCCTGGAACCAGTCTCAAGGGATGAGCACAGCAGTGCCCGTTTACCTCAAATTTTACAATACTTAACTGAGATGCTTCACAAGGGCCTGTCTTTTTCCTCAATAAAAATTCAGGTCTCGGCCATTTCTGCTGATTATAACATAGTACCTCGCCTCTTCTCTCATCCACTGCTCAAGCAGTTCCTCAGAGGGGCCAAAAATTTAAGACCGCCCAGGAGAGCTCCAACTCCAGCCTGGGGCCTGGGACCTTAACTTTGTATTGGAGAAACTCACCCTTCCTATTTTTTGAGCCAGCTGCTACTGCAGATTTAAAATTCCTTTCTTGGAAAACAGCTTCCCTTTTAGCCATCACTTCAGCAAGAAGGGTATCTGAATTACAGGCCCTTATGGCAATGGAACCTTTCATCATCTTTCATGCAGACAGGGTGTACCTCAGGGCCAATCCCTCTTTCATGCCAAAGGTGGTATCCAGTGTGGCCTTTAATCAGTCCATTCATTTGCCAACCTTCTTTCCTAATCCACAGAACAAAGTGGAATGGATACTGCACTCCTTAGATGTGCACAGACAACTTAGATTCTACTTGGACAGGACTAAACCTCAAAGGAAATCTGAACAACTGCTGGTGGCAATTGCTGCAGGGACAGAGAGGAAGGCTATTTCAAAGCAAAACATTTCCAGATGATAGGCCATTGCATTAATTTCTGCTATAAGCACCATGGAAAGCCTATCCCACAGGGGATCAGACGCCACTCAGCCAGGGCTGCATCTACCTCTGCAGCCTTTCTCAGAGGCGTACCTACCAGGGACATCCTAGATGCTGCTACCTGGAGTTCTGTACATACTTTCACCAAGCATTACCATTTTCCAATTTTCTCTAAATCCAGAACTGGCTTTGCCACTGCAGTTTTGCCGGGCCTTATAGCTGGTCCTAATGCTATCTAATTTCTTCCTCCCATCCTTAGCTTTGGGAATCTACCCAAATGTAATGACTGCAACAGTGAAACATGAAGAACATAGTACAGTTGTGTACACTTGCCATAAATGTAGATGTTAGAGTGTATTCACTGTTGCAGTCCTAGTTACCCTCCCTCCAGCCCCCTGACCTTTTTTTGGCTGTACCTCTTCTCTCCTTTTCAATGCTTAAAAGCTTTTTGGTGTATTTGCTTTTTTTGTTTGAGGTATAACCTTGTATATTTATAGATTTAATTGTTTCCCATTAGGGGGGACACCTGACATCTGGGGCAAGAAAAACTGATGTAATGATGTTGACTGCATGTTTTATACCCCTGACGACCTGACGTCACAGAAGAGGAGACAGCAAGAACGTAGGGCCCAAGACTTTATTAAGCAAGCTGACTGAGGGCTACTGCAAGCAGATAACCCAAATGTAATGACTGCAACAGTGAATACACTCGAACATCTACATTTATGGTAAGTGTACACAACTGTACTTGGCTTGTATAGCGTTAATAGGCGCTTGTCTTCAGAGCGGAAACTTTGATTGGGTATATAGATTTGCTGCAAGGAACTTGCGACAGGACATGTTTTGGAATTGTAGATAATTTTGTGGGCCATTATTAGTTGTTGGTATTTTAGATGTTGTGATAGTTCGAGCCAATTTAGGGAGGTAAGAGCAGCACAGTGATGATTGTAGATCAGCTGGCAAAACACACCGACATCAAGTAGGTGTCCCTATGCTTGTGTTCTTGGAAAGAGTGAATGTAAAAGGATGGAGCAGTGTAGAGCGGAAAGTACTAGTGACATTAACTCGGACAGAAAAATGTGCACATTGCTATGGTCAGTGATAATATGCATTATATAGCATTTACACAGAAACACTTAGAGTAACTTCAGAAAATGACTGCATCCTAAAGCAACAATAAGGAAAGGTAGAAGGTAACAAGATTCGACAACTGCAATATTATGTAATGATCTGTCTGAAATAAGACTTACTTGGTGGATGATGAGAACATTTGCTTGCAGACATATCAGCAGCTGTGTGAGTAGCCGATATGAATTCTAATAAACGGAGCAGAGCACAGTTTCTGGAATATTTAGACTTCTGCATGTCCACGGGGACTCCTGTCTCATCTCGTCTGTCAACCTGTCCGTCACATTTGCAAATAAGAAAGGTCTCAGCGCTGATCCTTGATGGAATCCCACCTCCACCTTGAATGCATCCATCACTCCTACCACAAACCTCACCACTGTCACACTACCGTCATACATATCCTGTACCACTCTTACATACTTCTCTGCCACTCCCCGACTTCCTCATACAATACCACAACTCCTCTCTAGGCACCCTGTTGTATGCTTTCACTAAGTCCACAGATGCAATGCAACTCCTTCTGACCTTTTCTATACTTCTCCATCAACACTGTCAGAGCAAACATCGCATCTGTAGTGCTGCTTTCCAGCATGAAACTATACTGTTGCTCATTAATCACCTCCCTTCTTAACCTAGCTTCCACTACTCTGCTGTGACTGATCAATTGTATCCCTCTGTAGTTACAACAGCTCTGCACAATCACCCTTATTCTTAAAAAAAAACTAGTGGTAAAATAGTTCTCCACTCCTCAAGCATCCTCTCACTTTCTAAGATTTCATTAAACAATCTGGTTAAAAACTCCACTGCCATCTCTCCTAAACACATCCGTGCTTCCACAGGTATGTCATCTGGATCAACAGTCTTTCCATTCTTCATTGTCTTCATAGCTATCCTTACTTCCTCCTTGCTAATCCATTGCACTTCCTCTTTGCTAATCCGTTGCACTTCCTGATTCATTATCCCCACATCATCCAACCTTCTTTCTCTCTCATTCTCTTCATTCATCAGCCTTTCAAAGTACTCTTTCCATCTGCTCAACACACTTTCTCTTGTAAGTACATTTCCCTCATTATCCTTTATTACCCTTACCTGCTGCACATCTTTCCCAGGTCAGTCCCTTTGTTTAGCCAATTGGTACAGGTCCTTTTTCTCCATCCTTAGTGTACAACCTTTCATACAACTCTCCATGCACCTTATCCTTAGCCTTCGCCACCTCTCCCTTTGCCATGCTCCTCATCTCCTTATACTCCTGTCTACTTTCTTCATCTCTCTGATGATCCCACTTCTTCACCAACCTCTTTCTCTGTATACTCTGCTGTACTTCTTTGTTCCACCACCAGGTCTCCTTGTTCTCCTTCCACTGTCCAGATGTCACACCAAGTACCTTTCTACCTGTCTCCCTTGCCAGCTCTGTTGTAGTTACCCAGCTGTTTCGTAACTCTTCACTGCCACCTAGTGCCTGTCTTAACTCTTCCCTGAACTTCACCTCACAGTCACCCTTTTTCAGCTTCCACCATTTGATCCTTGGCACTGCCCTTGCACTCCTCCTCTTCCTGTTGATCACCATCATCCTAGAGACCACCATCCTATGCTGCCTAACTACACTTTCCCCTGCTACCACTTTACAGTCTCCAATCTCCTTCAAACTGGCCTTCCTACATAGGATATAATCCATCTGTGTGCATCTTCCTCCACTCTTGTACATCACCCTGTGCTCCTCCCTCTTCTTAAAATATGTATTCATGTGCTGTGGCTTACTGAGGGTAGGAAAATTGGATGAGTAACTTGAGAGGGAACTGAAGCACACAAAAGCAGTGTCTAAAGTGTGTTATCTCAGCAGTGACTTCATATTTCTACTTTTTTCACAAAATGTGTAATACATCAGTAGAAAAACATTTGTAACAGGCATTGCAGAACAATAAGTGATACTAGTATGCAAGGCCTCTCAAAATTAGCACTGTTTCTCTGTTCTTCCATTGTAAGTCAATGGAACTGAGATGTGACAGTCTAGCCACTGGCACTGTAATCTCAACAACTGTGCCATCACAGTACACTATGGGGAAGATCTTGCTTTTCAAGAAAGCAAGCTATGATCAGGATGTTTTCGCCCAGAAGAATACAGAGGGTTACAAACACAAGAAAATTAGTAGTGACTATTACTTTCTGATGAATACAGGTTAGCAATATGTAGAAATTCAAGCAAAGATAAAAAAGCTATTTTTTTTTTCACAGTCCTCCTTTAATTGTTAGAAAATGAGCACTTTCATGCTTTCCATTTTCCAGCTTATTTGCTTAAAGATAAAACTTTCTTGATGTTCTTCATCTCACATTGCTGCAGTCCTTACGCTTGGGTAGTCCACTGTCCTCGGTCGGCCCGAATATCAAAGTATAAGGCTGACGTCGGTCAAGGCGCATTAGACTGACATCAGGACGTCAGGGTACAAATGCGCATGACCGACGTCATATCCTCAGTCTTTTTTGCCGCATGGTCCGATGCAGAAGCAGCGTTGCAAGTGCCGTTCGGCGTTCTGAAATTTTTCGAATTCGAGTTTCAGACCGAGTCAAAGTTGGCTAAGTACCCCGTTGGGGAATATTTTAGTTTTTTCTTGCCTCAGTGGTTTACCGGATGTCAGAAAAAGTGAATAACTGTATTTCTTGTGGGAAACAGATACCGCATAGAGATTATCATACTTTGTGTATTCCTTGTTTAGGGCCCGAGCACGACGTTGTTGGGTGTCGCTTTGGTGCTAGATTCAATAAGCGCACTATTAAGAGAAGGTTAGATTGTGCCAGGTTAGTCTTCGGGAAGCGGTGCAATTATAATATGCCGCCGGATACTCCGGCCCGCTTCTTCAAGAAGCGCAAGGACAAAGCAGCTAAGCCCAGGCAGAAGAGCCCGTGCGGACGCCGGTTCTTTAGAGGTGTCAGTGGAGCCGGGGTTCCGCCGAGGTTTCTCTGGAGTCCCAGGGGAGACTTTGTTATTGCAGGATGTGGCCTCTCAGGAGGCAGGTCAGGCTGAAGGGGCTTCTCAGGTTACTGTACTCCCCTCCCTTCCTAGGGTGGTTAGGCCCTCTCCTTCTGTTTCCAAGGCTTCTCCCAGGGGCAGGCCAGGTTTAGCTTCAGTTGGTGTCACTCCTAGTTCTTCAGGATCTGTGCCCAAGAAGCATATGCTTAAAATGGCAGAAGATTTGATTACTTTTGTTAGAGCTTCTTTGCCCCTCCTGATAAGAGAACTAGGGTGGAACCTGAGTTGGGGAGTTTTGAGCAGGCTTCGGATGTTTCAGAGTCTTCGGTTGAAGACTTGCAGGAGTATTCTCCTTATTCTGATTCTGATGTGGATGATTCTACTCCTTCTGCGTCTCCTCCTGAGGATTTTTCTTTTCAGAGACTCTTCATTCCATGAGGGAGCATTTTAAGTGGGAAGGTCAGGACTTCTCTGATTCCAGGAAAAGGCTTAGGGAATTTTTGTTTTTACCCCAGCATAGGCCTTTGGCTATACCGCCTGTTCTGGATGTTGTGGAAGATGTGTTTGCAGAGGCTTCTCTTAATCCTGATTCTTTGCCTCCTGCTCCTGTTAAACCGGATAGGTATTACAGGGTGCCTGAAGCTCATAAGTATCTTTTTAAGAGTCCTAGGGCGGACCCAGAAACTGTAAGTCAGGGGCCTAAGGGTGTTAAGGCTTCTGTTGTTAAAAATCCGGTTCCTCCAGGTAAAGAGGCCAGGGCTTTGGATAGATGGGGAAAGAAAGTCTATACTTCTTCCACCCTAGCTATGAGGGCTTTGAATTGCCAGTTTCACATGTTGAAATACCAAAACTATCTACTTTCTCAATTGAAGTCTAAGGTAGATGCTCTGGCGGAAGGTATTGAGTGTAAAGAGTTACAAGATTTAGTACATGTTTCTGAACAGGTGGGTAAGCATTCTTTGCAATGTGGTTTTGATGCTGTACAGGCCTCGTCTAGGGTGGCTGCCACTGGGTCAGTTCTTCGCAGGCACGCCTGGCTGAGGGATCAGAATTTATCTGACCATGTTAAGACAAGGATTTTAGATGCTCCTTTACAATATGATGTGTTGTTTGGTTCACCTGTTGAGGCAGTCTTAAAGAAAATGGAAGACAAGGCTAAGTCTATGCAGACTGTTAAAGATTTTTTGCAGGTTCCGCCTCCGAAGTTTAGTAGAAATTGGCCTACCAAGGGGTGGATGTATCCTTCTTATGATTCCCAGTCTAGGGGTAGATCTAGACATGGTAGGGGCAGAGCTCAGGGCTCTTTCAGGCCTAGAACAGGAGTTTACCTGCACAGTCTTGGTGAGGGCAGGGGTCAGTCCTTTCAGAACAGACCCAATGACCTACCTTTTCAGCTGCCAGAGCCTTCTCGCCTGGCAGCACCTTTGGGAGGAAGGTTGGCACTTTTCAAGGAAAATTGGAGTTTAATTACCCAAGACAGATGGGTATTGGATATCATTCACCAAGGTTACAGGTTTTATTTCCATACCTTGCCTCCTTTCAAAGGCATGCCAGACGTTCCTCCTCAGCAAAGAATAGAGGCTCACAAACAAATTTCTCTGCTACTTCAAATAGGGGCCATACAGCCGGTCCCTATGCCAGAAGTGGGCCTAGGATTTTATTCTCGCCTGTTCCTAGTACCAAAGAAGGGGAACACGTGGAGACCAATTTTGGATTTATCTATCCTCAACACTTATCTGGACATTCCCAAGTTCAAAATGTTGACGCTACAACAGCTTTTACCTCTGCTGGAAAGTGGATACAAGACAAGTGGCCTGCCAGACTACAACATCTACATATCAACTTGAAGGAGATGTTAGCAGTCCAGTTTGCATTAATAGCTTTCAAGGATTTACTTCTTCCAGGGCAGGTGTTGATTCTAACAGACAACACAACTGTCATGTGGTACATCAACAAGCAGGGGGGAACACATTCTTATCCTCTATGCAGGCAAGCAATGATTTTGTGGGAGACTGCTCTCAGTTTACAGCTAAATCTTCAGGCAAGGTTTCTGCCGGGAGCACAGAACTCCTTAGCAGATGTGTTGAGCAGACTAATTATGGATCCCCACGAGTGGAAATTGGATCCTCATGTATTTCAGAAATTGACAGTGTCATGGGGAACTCCAGACATAGATCTGTTCGCTTCTCCACTAAACCACCAGCTGCCAAAGTTTTGCACAAAAAGGTTTCATCCCACAGCTTGGAAAGTGGATGCTCTTTCTTTCAATTGGAGCAGTCTTCATGTGTATGCCTTTCCACCTCTGCCTCTCCTCCCAAAGGTACTTCTAAAGGTCAGACAGGACAAGCCAAAGATGATTTTAATAGCTCCAGATTGGCCTCGACAGCACTGGTACCCATTACTGAGAAGTCTGGTACGGGAGCCTCCATGGCCTTTGCCTTCGATTCCACACCTGTTGTCTCAGGAGAACAGTCATTTACTCAATGTCAAGCTTCACTCTCTTCACCTAACAGCCTGGCATATTCTGTTTTGAACCATAGAGGGTCTCCACTTCCACAGCAAGTTTTGAATGTTATTTTGGAAGCTAGAAGGCCTAGTACAAGGAAAGTGTACGCAGATAAATGGAAGAGATTTTTATTTTGGAGTGCAGCAAAGGATTTTGATGTTTCTGACCCTAATTTAAGTGTGGCTCTTCAATATCTTACTGAGTTACTGGACAAAGGTTTGTCCTTCTCTTCTATTAAGGTTCATGCTGCAGCAATTACAGCTCACTATGACTGTGACCCACCATTGTTTTCTCATCCTTTGTTCAAGCAATTTCTTAGAGGGGCAAAGAATATAAGACACCCACGAAGAGCTCCTACTCCTGCTTGGGATCTCAATTTTGTGTTGGAGAAACTCACTCTACAACCTTTTGAGCCTGCAGCTACTACCGAGTTGAAATATTTATCATGGAAGACTGCTTTTTGTTGGCCATTACCTCTGCAAGAAGGGTTTCTGAATTGCAGGCCCTTATGGCGTTGAGCCTTTCTTAATTTTCCATAAGGATAGGGTATCTTTGCACTAATCCTTCCTTTATGCCTAAAGTGGTTTCTAGTGTGGCTTTAAACCAGACTATTCATTTGCCTACTTTTTATGCAAATCCCCAAAATAAAGGGGAAAAGATTTTGCACACTTTAGATGTACACAGGCAGTTGCGATATTATTTGAGCAGAACTAAAGGGTTCAGGCAGTCTCAGCAGTTATTTGTTTCTTTTGCTTTGAGTTCTCAGGGCAAGCCTGTGTCAAAACAAACTATTTCTAAGTGGATTGGGTTTTGCATTGCTTTCTGTTATTCCCATCATGGCAAGGAGATTCCAGCTGGGATTAGGCCTCATTCCACTAGGGCTACTGCCACTTGACAGCTTTTTAAGGGGGTGGCAACTAAAGATATTTTGGAGGCAGCTACTTGGAGTTCAGTGCATACTTTCTCTAAGCATTATCACCTTCCACTTTACTCTAAATCTAGGGCTGGTTTTGCCACTGCTATTTTACAGGGCATTTTGGCAGCTCCTGCTTCTTTATAGTTTTGCCATCCTCCCTTACCTCTGCTTTGGGATTCTACCCAAGTGTAAGGACTGCAGCAATGTGAGATGAAGAACATAGTACAGTTTTGTACCTACCATAAATGTAGATGTTCGAAGATCCACATTGCTGCAGTCCAATTTACCCTCCCTCCTTCCCCTCTGTAGTTAGAGGCAGTTGTGTGGGTTGGGTTGTAAATATTATGTATATTGTATATATTGTACATATTTTTAGTGCAAGGGTGGTTGGTTGGTTGTTTGCTGTCTTTTGGTTTTGACCTTTCTTTTTAGGGTCTTCTGACATCTGGGGCAAGAAAAGACTGAGGATATGACGTCGGTCATGCGCATTTGTACCCTGACGTCCTGATGTCAGTCTAATGCGCCTTGACCGACATCAGCCTTATACTTTGATATTCGGGCCGACCGAGGACAGCGGACTACCCAAGTGTAAGGACTGCAGCAATGTGGATCTTCGAACATCTACATTTATGGTAGGTACAAAACTGTACTTTTCCAGCTTAAACCAAGAGCATTTAGTTTGTATTTCCACCTTTACTTTAATGTATATGTAATCAGTACACTTTGACACCTCCCAACAGCCCAAGATCACAGCATTATATGGCTTGTATCCATCTTTTATGTTTTTACAGTATAAACCACATATCCATGATAATCCAGATGTATTTTATTTAATATCACTAACAGAAAAACAGTCACTTGTAAGACACCCCCTCCCATCTCATGTTAATGCCACTGCATAACGATACAGAGCTACTTTACAGTATAACATGTACGTTACAATATACATCTTACTTGCTGTTATCTCTCTGGTATCTTCACTGTCCTTTTCTAAACATTTAATGGAAAGTGTGAATTGTGCTTTTGAGTCCTACCAAATTAACAGTCAACAAGCTTCCAGACTTTTTTAGCCCCCTTGAAGAAGCACAGTTATCAATAAACAGCATCATATAGAAATGACACTTGTTTCCTAATTTAATTTTATTGCTGGTCATCTTTTTTTCTCATCTCAGTCACCTAACACTGGTCTCTGGTTCAAGTCCAGGATCAGATACCTGTATCTGATGAAGTTTTAAAGGATTTTAAGACGAAAGCGCTAATACATCCTACGGATTTATACTTTGTGCATTTATTTGTGGATTCAATACTTTTAAACGGATTGGTGTTCGAACTGTTGTATTCCAGCATTTGTTGCTTTTGAATTACGTTAAACTTGAGGAACTGGATGATGCCTTAGTGGCACTGTGAGGTTTATTAATTTGTATGTTTCTGAGTTATGCAGTTGTAGGGAGAGGGAGAATAAACATTAGTGTATGAGTAACCACCATTGTTTCCATTTGGTTGTCAGTTCCCTGTCTGCACAGGGCTTTAGTCTGGCTTTGACTTGCTCCATGTAGTGCACTCACTCATTCACTGTGTTTATCTTTTGCAGATGTGTAACATGTTGGGTCTGGGCGACATGAATGCTGATCAGTTGGCCTCAAAGTTGGAGGAGACCCTGCCTGTGATCCGTTCAGTTAGTGAACAGTTTAAAGATCCGGTAAGCACACACAACCTATCACATTTACTTTGCTTTTACTTTTTTTTTTTATACTTGCTCAGGCCTAGCTTAGTGTTTGATTTCATCCCTGTGACGCTGCCTTTTGAAAAGTGTAATCTTGCTGGGATGCAGCTTGAAGATGTCAGGAGAAGTTTTGGCATGTTTACTGCCCCCCACCCCCACATTACTATCTGAGTTATGTGCTAAGCAGAGCATTTTGCTTGTTAGGGGTTTGAACAAGTTCATAGGCAATTGCCATTTTAGTATTGTTATTTGCTGCATCCTGGGTTCTGTAACACACATGTTTATGCTGTTTACTACCTCACTGTAGCAATTTTTGATTTTCTGCTGATGAAATAGTATGATGTCCTTCCTGACCACTGTTGCAGTATTCCTTAGTAAAGGGGATATTCTACCGAGGATGGCCATACTTCTGTCCAGCATACCAAAGCATTAAGCCTTCTAGATGCAGTACATCATATGTATGTCCTACGTCCAGGCTCTAAGGCACATAAGTGAAATATAGGCTCCTAAATCCTTCGAACTACTTTGCTGCCAGTCCAAACGCTACTTTTTGAACTCATCTGTCAAGTCGTTTGTCATGCTGTTCCAACTACAGGGCCTCCATCAGATAAGTACTCTGCTGGGGACTTTTCTTCCTATCATTTTGCCTGTTTACAGTTTTCCATTTCATCCAGAAAGGGGAAATGTGAATGTGGGAGGCAGGTTTCCCATAAAGATAGAGAAGTGCCTTTTCTGCCTAGGTGCAGACCACGATCTTGCTTGGCATCAGGCTTGTGTACCAAAGACCCTTCGTAGCCATTTCTCCTCCCTTTCTGTTTACCTAGAGAACAAATGTGTTGCTAAGGGAGCCATTGCTTCTGAATTTGCCTCCCAGGCATTCCGCTTCCTCTTAAGGAGAAATCAGAAAAGATATGTCTAGACACTTCTGCTGTCCAGCTTCTGCTGGATGTCTTCATCGGACTGGATGAAGAACCCGAATACTGTGTAGTTTCACCTCCAGTTCCCTCTGGTGAGACCCAGTTGGAGGCCAGCATAGGGTTGATTTCTCTGCATGTCTATTGAGTTTGAGCATACCAGACATGAAGGGGTGGAGCTGTGGATGATTTCTGAAGGCCCAGAGGGGATTCCCCAGATGCTTGTTTGAAGAGGTTCCCCTCACTGAAGTCAGGCAGGGCTCTGAACCACCTAAACGTGTTAGGGCCAGGGTTCCTCTGAAGAAAAAGCAGAAGTCAAAGCATGTAGCTCTTGCCGTCAAGCATCCTCTTAGAGTGGCAAGATTTCACTCAGGGTCTTTTTAAGGCTGTTATGCTCCCCCCCCAAGGATTATCATGCCTTCTGCTCTTTGTTTTTCTCCCACTCCCTTTAAGAGGTTTAGGGAGTGCAACTATTCTGATGAAAGTGTGGAATTGGATTCTGGAGGAAAGTCCTTGGCGTATTCTTCAAAGATCCATTCTTCTCTTGCTGTAGGGTCAGAGGATGAGAGTATTCATTTCTCCAAATTCCTCTGACAAGCTTTCTTTTTGTAACACCGTTCTAAAAAAAATGATGGAGCACTTTTAGTGGGAGAGTTCCCAAATTTCTAAAGTCCAGAAAGGTATGCTCTTTTAAAAATGGATTCTCCCAGGCCTTCTGCATTTGTCTTGTGTTAGACGTTCCTCTGCACACATATAAGACTGCTTCCCAGGCTCCCGAGTCAGAGTCTTGCACCTAAGAAACCTGATTGGTTTTACAAGGTACTTGAGGCTTAAACGTTTTTTATATAAGAAGCTCTCTTCTGACCCTGCAGTTTTCTCCTTATGCTGATGGACCATCCAACTGTCTTCTTCTGGACTTATCCCTTCTGACAAGGACATTAGGGCTGTGGATAGATATGGGGGGAGAAAAGTTTATACAGCAGCCATTTTGGCTTTCATGGCCATAAGCTACCAGACCCATATAGGTATGTGCTGGCTAAACTTGGTGGTGGTTTGACTGATGTGCCTGATTCTGAAGTTAAGACTTCTGCTAATTTTCTATTGAGTTCTGCTTCTCAGGTGGCCCACCATTCTATCAGATGCTATTGTGGTGCTGCTGGTACATCTTCCAGGGCTGCTTCATCAGGTTCTGTTTTTTTTCAGGTTTTCTAGCTTAGGTTACAATCTCTTCTGATATAAAAAACGAGTTGTTGGATTCTCTCCTGAACTACCAAAATGTGTCTGGCTGTGCAGCTGCAGAGCTTTTTAAGACCATACAAGATAAAGGGAAGGTTATGGAGGACATCAGATTTTGCTTTCCACTATTCCTAATTTTCAAAATAATTATTCTAAGTATTTCTTTATGCATAGGCAACAAAAGCAGGGGTAAGAAATTTTCCAAAAGGATGTTTTTGTACAAATCTGAGGATTCTAGAGGTCAGAAAGCCCCATTTTCTGACAAATCTGCTTCTATTTGATATCCTTCCCATTCCTGCCCCTTGGCCAGATTCCTCTTTCCCTCTGATTAACTTTGTCCTATCCCATCTGACAGCAGATGCTATGGATTCCAGGGCTCTTTCCATAGTACAAAAGGTTACTTCATGGTTTGGAAATTCCTTTTCACCTTTTTCATTGATTCCTCACCCTCCACTTTGCCATCTTCCTTCGTTTCCCTAATTCTTCAGGACCCTTCAGCCCAAGGAACTATTGAGCCTGTTCCTCTCCTCCAGAGAGGAATAGGTTTTTATTCCAGGATGTTTTTTGTTCCCAGAAAGGAGGGCTCTTTTAGGCCCATTTTCGGTTTCTCCTTTCTAAAGTACATTTCTGATGTTCCTCTCTTTCAGGTGTTCTCTCTAGTCCCTGTTACCCTTGCTGCTTCCTCAGGCTTGTCTGGTTTTGCTGGACCTGAAGGATGCTTATCTTTACATTCCTGTTCACCCTCTCTTCAAGAAATGTTTACAGTTCACCATTTCTTCCTTACATTACTGTCTTTACCTTTTAGGATTTCTACAGCCCTGAGAATCTTTAGCAAATTTATGTCTCCACTCATAAATTACTGCAGACTCCAGGGTATCCAGATTTTCCCTATCTGGATGAACTTCTCATTCAAGCTCCTTGCCAGCAGCTTCTTCAGAATCCCAACTTTACCATGTTTCTGTTGCAAAGTTTGGGGTTCATCTTCAATCTCAAAAAATCTATTCTGACTCCTTTGCAAGATCAAGTTTTCCTGGGGTGCGAGATTCAGATCTGTCTGTGGTGCTTTTTTCAGCCTCCCAAGGTCACCTTCATGACAACTTTCTTCCTGTCTCCTCTTCCTCTACAAATGGTGTCTGCAACAATGTTTATGTGGGCACTGGGGTACATGGCTTCAATCATTTCTATGGTTCCTTTCAACAAACTCAACAGTGGTATCTGCAGACAAACTGGCTTCATCATTGTCACCCTGTGGAATTTCCATTCCTCTCTTGTGTTGTCTCAAACAGGAGTTTTTCTTTTTTTAAGCATTTTTTATTGATTTTTCATGAAGTAAAATCTTCTTCTTCTTCTTTCGGCTTTTTTTTTGGGGGTCGCCACAGCCATCACCTTGTCACCTTGTCATTGTTGCAGTAGTTTTACAGTTTTTAGTTGCCAGCCCGGCCAGCCCGGCACAGAACAGACCCACACACACACCACACTACAAGGGCCCAGCCAAAATTTAGATCCAACAGTCCACACCACCAGGGGATGTGGGAGAGGAGGAGGAAACGGAGGAGCACCACAGGGAGGACATGGCAGCAGACTCAACAGGCACACCCAGCGACTGAAGAACCCGAGAAGGAGATCGAGAACCTGTGAGGCAGAAATTTTTCATGAAGTAAAATAATACAAGAAATATGATATATAAAGATGCACAATATAGGTCTTAAAACATCATAACATGGAACAATAACTATTTACAATGTCCATAACCGATATAATGTCATTGCTGTGATTACATTTTATCTAGCAGTTTTTCAAGCTTCTTATGTGTTATCTCGGTAGTTCTTTCTGAAGTAGTTTGCAACTCCCATTACATACAAGTTTAGCTAATAGTAAAAAAATCTGTGAATGATGGGATTTTCTTATACTTCCAATTTGGCGTAATGATTTTTCCTGCAATTGCAAGCAAGAGCCAAAGAAGGTACACCTGTATTTTGGGGATATGTGTTGGTATTGGTGCATTGAACAGTAATAATGAGTTGGATACTTCACACTTGTCTGACCACAATGCTTTTATGAAATTTCTGAATTCTATCCAGAATGGAGTTACTATTTTACATGTAAGAAATGTGTACCCAATCTGCACAGAGTATTTCCTCACATCTCCAACATTTATTAAGATTATTTTTTGATATCAAGTCCATCTTATGTGGGGTAATAAAGCTCCTGTGGATGCATTTCCAAGTGAAGATTTTCCAAGAAGGGGATGATGTTGTGCTACTAATTGATTTAAGTACTAATTGTTTATCACTATCTGAAAAAATGGATTTGTTTATTTTCTGTGAAATTTCATAAGGAGTCCTCTGGGATTTACATATTGGTTCTTAAAGATTTATATATACGTGACAAAACAGGAATTTTTCTGTTGGATTCATCAGATATCTCTGAATCCAGGCCTACCTTTTTAAGCTCTTTCCCTCATTCAGTTACTGTATATGGATGCTTTAGTTCTGGGATGTGCGGCTTCTTACCACAGTATCAGGGTCCAGGGTGTGTGGTCTCCCTTAACAACTGCAGGACTACATCTTTGAAATATGGGCTCTGCTTTTGGCTATTCAAGCCTTGTATTCCCTCTGGGTTCCAGGTTTGTACAGCCACCTCCACTGTTGTGTGGTATGCAAGTAAACAAGGAGATATAAATTCATACCTTCTTTGCAGACTAGCTCTTGTTTGGGAATTTGCTATGCACCATGTGGCAAACAACCTGAGCAGGTCTGGGACAGATCCTTACTGGACCCTACCCAGTTAGTGTTTGTAAAAGGCAGATCATGTCTCCTAAACCTGATAGACTTCTTTGAAGCGGTCACCAAAACCATAGATGAGGGTAAGGTGGTTCACACAGCCTATCTAGATCTCGCCAAGGCTTTTGACACCATCCCCCACTCTGGAATTAGATAAACTCACTAAACTAGGTATAAATCCCTATGTCACAAGATGGGTTGCCAACTGGAGCACTGACAGAACCCACACTGTGAAAGTGGCAGACTCTAAATCCAACTTCAGACCAGTGACAAGTGGAGTACCACAGGGTTCAGTCCTGGATCCTCTCCTGTTTGGTATCTACTTCTCTGAAGTACAGGCTAATACAGAAGGTCTTTGGCTACAAAGTTTGCAGATGATTGCAAACTAGGAGCCATAATTAAAACTCCTAACGATGTGGACATCCTACAAAAGGGTCTCACTGAGATAGATGCCTGGTGTCAAAGCCGTGGCCTCAAGCTCAATGCCAAAAAGTGCATTGTCATCCCATTTGGTAAAAACTCTGTACCCATGAACTACCACATAGGCGGTAGTCTACTTAACACCGAAAGTGTGATGAGACCTTGGGACACAGGGGGACAGTAGTCTCTCCTTTGATAATCACATCGCCACAGTAGTCAGGAAATCCTTCTACGTGGCACACCTCATCACAAAACGTTTCTTATCCAGGAAAAAAGATGTCATTGTTCCCCTCTACTCATCACTCATTAGACCCATTAGAGTACAACGCCCTTTTTGGTATGTACCTCACAAGACATCAACAACTGGAAAGGCCGCAGAAATGCCTCACAAAGAGGATTACCAGCCTCAGATGCCCTACTCAGACAGTCTCAAAAAACTCCAGCTTTACTCCGTCATATATTGCCTACTCAGAAATGATCTCTGCCTAACATACAAAGCTATGTCTAACCCAGAGCTGTTGGACATGCTCTACTTAAAGAAATCCCAATCCCTCTGAGCTACATGCTCTAGGAACCTAAACTTTGTCACCACAATAAACAGAGCATGCTGGAGGGATAGATTCCTGTCCCAGAGACTTCCCATACTCTGGAACAAACTGCCTATCTATATCAAACAAAGCTCCTCATTAGAACTCTTCAAGAAAAATCTTGATTGGAAAGGAGATAGGAAATTCACCCCAGGGATCACTTCTGTGGCTCTGCTAGACAGGGGCACAGGAAAATAATTTTCTTGGGTGGCGAAAGCCAGGGTACCGTTTGGCTAGGCTTATATAGGCTCTAGGGCCAATAGCCTAGTACCTACCTATGAACAAATGGATGCTTCACAGAGAGAGCTTCCTGGTCATCTGTCAATGGGGTACTACTTAAGCATGTCCCCCCCCCCCCAAACAGGCAACTTCCGATGTTCTTTTCCAGGGTGTCAAGCCCTCTGGCTTGGAAATAGACACCATGTCTTTCTAGAAAGGGATTTTACTGTATGCTTACCTTCTTCTTTCTCTGTTGCCTATGGACCTGTACAAAATCATGTGGGACAGACCCAAAGTCTTGTTGGTGACTTTCTTTTGGACCAGACAGCATTGGTCCCCTTTCTGTTTCACCTGGCCAGGGGCTTTCATCACAAGTTGCCTCACAGGGTGGATCTCCTCAGACAGGACAAGCGCTCTCTCATTCACCTTCATCTCCTTGCCCTACATTTGACCCTTTGTGATAGGGTTTTGATTACTTTTCAACACCAGTTTTCTGCGAACATGTTTTGGGTTTTGCAGAAGGTCACCCCCCCCCCCCCTGCTAGAAAGTCTTGTTACAGAGTGGAAAAGATTTTCTGTTTGGTGTCAACAATAAGTATAACTCCTTTTGCGGGTATTCCTACTTTTACTTATTTGTGTGAGCTGCTCAGATGTTCATCGTGTTTCACTGTTGCAGTCATCACTGTAGGGTTCTTCCTGCCGGCAGGCAGTCCTTGGTCGGCCAGAATCCCAAAGTCTGGGTCCGGCGTCGGCTGTTCAGTCATGCTCCCTGACGTCAGAGCGCTAGGAGTACAAAGCTGCCAGCCGACACCATGTTCTCCAGTCTTTCTTGCCGTGTGGTGAAAGCAGTTCACAAGTGCCGGTCGGCTGACTCCTGATATTTTTTCGTGCTTCAGTCCGAATACTTACTTCTTCTCAAAGTTAAGTACCCCGTTGGGGAAACTTTTTTCTTGCTCCAGTCCGATGTCAGAAAAAGTTAATAATTGCATTTCTTGTGGGAAGCAAACACCTCATAACGATTTCCATTCTCACTGTATTCCTTGTTTAGGCCCTGACCACGACGTAGCTAGTTGTCAGTTTTGTGCTAGATTTAACCAACGTACGATTAAGCGCAGGTATGATTTTGCTTTTCACTACTTTGGCAGGCGATTTAATTATAAAATGTCCTCGGACACGCTTCCGACTACCAGAGTTCACAAACGACGCAAGGATAAGGACAGGCCTCCGAGGTCCAAATCAGACGACTTTTTACAAGCAGAGCCAGCTTACAGGATTGGCCGTCGTCAGTGAGGCGCTTTCGCAGCCCCTGTCCTCGGCCATTTCAGAACCAATTGCCGAAACGGACTCCCACGAGGAGCCAACCAGGCCTTTGAGCACTCCAGCTGCTGGACCTTCGGACAATGCTCCCTCAGATGGGTACGGAGCCGCTGTGCAGGTACCGGCTTCCGAGGGGGTTTTCAGGCCTACACAGCTACTGATAAAGGCAAAGCCAAAGACAAAGGCAAAGACTCCTTCTAAATCTAAGACACCAGCCCAGGCCTCTTCTGATCCGGTACCCAAATCTCAGAAACAGCTACTTAAAATGGCGGAGGACCTACTAACCATGATTAGGGGTTCACATCCCCCTCCAGACAAAAGGCCAAGGCAAGAATTGGATTATGAATCTTCTGATCAGGCATCTATTTCTTCAGTGTGTTCCTCTGAACAGGAATATACTTTCCCTCCTTATGAGGATTCTGATGCTGAGGAATCCATTCCATCAGCTTCTCCCCCTGAGGATTTTTCTTTTGGGGAAACTTTACATGACATGAGGGAACATTTTCACTGGGAAGGACAGGAGTACTCGGAATCTAAGAGAAGGCTTAGGGATTTCCTTCTTCCCAACATAGACCCCTGGCTATTCCTCCTATTTTGGATATTGTGGATGATGCCTTTTCTGAGGCTAATTTAACTCCTGACTCCTTTCCTCCAGCCCCTGCTAAGCCCGACAGATATTACAGGGTCCTGACTCCCACCAGTTCCTTTACAAAAATCCTACTGCTGATCCAGAAACTATTTCTCAGGGTCCTAAGGGGGTTAAGGCCAGTTCTGCTAAAAACCCTATTCCGACAGATAAGGATTCCAGAGCTTTGGAGAGATGGGGCAAAAAAGTGTACACTTCTGCTACTTTATCTATTAGGGCTTTAAATTGTCAAATTCATATGCTAAAATATCAGCAATTTCTACTGTCTGTTATGAAACAAAAACTGGATACCATTACTGCATGTGCAGATAATAAGGAATTACACGATTTGATGCATGCCACTGAACAAGTGGGGAAGCATGGTTTACACTGTGGTTTTGATGCCTTGGAGGCTTCATGCAGGGCGGCTGCCTCTGGCACAGTCATTAGAAGGCATGCTTGGTTAAAGGAACAAAACTTACCTGATCAAGTGAAAGCTAAGTTACTGGATGCTCCTGTTCAGCATAATGTTTTGTTTGGGTCTAAGGCTGAAGAGGTGATAAAGAAAATGGAGGATAAGGCAAAATCCATGCAAACGGTTAAGGATTTCTTACAAGTTCAGCTCCCAAGATTTGGCAGAAATTGGCCAACTAAAAATTGGTCCTTTCCCAGCTCGGACAGGCCTCAGAGGGGTAGATATAGGCACTCCAGAGGGAGGGCCCAAACACAGACCTCTTACAGACCTAGACAGTGGAGTGCTTCCACTCACAGGGGTGGAGAGGACAGACCTCAATCTTATAGAAAACAGGCTCAATGACTCCCCCTGCATGGCTCCAGGAACTTCTCTCCTGGAAGCCCCTCTAGGAGGAAACCTCTCTCTTTTTCAACAAAATTGGACTTGCATAACCCAAGACAAAGTGGGTTCTGGATGTAGTTTCAAGAGGTTACAAATTACACTTTCATACCTTGCCATGACCAAACGGATGGCCAGACCTGCCAAAACACCAATGGGCAGAGGCATTAAACCAGGTGGGATCCCTCATGGGTATGAGGGCCATAGAACTGGTTCCACAATCAGAGACTGGGCAAGGCTTCTACTCCAGGCTCTTCCTAGTTCCCAGAAAGCAAAATTCATGGAGACCCATCCTGGATCTCTCAGTCTTAAACACTTTCCTGGAGATACCAAAGTTCAAGATGCTTACTCTGCAACAGCTCCTGCCAATGTTGAGCAAAAATGCATGGATGGTGACATTGGATTTAAAGGAGGCTTACCTACACATCCCTATCAGACAGGAGTGCAGAAAATACCTCAGGTTCAAGGCCGGCTCGAAACATTACCAATTCTGTGCGCTGCCCTTTGGCTTGTCTACTGCGCCCAGGGTCTTCACCAAGTGCCTGGCACCAGTAGTAGCTTATTGCAGACTCAAGGGAATTCAAATTTACCCTTATCTGGACGACTGCCTTATTCAAGTGGACAGCAAGGATGTCTTACTCCAGCACCTGGAAGTTGTTCAAAATCTACTCAAGTACCTGGGATTCACTGTGAACATAAAGTCAAATTTGACACCCACACAACAGATAACCTTTCTGGGTGCTCTTCTAAACACAACCACCCAGATGGCATTCCTGACATCCGAAAAACAGCAGCAGCTGGCTTCAACTTTCAAAACCTTGGCGTCAATAACTCAGCTAACTGCAAGAAAATTCCTCCAGGCTTTGGGTTACATGGCCTCCTGCATCCTTCTCATACCAAATGCAAGACTACATATGAGAAAAATACAATGGTACCTAAAAAGTGTATGGTCCCAGCATTGCCACAGTCTAGACACACAGATTGCTGTCTTGCCTTGCCTACAAAAGGAATTCCATTGGTGGACCATGGCATGTCTTCACAACAAAGGGAAAGCCTTCAGTCTGCCTCCAGCCAGCCAAGTGTTAACCACGGACGCCTCGGATTACGCATGGGGAGCCCACTTGCAGGGAAAAGGTCTGCAAGGTTGTTGGACAGAGGATCAAAAGCACCTACATATCAATTTAAAATAGATGTTAGCTGTACAGAATGCCCTCTTGGCTTTCAGGGATCTCCTACAACCAGGACAACTACTGATACGGACAGACAACACCACAGTTATGTGGTACATAAACAAGCAAGGGGGTTCACACTCCTACCCCCTTTGCAGACTAGCCATGACTCTATGGAACACAGCTCTAGCTTGCAAAGTGGATCTACAAGTTCAGTTCCTGCCAGGAAAACAAAATATTCTGGCAGACAGCCTGAGCAGGAACCTGTCAGACCCACACGAGTGGATACTAGACACCCAAATATTCAAGATGATTACAGAAGCCTGGGGATGCCCAGACATAGATCTTTTTGCATCCCCCCTCAACCACCAGTTACAGATTTTTTGCACAAGAACATTTCACAAGCTAGCATGGAAAGTGGATGCACTATCATTCAGTTGGAGAAATCTCTCGGGGTATGCCTTTCCGCCACTACCTCTTCTTCCACGGGTGTTACTAAAGATCAAGTAGGACAAGCCCAAGATGATGATTTTACTGGCCCCAAATTGGCCTTGTCAGTTTTGGTACTCAACACTGATGAATCTATCCCAGGAGCCACCTTGGATTTTACCTCAGATTCCAAATCTTTTGTCCCAAAACCAGGTCCAGGTTCTGCACTCTCATGTCAAAACTCTCAGCCTAGCAGCCTGGCGAATTCAAGATCTATGATTAATCCTTTCCTTCCCAAATAGGTCATGGATGTCATCTTAGAAGCCAGACGGCCTAGCACTAGAAAATCTTATGCAGGTAAATGGAAGAGATTTTGCACCTGGATGCATGCTCAGGATTCGGATCCTCTCATTCCTAATATCCCACTGATTTTACTTTACCTGACAGACATGCTACATAAGGGTTTATCCTTCTCCTCCATAAAAATACATGCCTCCGCTATCTCTGCACATTACAATACAGATCCTCCAATCTTTTCGCATCCACTTCTGAAACAATATCTCAGAGGAGCAAAGAATTTAAGGCCCCCTAGGACACCCTCCCATTCCTGCCTGGGACCTCAACTATGTTCTGGAAAAACTCACTCTGCCTCCTTTTGAGCCTGCTGACACATCTGATATTAAGTATTTATCATGGAAAACAGCTATCCTACTGGCTTTGACTTCAGCCAGGAGAGTCTCTGAGTTACAAGCACTCATGGCTGTGGAACCTTATATTATTTTTCACCAAGACAGGGTGTCTTTAAGGACTAATCCTACTTTCATGCCTAAAGTGGTTTCCAAAGTGGCTTTAAATCAAACTATTCACCTGCCAACCTTTTTCAATAATCCACAAAGTAAGGGGGAAAGGATCTTGCATTCCTTGGATGTACACAGACAACTTCGTTTTTACCTGGACAGAACCAAGGATATCAGGAAAACAGAGCAACTGTTTGTTTCTTATGCAACAAATTCCCAAGGCAAAGCTATTTCAAAACAGACCATTTCTAAATGGATTGCTCATGGAATCAGATTTTGTTACTCTCATCATGGAAAGCAAATCCCAGGAAAAATTAGGACTCACTCTACCAGAGCTGCTGCTACTTCAGCCGCCTTTCTCAGAGGAGTACCTACCAAGGATATTTTGGAAGCTGCAACTTGGAGTTCAGTGCATACTTTCTCTAAGCACTACAATCTCCCTCTTTACTCTAAGTCTAGGGCAGGCTTTGCTTCTGCAGTCTTGCAGGCCCTTCTAGCCGTCCCTTCTACTCTATAACCACCACCCTTTACCTCAGCTTTGGGATTCAACCCTACAGTGATGACTGCAACAGTGAAACACGATGAACATAGTACAGTTGTGTACACTTACCATAAATGTAGATGTTAGAGTGTCTTCACTGTTGCAGTCTGGGTTACCCTCCCTCCTGTCCCCTCTTATACTTTCATTAGTGTGGTTTCCTACTTCACCCTTCTTCTGAGGTGCATTTCCTACAGGGTATGGGGTTTGTTGTATGTTACATTTTTGTTTTACTATTAGCCTTCACTTTTGGGCACCTGACATCTGGGGCAAGAAAAACTGGAGAACATGGCGTCGGCTGGCAGCTTTGTACTCCTAGCGCTCTGACGTCAGGGAGCATGAATGAACAGCCGACGCCGGACCCAGACTTTGGGATTCTGGCCGACCGAGGACTGCCTGCCGGCAGGAAGAACCCTACAGTGATGACTGCAACAGTGAAGACACTCGAACATCTACATTTATGGTAAGTGTACACAACTGTACTTTCTGGTCTAGCATACTCTGCAGTTAAAGCTCATTTGTCAGTCATTTCTGCGTGACTGCCACGTTCCTCTAGCTTTGAGGTTAAACAGATATTCTTCGTGTTTCACTGTTGCAGTCATCACATTTGGGTTATCTGCTTGCAGTAGCCCTCAGTTGACCTGATTAACAATGTCTTGGGTCCTGTGTCAGTTGCTGTCTCTTCTTCCGTGATGTCAGGTCATCAGGGGTATAAAACATGCAGCCGACGCCATTACATCAGTCTTTCTTGGCGTGCGGTGCCCGAAGCAGAAGCAGTTTGCAAGTGCCGGTCGGCCGACTCCTGAAATTTTCGTTTTCGAGTTTCAGAACTGAAGACTTCAACTAAAAGCTAAGTACCCCGTTGGGGAAACTTTTTCTTGCTCTAAACCGATGTCAGTAAAAGTAAATAATTGCATTTCTTGTGGAAAGCAAATACCTCATAAAGATTTTCATTTGTACTGTATTCCTCACCTAGGCCCTGACCACGATGTACCTCACTGTCAGTTTTGTGCCTTATTTAAACCTCGAACTGTCATTTGTATATTTTTGCTTCTAAATATTTTGGTGCTCGGTTCAATTATCCTGATACGTCTTCAGTAAGCCATCTGACTACCGACATTCCTTGGATGGGTCCGGAGCCGCTGTGCAGGCACCGGCTTCTGAGGGTGTATTCAGGCCTACTGACTTGCATATTAAACCAATGCCATCTTCTTCTTCAAGGCCTAAAACTCGAACCATGCCTAGAAAACTGATGCCCAGACCGCATGGTCAGGCCTCTATGCTTAAAAGACAAATCAGAATGGCTGAAGACCTTATTACTTTAATCAGGGGAAGCCACCCTTCTCCCGCTAAGAGACCTAGGACTGAGTTTGCTTATGATACTTCTGACCATGATTCTGAAATTTCTGATTCCTCTGATGACCAGGATTTACCCTTGTATACCTATGAGGATTCTGATGCTGAAGAGTCAATTCCCTCTGTTTCCCCCCCCAGAGGATTTCTCTTTTGGTGAAATCTTGCATGTTCTCAGGGAGCATTATCGTTGGGAAAGTCAGTATTGCTCTGATTCTAAAAAGAGACTTGGGGATTTCTTACTCCTGCCCCAGCACAGGCCTTTAGCCATACCTCCTGTACTAGACATTGTTGATTTATGCTTTTTCGGAATCTAGCTTGGCCCCTGACTCTCTACCTCCTGCTCCCAGAAAACCTGATAGATATTACAGGGTTCCTGACTCTCACAAGTTCCTTTTCAAAAATCCTACTGTGGATCCTGAGACCATTTCACAGGGACCCAAGGGCATTAAAGCTACTACTGCCAAAAATCCTACCCCCTCTGATAGAGATTCCAGGGCGCTGGATAGATGGGGTAAGAAGGTATACACTTCTGCAACTTTGGCCATTAGGGCCTTAAACTGCCAGTTTCATATGTTAAAGTATCAGCAGCATATTAGTGGATTGCTTAAACAAAAAATTTTGTTGATTCCTGATTGTGCTGAAAATAAGGATTTACAGGATTTAATGCATTCTGCTGAATAAGTTGGAAAACATACTTTGCAATGTGGTTTTGATTCACTAGAGGCATCTTGCATGGCTGCAGCAACTGGGTCTGTACTTAGAAGGCATGCTTTGCTTAAGGAGCAATCCTTGCCAGATCATGTTAAAGCTAAATTACTGGATGCTCCCTTAAATCAGGACTGCCTGTTTAGCAACAAGGCAGAAGAAGTTTTTAAAAAGATGGAGGAAAAAGCTAAATCTATGCAAACTGTTAAAGATGTTTTACAAGTACAACCTCCAAGATTTAGTAGGCATTGGCCTTCTAAGAATTGGTCCTTTCCTGCCTCTTCCAGACCTTCTCAGTCCAAACCCAGATCCAGCAGAGCTCCCAGGCTTCAGTCCCAGGGTATGCACAGGACTAAGCAGTGGGGAGCCTCCACTTCCAAACCTGGGAGTAATAAAACTCCCCCTATGGTAAACTGTCTCAATGACTTATTTTTAAATCTTCCAAGCACTTTTCAACTGACTGCCCCTTTGGGGGGAAAGATTGCTCTGCATGCAAAGAACTGAGAACTCATTACCCAGGACAAATGAGTTTTAAATATAGTGTCCCAAAGATGCAGATTTCACTTCCACACGTTATCAACCCCATGCGGTTGACCAGATCTACCCCCAAATCAGTGGGCAGAGGCCCAAAAGCAAGTACTTTCTCTCTTAAGCATGGGAGCTATTCAGTTGGTACCAGAAGAGGAAAAGGGACAAGGTTTCTACTCTAGACTTTTCCTGGTATCCAGAAAAGACAATTCATGGTGTCCTATCCTGGACCTGTCTATTCTAAACACCTTTTTGGTGATTCCAAAATTCAAGATGCTGACTCTTCACCAGTTGCTTCCTATGCTAGGCAAAGATGCCTAGTTGGCAACACTGGATTTAAAGGAAGCCTACCTGCACATCCCAGTCAGGGAATCTTGCAGAAGATACCTACGCTTCAAAGCAGGCTACATGAACTATCAGTTATCTGCACTGCCCTTTGGCTTATCTGCTGCACCCAGGGTATTCACAAAGTGCCTAGCTCCAGTCACTGCATTTTGCAGGCAAAGAAATATTCAAATATACCCATACCTGGACAATAGTCTAATTCAGGCAGTGAGCCAGGACATGCTTTTGAATCATCTGGCCTTTGTACAAAGGGTGCTAACTTGTCACTTGTCTGGGGTACACCATAAACGAAAATAAATCACACCTGGTACCCTGTCAACAAATTATATTCCTGGGAGCAAGCTCGAATACAACTTCCCAGATGGCTTTCCTCACACCAGAGAAACAAATTCATTTGAAAATCTACTTCAAACAAGTGGCCACAAAAACCCTGCCATCTTCAAGGCAAATACTGCAAGCCTTGGGGTTCATGGCCTCCTGCATTCTTCTAATTCCATATGCAAGACTGCATATGAGGAAACTACAATGGTATCTAAAAAGCCTATGGTGTCAACATTCTTAGGATCTAGAAGCAATGATTCCTATCATACCTTGCCTACGTCTAGAGTTCCTTTGGTGGGCAGAGGCCTGCCACCAAAACAAGGGACTACCATTCACACCACCCCTTGCTGCCCAAACCCTAACAACAGACACATCAGACTATGCATGGGGGGCTCACCTGGCAAGGAAGTGCATTCAGGGCAAATGGAACCCAAATCAAATGCACCTGCATAGCAATCAAAAAGAAATGTTAGCTGTACAGAATGCTCTGACAGCCTTCAAGGACCACATTCTTCCAGGACAATTAATGATAAAGACGGACAACACCACTGTTGTGGTACATAAACAAGCAGAGGGGGTACACATTCTTACCCTCTCTGCAGACTAGCCATGGCATTGTGGAACACAGCCTTGAGCTACCAAGTGCATCTACAAGCTCAATACACTGGCAGATGGACTAAGCAGAAACCTCATGGACCCACACGAGTGGAAACTGGAACCAAGGATTTTCAACATGTTGACAAGCAAATGGGGGAGCCCAGATATAGACCTGTTTGCCTCCCCCCAGAACTATCAATTGGACAAATTTTGCACAAGGACTCCCCACAAACAAGCTTGGAAAGTGGATGCTCTGTCCTTCAGCTGGAAAAACCTATCAGTTTATGCCTTTCCTCCTCTGCTCTCCAAAGTACTACTAAAGATCAAACAGGACAAACCAAGGACGATTTTGATTGCACCAGACTGGCCACGCCAACACTGGTACCCACTCCTGTGCAGTGTGTCACTGTTGGCCCCATGGCACCTGCCTCAGACTCCTTCCCTGTTGTCTCAGCAGGAGAACCAGATTTTGCACCCTCTGCTTCAAACACTGAACCTAGCAGCCTGGCTAATTACCTAATCTCTCCTTTACCATCCCTTAGTAAACCAGTGATGGATATCATTTTAGAGACAAGGAGGCCTAGTACTAGAAAATCTTATGCTGAAAAATGGAAAAAATTCTGTGCCTGGAACCAATCTCAAGGAGTGAGCACAGCAGCATCCAATTTACCTCAGATTTTACAATACTTAACTGAGATGCTTCACAAGGGCCTGTCTTTTTCCTCCATCAAAATTCACGCCTCTGCCATTTCAGATCTTTATAACACAGAACCTCCCCTCTTCTCTCATCCAATGCTCAAGCAGTTCCTCAGAGGGGCCAACAATTTAAGACCACCCAGCAGAGCTCCATCTCCAGCCTGGGACCTTAACTTTGTCTTGGAGAAACTCACTCTTCCTCCTTTCGAGCCAGCTGCTACTGCAGATTTAAAATTTCTTTCTTGGAAAACAGCCTTCCTTTTAGCAATCACTTCAGCTTGAAGGGTACTTGAATTGCAGGCCCTTATGGCAGTGGAGCCTTTCATCATCTTTCATGTGGATAGGGTGTCCCTCCGAACCAATCCCTTCTTCATGCCCAAGGTGGTATCCAGTGTGGCTCATAATCAGTCCATTCATTTGCCAACCTTCTTTCCTAATCCACAGAACAAAGGGGAACTGATACTGCACTCCTTAGATGTGCACAGAGAACTTAGATTCTACTGGGACAGGACTAAACTTCAAAGGAAATCTGAACAACTGCTGGTGGCATTTGCTGCAGGGACAGAGAGGGGAAGGCTATTTCAAAGCAAACCATTTCTATATGGATAATCCATTGCATTCATTTCTGCTATACGCACCATGGAAAACCTATCCCACAGGGGATCAGACCCCACTCAACCAGGGCTGCATCTACCTTTACAGCCTTTCTCAGAGGCGTACCTACCAGGGGCATCCTAGAAGCTGCTACCTGGAGTTCTGTACATACTTTCACCAAACATTACCATTTGCCAATTTTCTCTAAATCCAGAGCTGGCTTTGCCACTGCAGTCTTGCAGGGCCTTATAGGTCCTGATGCTATCTAAATTCCTCCTCCCAACCTTAGCTTTGGGAATCTACCCAAATGTGATGACTGCAACAGTGAAACACGAAGAACATAGTACAGTTGTGTACACTTACCATAAATGTAGATGTTCAAGTGTATTCACTGTTGCAGTCCTGGTTTCCCTCCCTCCAGCCCCTTGACTTCTTTTGGCTATACCTCTACTCTCATTTACTATGCTTAAAAGCTTTTTGGTGTATTTGCTTTTTTGTTGGAGGTATAACCTTGTATATTTATATATTTAATTACTTCCCATTAGGGAGGCACCTGACATCTGGGGCAAGAAAAACTGATGTATTGGCGTCAGCTGCATGTTTTATACCCCTGACAACCTGACGTCATGGAAAAAGAGACGGGAACTGATGCAGGACCCAAGACTTTGTTAATCAGGCCGACGGAGGGCTACTGCAAGTAGATAACCAAAATGTGATGACTGCAACAGTGAATACACTCGAACATCTACATTTATGGTAAGTGTACACAACTGTACTTTCTTGAAAAGGTATCCTTTTATATTGGGCCTTCAAGAAAGCCAGTATTTCTTTCTTGAGACCTTAACTTTGTTTTTGAAAAGATAGCTTAGCCTCCTTTTGAACCAACAGCTTCATCTCAGTTGGAGTTGTGTACCTGGAAATTTGTTTGTGGCTCTGACGTCTACCAAAAAAGTCTCTGAATTTCAGGCCCTTATGGTAGCTCCTCCTTTTCTTATTCCCACAGAGGCAGTCTCTCTCTCCAAACTATTTTTGGCCTTAAGTGGTCAGTGGTTTGCCTTTGAATTAGTCTATTCATCTACCCTGCTTTTTTCCCCTGTCCTCAAAATAGCCGCGAGGGTTCTACATTCTTTGGGTTTGCCCAGGCACCTCCAGTATTATTTAGAGAAAACTAACGATGTTACAAAATCTGAACAGTGTTTCTTTTCAAGCCAATATGTTTGGGTTTAGCTTTTTCTAAGCAATCTCCTCTTGGATTTCTAAGGCCATATTTTGTTGTATCCTTTTCATGGCTAACAGTATCCTTCTTATGTTTGTGCTCCGTGTTTTTTTTGGAGAGTCCCTCAGTTGCCACCTCCTCCTCCTGTCATTTCTAGTAGTTTTAATGCTCTCCATTTTTAAAGAAACACTGCAACAGTAATAAGGAAGGAGATGGTATAATTGTGTAAGAACTTACCATAACAGTAGATTTCCTAATTTTCACTGCTGCAGTATTCTGTCCCACCCCCTTTCCCCATGTTTAATTTTTTCTTTGCCCACTGGCCTGAGGGGTTTTCTTTTATCCTCTTTCTGGATGTACATGTAGTATATTTTCTCTTCCTCCTGGAAGTCTTTTGTTGTTTTGGGGCAATTCAGTTCTGAGAGTTTGGTACTCGTATGTCACTTATGTACCTTGCACCTTGGATGTAGGCCTTACATTTGGCATATAGCATTTGGAAGGACCCATGGCTTTTGAATGCTAGTTGGATGCATGGCTGTCCTCAGCAGGATATCCATTTTGTAAGGAATTCTACAACAGGATATCTACTGTTATGACATGTTCTTGCACAGCCGTACTGCTCGCATTCCATTCCCCTTTCATTTACTGACGTTCTTGTTCGGAGTCTGCTTGTGATGCTACATTATCTGTATACAGCAGCATTGTTTTGTCCTCTACAACCATGTAATGTTGTCCATCCGCTGTAGGAACAGCAGTGGGCTCAGTGCCGAACTGGAATGCACACCCACTCCCTCTGGAAATCCCTGTGTGATTCCGAGCATTGTTCGTATTTGTCATTAGGTCCTTGTATGTAGCCTGCACCAATTCTACTGATGTTTTTGGACTTTGAACTATTGCAGGATTGCCCAAATCTGCTTTCTTGGGACTTTGTCATATGTTTTTTTCCAAGTTTAGGAATGCCTGGTTGGGACTTTCTGCTCATCTCTAGCTTCTTCTCAACTGTCTGTCTCAATGCAGACATCAGGTGGAGTATAATGTATCCTGATCAATATACATATATAGGTGTCTATCTCTCTCTATATGTGTGTGTGTATGTATATATATATATATATATATATATATATATATATATATATGTGTGTGTGTGTGTGTGTGTGTGTATATATGTATATATGTATATATATATATATATATATATATATATATATTTTTTTATTTTTTTTTTATTTTACATTTGTTGACCGGGATAGTGCGACTGGATGCATGTCCATTTTCAGCAGAGGCCCAGGGAGAAAAGCTCCAAGGGTAAGCAGATACAACATTACATAATACCAGCATTACATAATACAAACAGACTATTTACAGAGATTACATAAGTAAGCAAGTTAAACAAGTTCCACAGGTTAGAGTTAATACCGAGTGTAAGTCAGGATTAAATTAAATTACACAGTAAGCTGGTTAACAGATTTTTACACATTCTAGAGAGAGCCAGGCTTGATACAGTGACATAGCCAGTTAAGTGACAAATGTTGTTTGAGTCTAGTTTTAAATTGACCTAAGATGGAAAGTAAGGTAATATCAGCTGGAAGAGAGTTCCAGGATCTACTTAGAGTTTGCAAAGAGAGAGTCACCGGCTGTGTTATTAATTTTGCTAGTCTGAATTAGTAGTTTGTTAGATGATCGAAGCGGTCTAGGATTGTTATGGGGGTGGTAATATTTTTAAGTGCAGGAGTATTCGGATTATAGAGGATTTTATAGGCCATAATCAGATGTTCTTCATCTCACATTGCTGCAGTCCTAACACTTGGGTAGTCCGCTGTCCCTCGGTCGGCCCAAATATCAGAGTATAAGGCTGACGTCGGTCAAGGCGCATTTGACTGACATCAGAACGTCAGGGTACAAATGCGCATGACCGACGTCATATCCTCAGTCTTTTTTGCCGCATGGTCCGATGCAGAAGCAGTGTTGCAAGTGCCGTTCGGCGTTCTGAAATTTTTCGAATTCGGAGTTTCAGACCGAAGTCAGAGTTGGTTAAGTACCCCGTTGGGGAATATTTTGGTTTTTCTTGCCTCAGTGGTTTACCGGATGTCAGAAAAAGTGAATAACTGTATTTCTTGTGGGAAACAGATACCGCATAGAGATTACCATAATTTGTGTATACCTTGTTTGGGACTTGAGCACGACGTTGTTGGGTGTCGCTTTGTGCTAGGTTCAATAAACGCACTATAAAGCGTAGGTTGGATTGTGCCAGGTTGGTCTTTGGGAAGCGGTGCAATTACAATATGCCGTCGGATGCTCCGGCCGGCTTCCTCAAAGAAGCGCAAGGACAAAGCAGTTAAACCTAGGTTAGAGGAGTCGTCCAACCGGACGCCGGTTCTTTAGAGGCGTCAGTGGAACCGGTGGTTCAGACGGAGGCCTCTATGGAGTCCCAGGGAGAAACTGTGTTTTCAGAGGATGTGGCCCCCCAGGGGGCAGGTCAGGCTCTAGGGGCTTCTCAGGTAACTGTACTCCCCTCCTTCCTAAGGTGTCTAGGCCCTCTTTCGGCTTCCAAGGCTTCTCCTAGAGGCAGGTCTAGTTTTGCTTCTGTGGGTGTCACTCCTAGTTCTTCAGGTTCTGTGCCCAAAAGCACATGCTTAAAATGGCAGAAGATTTAATTACTTTAATTAGGGGCTCTATGCCCCCTCCTGATAAGAGGCCTAGGATCGAACCTGTGTTGGGGGATTATGAGCAGGCTTCGGATGTGTCTGAGTCTTCAAGGAAGACTTGCAGGAGTATTCTCATTATTCTGATTCTGATGTGGATGATTCTACTCCTTCTGCTTCTCCTCCCGAGGATTTTTCTTTTACAGAGACCCTCCACTCCATGAGAGAGCATTTTAAATGGGAAGGTCAGGATTTGTCTGATTCCAGGAAAAGGCTTAGGGAATTTTGTTTTACCCCAGCATAGGCCTTTAGCTATACCTCCTGTTCTGAATGTAGTGGAAGATGTGTTTGCAGAGGCTTCACTTAATCCTGATTCTTTGCCTCCTGCTCCTGTTAAACCAGACAGGTATTACAGGGTGCCTGAAGCTCATAAGTATCTTTTTAAGAGTCCTAGGGCAGACCCAGAAACTGTTAGCCAGGGGCCTAAGGGTGTAAAGGCTTCTGTTGTCAAGAATCCGGTTCCTGCAGATAAAGAGGCCAGGGCCTTGGATAGATGGGGAAAGAAAGATTATACTTCTTCCACTTTAGCCATGAGAGCTTTGAATTGCCAGTTTCACATGTTGAAATATCAAAATTATCTCCTTTCACAGTTGAAATCTAAGGTTGATGCTCTGGCGGAAGGTATTGATTGTAAAGAGTTACAAGATTTAGTGCATGTTTCTGAACAGGTGGGTAAGCATTCTTTGCAATGTGGTTTTGATGCTGTACAGGCCTCGTCTAGGGTGGCTGCCACTGGGTCAGTTCTTCGCAGGCATGCCTGGCTGAGGGATCAAAATTTATCTGACCATGTTAAAACTAGGATTTTGGATGCCCCTTTGCAATCTGATGTCTTGTTTGGTTCTCCTGTTGAGGCAGTTTTAAAGAAAATGGAAGACAAGGCTAAGGCTATGCAGACTGTTAAAGATTTTTTGCAGGTTCAGCCTCCAAAGTTTAGTAGAAATTGGCCTACTAAAGGGTGGACTTATCCTTCTTATGATTCCCAGTCTAGGGGTAGATCTAGACATGGCAGGGGCAGAGGTCAGGGCTCTTTCAGGCCTAGGACAGGGAGTTCTCCTGCACAGTCTTCGGGGGAGGGCAGGGGTCAGTCCTTTCGTAAACAGACCCAATGACCTACCTTTTCAGCTGCCAGAACCTTCTCGCCTGGCAGCACCTTTGGGAGGAAGGTTGGCACTTTTCAAAGAAAATTGGAGTTTGATTACCCAAGACAGATGGGTACTGGATATCATACATCACGGTTACAGGTTTTATTTCCATACCTTGCCTCCTTTCAAAGGCATGCCAGACATTCCTCCTCAACAAAGAATAGAGGCTCACAAGCAAATTTCTCTGTTGCTCCAAATAGGGGCCATACAGCCGGTTCCTCTGCCAGAAAGGGGCCTGGGATTTTATTCTCGCCTGTTCCTTGTGCCAAAAAAGGGGAACACGTGGAGACCAATTTTGGATTTATCTATCCTCAACACTTATCTGGACATTCCCAAGTTCAAAATGTTGACGTTACAACAGCTTTTACCTCTACTGGGCAAGGATCACTGGATGGTAACTTTGGATCTCAAGGAGGCTTACCTTCATGTTCCTATCAGGCTAAGTTGCAGGAAGTATCTGCGTTTTGGCACAGGCCCTTCTCACTATCAGTTCTCTGCTTTGCCCTTTGGCTTATCTACTGCCCAGAGTATTCTGAAAGTTCTGGCTCCAGTGATAGCTTTCTTCAGGCTAAAAGGAATACAAATCTATCCTTATTTGGACGATTGCCTGATACTGGCTCAACGAACGGACGAGCTTCTTCGTCATTTGGAATATGTGATAGCAGTGCTAAGATGCCTGGGGTATTCTGTGAACGAAATAAAGTCCAGTCTAGTACCCTCTCAAGACATGTGCTTTCTGGGAGTAAGACTGAATACAGCATCCCAGATGGCCTTTCTAACCCCGGACAAACAAAACAATCTTTCCCTTTACTTCCATCATCTATCTCTTCAGTCCGGGCTGACTGCAAGGACAGTCCTTCAAGCCTTAGGGTTCATGGCATCTTGTATTCTGGTGCTTCCCAATGCCAAACTGCATATGAGGAAGTTGCAATGGTATCTCAAAAATGTATGGACACAGCACTGCCAGCATCTGGACACTGTCATTCAAATAATACCTTGCATTCAAAAGGAATTCTTGTGGTGGGCTCAGGAATGTCACCTAAACAAGGGACTCTCTGTGACCCGGCCAGAGGCGAGTCAAATTTTGACAACAGATGCCTCAGAAAAAGCTTGGGGAGCTCATCTAAATGGAAAGTGGATAGAAGACAAGTGGCCTGTCAGACTACAGCATTTACATATCAACTTGAAGGAGATGTTAGCAGTCCAGTTTGCATTAATAGCTTTCAAGGATTTACTTCTTCCAGGGCAGGTGTTGATTCTAACAGACAACACAACTGTCATGTGGTACATCAACAAGCAAGGGGGAACACATTCTTATCCTCTATGCAGGCAAGCAATGATTTTGTGGGAGACTGCTCTCAGTTTACAGCTCAATCTTCAGGCAAGGTTTCTGCCGGGAGCACAGAACTCCTTAGCAGATGTGTTAAGCAGACAAATCATGGATCCCCACGAGTGGAAACTGGATCTTCATGTATTTCAGAAATTGACAGTGTCCTGGGGAACTCCAGACATAGATCTGTTCGCTTCTCCACTAAACCACCAGCTGCCAAAGTTTTGCACAAAGCGGTTTCATCCCACAGCTTGGAAAGTGGATGCTCTTTCTTTCAGTTGGAAAAATCTTCATGTATATGCCTTTCCACCTCTGCCTCTCCTCCCAAAGGTACTTCTGAAGGTCAGACAGGACAAGCCAAGGATGATTTTGATAGCTCCAGATTGGCCTCGACAGCACTGGTACCCATTACTGAGAAGTCTGGTACGGAAGCCTCCATGGCCTTTGCCTTTGATTCCTCATCTGTTGTCCCAGGAGGACAGTCATTTGCTCAATGTCAAGCTTCACTCTCTTCACCTAACAGCATGGCATATTCTGTTTTAAACCATAAAGGGTCTCAACTTCCACAACAAGTTTTGAATGTGATTTTGGAAGCTAGAAGGCCTAGTACAAGGAAAGTGTATGCAGACAAATGGAAGAGATTTTTATTTTGGAGTGCAGCTAAGGATTTGGATGTTTCTGAGCCTGATTTAAGTGTGGCTCTTCAATATCTTACTGAGTTATTGGACAAAGGTTTGTCCTTCTCTTCTATTAAGATTCATGCTGCAGCAATTTCAGCTCACTACGACTGTGACCCACCATTGTTTTCTCATCCTTTGTTCAAGCAATTTCTTAGAGGGGCAAAGAATATAAGAGCCCCGCGTAGAGCTCCTACTCCTGCTTGGGATCTCAATTTTGTGTTGGAGAAACTCACTCTACAACCTTTTGAGCCTGCAGCTACTGCTGAGTTGAAATATTTGTCATGGAAGACTGCTTTTTGTTGGCCATTACCTCTGCAAGAAGGGTTTCTGAATTGCAGGCCCTTATGGCAGTTGAGCCTTTCTTAATTTTCCATAAGCATAGAGTCTCTTTACGCACTAGTCCTTCCTTTATGCCTACAGTGGTTTCTAGTGTGGCTGTAAACCAAACTATTCATTTGCCTACTTTTTATGCAAATGCCCAGACTAAAGGGGAAAAGATTTTGCACACTTTAGATGTACACAGGCAGTTGCGATATTATTTGGACAGAACTAAAGGGTTCAGACAATCTCAGCAGTTATTGGTTTCTTTTGCTTTGTGCTCTCAGGGCAAGCCGTGTCAAAACAAACTATTTCTAAGTGGATTGGATTTTGCATTGCTTTCTGTTATTCACATCATGGCAAAGAGATTCCAGCTGGGATTAGGCCTCATTCCACTAGGGCTACTGCCACTTGAACAGCTTTTTGAGGGGTGGCTACTAAGGATATTTTGGAGGCAGCCACTTGGAGTTCAGTGCATACCTTCTCTAGGCATTACCACCTTCCTCTGTACTCTAAATCCAGGGCTGGGTTTGCCACTGCTGTGTTGCAGGGCATTTTGGCAGCCCTGCTTCATTATAGTTTAGCCATCCTCCTTACCTCTGCTTTGGGATTCTACCCAAGTGTTAGGACTGCAGCAATGTGAGATGAAGAACATAGTACAGTTTTGTACCTACCATAAATGTAGATGTTCAAGATCCACATTGCTGCAGTCCAATTTACTCCCTCCTTCCCCTCTGTAGTTTGAGGTGGTTGTGTGGGCTGGGTTATCCCTCTGAGGTATAGTGTATATATTGTATATATTGTACATATTTTTGGTGTTAGGCTGGTTGGTTGTTTAGTTGTTGTCTATGGGTTTTGACCTTTCCTTTTAGGGTCTTCTGACATCTGGGGCAAGAAAAGACTGAGGATATGACGTCGGTCATGCGCATTTGTACCCTGACGTTCTGATGTCAGTCAAATGCGCCTTGACCGACGTCAGCCTTATACTCTGATATTCGGGCCGACCGAGGGACAGCGGACTACCCAAGTGTTAGGACTGCAGCAATGTGGATCTTCGAACATCTACATTTATGGTAGGTACAAAACTGTACTTTTGTTATACTGGATTAGGCTGGGTAGTTCAAGCCACCCAAGCTGATTTAGATTGATGCAATGATGTGTCCTAAATGGCAGCCCAGTGGCAAACCTGGCAATGTGGTTGCAGCAAATTGAGAGTTTAAGGACAGTCTTGTTTAAATTCGAGAGTAGAGGGGATGCATACAGAAGGGTTGAAAGAAGGTGAGAGCGAGCTATGGCAATTTTAGCTGGAGGGGTTAGGAAGGCTTTTATTCTGTAAAGTGACCCTAGTTTTTTTTTGTTGGTTTTGATAGTTTGGTTAACATGTAGGTCGAATTTTAGATTATTATCTGTGGTGACACCTAATACGTTTTGTAGAGGGGTCAGGGGAGATTATTGTGCCATCATTTGAATTTATGGTAAAGGTGTAAGCAGTAGATCTACGTGTTAGTGAAAATAACAGCATTTTAGTTTTTTTGGGATTTAGGATCAGACGATGTTCAGAAAGCCAGTTTTCTATTGTATTAAAGGTGGTCTGGGTAGCTGACCATAACTCTATTGGAGATGTGGCCGAGCAAATCAGAGTAGAATCATCAGCATACTGGATAGAGTTGACTTTTGGGATGACAGTATAAAGGTCGTTAATGAAGATGGAGAACAGCAAGGGCCCTAGTATAGAGCCTTGTGGTACTCCAGGGGTGTTGGGTAGAAGGTTAGAGAGTTTGTTCTGCCAGAGGACAGCCTGCTGTCGACCTTTCAGGTAGGATTGAAACCATTGAAGGGCTCTAGTATGTAGACAGAATGTTTGCAGGGTGTGGATTAAAAGTTGGTGATCAACCATATCGAATGCCTTGGAAAGATCCAAGAAGAGGACTGAGGTTATATAATTATTGTTGTGATTATGGTTTATGGTGTTGGTAAAGGCTAGGAGGGCTGAAGTAGTGCTGTGATGAGGACGGAAACCATGCTGAGTGTCTGCCATAAGGTGATTCTGGATTAGGTGGTGCATGAGTTGTCTATGAATACATTTTTCCATAATCTTTGCAAGTGGAGAGAATATAGCTATTGGCCTATAATTGGAGAATTCAGTAGAGCTGCCTCCTTTGTGAAGTGGGATTACATAGGATATTTTCCAGATGGTGGGAATTTTAGCTTCTACTATGGTTCGATTGATTAGTATTGAGACTGGGTAAGCAATAGCATCAGCTGATTTTTGTAGGTACTCGGCAGGGAGTTGATAAGCAGAAAGTGTAGTGGGTTTTAATGTTTTGATCAAGGTACGGATAAGTGAAGTGGCGACTGGTTGGAAGCTGAATGTGGGTAGGTTTGTAGGGGGTGCTACTTTCAGGAGCAGGGGAGCTTGGAGGTAGTTGGCTAGCTAGGGCTTGAATTGTCTCAGTAAAGAATCTGTTAAAACTGTCAGAAACATCTTCAGGGGTTTTATCAATAGTAGCAACAGGGATTGGGGTTGAAGTTTGTCCAGGATGTAGTAGATTATTTAAACCTGCCCAAAACTTCTGAGGGTTATTTTGATTTACTGTCCATAAATTACAATAGTATTGTTTTTTGTCTTGTAAAATGTATTTTTTAGTTTCTTTCCTGGATTGCCTGTATTTAATGTGATCTTGGGGGTCTTTAGAAGAACGCCATAAAGCCCATGCTTTGTTTCTAAGGGTAATTTTGAGTTTAGACTATTTAGAAAGCCATGGCGCAGTTTTTGCCTTTGTTCTCTTTGAACGAACAGGTGCATGCAAACCAAGGATCTCAAGGAATTTGTTGTTAAAGTATGCTACTGCTTCCTCTAAGGGGAGGTGTTTTAGAATAGACCAATTACGAGTTTAGTTCTTGTTGGAATTTGGCAGGGTCAAAGTTTATATTGTTTCTAACCTTTCTGAATAAAGGTTGTTGGGAATTAATGGCTTTGTGCTTAATTACATAGGTGAGAAGGTGATCGCTTAGGCCATCAGGGAGGGTACCAGAGGTGTACAGTTGGGGGTGACTGAGTACCCAGTCAAGTATGCTTTCTTTTTGGTTGGGTTTACCTATCCTGGTAGGGGTGGATATGAGTTGTGTAAATGCATGCAGGTTAATGTGGATGGTTGGAGATTCTGAGGAACAGGTGCCCCAGTCTATGTTAAAGTCTCCAAGTAGTAGGGTTCTTGGGGGAAGTGACATGATAGCCAGTGCAGGATATCTTCAAGTGTAGATATACTGTTACGTGGGGGTATGTACATACAGATTATATTAATGCATTTATTTTTATTAAGTTGCAATTTGGTGGCAAGAATCTCAGTTATTAATCTGAGGTGGTTGTATTACATCTATAGTGACATTCAACTCAGATTTATAGAGTACAGCTACCCCACCCCCCTTCATCGAAGCACGATCCAGCCTGTGTATGTTATACCCAGGTGGTAACACTTCATTGTCTGTAGTATTAGGTTTTAACCAGGTTTCAGATAAACAGAGAATCTCAGGGGAGTGGACATCCAGAAGTGAGTGCAATTCATGTACCTTGTTATTAATGCTTCTAATATTAAGATGACAGGCTAGGAGAGAGTTAGTTGGCCTATTAATTGTAGGTTTGTAGCTTAGATTGCAAGTAGAGGGGGCATGTGTATCTGAAGTGGGTGGGCCAGGGTTGGGGTGAATATCACCACTAAGTATTAGGTTAAGTCTATACTTGGTGATGAACTTCAGGAATTTGTTTATTAGTTTGTGTTAGTGTTTGGATGTAGAGCTAATGTGCCTGGGGTTGAGATGTTGATAGACTGAACAAGATGTTGGATAGGACCTGGTACTGCAAGTATGGTTGAAGGTGGGAGGATTTACAGCGGGGGTGATGGTATGGCCTTTTGGGACCTGAAATCCCATGAGAAACTGGTTTTCATACAAGGTAAGTAGGTATGGTGCGAACAAGAGGGGTAGTAAAGAGGAGTATATCATTATCTGTGATTCAGCTAGTGAGTTAAGGAACTGTTTTACCTGGTGATGCAACACCAGAAGATAGAGTGGTGAGGTAAAGGTACTGGAAGGGGGATGGGAGAATGCCAGATGAAAGCTAATAGGTGTTATTAAAATGTAGGAGAAGAATGGGGGTGGGAGGAATTATCCCAGATGAAAGCAGATAGGATCTAGAAAGTGGGGGAGTGGCTATAGTACTATAAATTTAGAGATACTGGGGGCGGGAGGGAATTGGGGGCAGGAAGGGGAGCGAAGATAGCCCGAGCTCAGCGAGCGCGAACGCAGCAGGGCTATTACAGTTTACAAGGTTTCCTAAGGTGTCCTAAAGCTATAAGGCAAGTATTATAGTTCTTAATGTAAGAGTCAGTTTACTTAAGTTACAGGAGAAGGAGGCAAACACTCAAGTAGAAAAAAGAGCCCTATGGCTGACCAAAATGGTGACCTGCTTAATTACACAGCACTGTAAGTGAAAGCTTAACAAATGCTTTTTGTGTGCAACCTTTGTTGTTGTCTCTTTCGGCTTTTCCCAGTTAAGGGTCGCCACAGCGGAACTCCGGTCCGCTAATGATTGGCAGTAGATTTTTACGTGCCGAGTTGCCGGCCGTGACGCACAACCTTCAATGAAGGTACGCCCATTCATGCATGTCTCCACACAGAAGATGCTCTAGCTGAGAATGGAACAGGACAATGTCTTAACTGTGAGGCGACAACGCTACCGCAGCACCACCACTACTCTGCTTAAATGCTGAGGGAAACTGATTGCAGTCCTGTATACACCGTTTTGTAGGGAACTGTGGAGTTCAACTGGGAAAAGAGAAAAGCAGAGATTCTAGGGTAAGCATGAAGGCAACAACAGGCAGTTATTTTATTATAATACATTCAGAAAGATTTGATGGGGGGGGGGTAAAGTACCTCACTTCAGAATGAACTAAGATTTATAGCTAAGAAACCTAAGCAAGAGATCAATGCAGTAAATAAACACTTGCCAGATTTTAAAGATATACCAGAAAAACTAAATCAATTGTTCACAATTGTACAACTGGAAAATTGCCAGTAAAAGCACTTCAGGTATAGCTAGCCCAAGTTATTCAACTCATAAAAGCACTTCTTCAATGTGTCCTAAAGCTATAAGGTTAAGTATTATAGTTCTTAATGTAAGGGTAAGTTTACTTAAGTTACAGGAAGGAGGCAAACACTCAAGTAGAAAAAAGAGCCCTATGGCTGACCAAAATGGTGACCTGCTTAATTACACAGCACTGTAAGTGAAAGCTTATCAAATGCTTTTTGTGTGCAACCTGCTCTGCTTAAATGCTGAGAGAAACTGATTGCAGTCTTGTAGACACCGTTTTGTAGGGAATTGTACAGTTCAATCTGCTTAAATGCTGAGAGAAACTGATTGCAGTCCTGTAGACACCGTTTTGTAGGGAACTGTAGAGTTCAGTCTGCTTAAATGCTGTGAGAAACTGATTGCAGTCCTGTATACACCGTTTTGTAGGGGACTGTAGAGTTCAATCTGCTTAAATGCTGAGAGAAACTGATTGCAGTCCTGTAGACACCGTTTTATAGGGAACTGTAGAGTTCAAAGTGAGTCACACCAGGTCAGCCAAGGGGGGAAGAGAGAGGGAAATCCTAAGCACCTAGATTTGAATATATATATATATATATATATATATATATATATATATATATATATATATATATATATATATATGTTTGTGTGTATGTATGTATATATTTATTTATATATATATATATATATATATATATATATATATATATGTATGTATGCAGATATTTATTTCACATTTGTTAACCGGGTTAGTCCAGCTGAGTTTGCAAACAAACCCATTTTCAGTGGACACCCCAGGGGAAAAGCCGCAGCAAACATAAGTAAAAATAAAGTGACAATGTACAAATATTAAATAACAGTCACAGTACAAAATGATTGTAAAAAAAAAAAAGGTTATTAACTATTTGCATTGCATTGATAGTAAGCAACCCATTTTCAGTGGAGACCCAAGCGGAAAGAGCCCCAGCAAACATAAGTAAAGATAAACATAAAGCACAAAAACTATTCAAAACAACACTGCAAATACGAAATTAATTATAAAGAGAAAAACAAAAGAAAAAAATTATGAACATTAAGGATTGCACTGATAGTAGTGGTCTAAAATTTACTACACATGAGAGTAAAAACAAAAAGATAATGGTTGTTCAAAAGAAGGACAATGTATAGACATTGATAGGACCTTGCTGTGTGTGGAGAATGGGAGGGGCTGTAGTAGGGCTGTAACATTGAGAGGGCCTTGCTGTGTGTGGAGAATGGGAGGGGGCTGTAGTAGGGCTTTGATAGGGCCTTGCTGTGTGTGGAGAATGGGAGGGGGCTGTAGTAGGGCTGTAACATTGAGAGGGCCTCGCTGTGTGTGGAGAATGGGAGGGGGCTGTAGTAGGGCTATAGTAGTAGAGATAGGGCCTTGCTGTGTGTGGAGAATGGGAGGGGGCTGTAGTAGTATAGCTGAGGGTTTAGGAGATTAGTTTAAGCAGAAGTTACTAACAAAGAAAGAAAGTTAGGAGATGCAACAGGTTATACAGTTTATATAGATATAGGTTTATTTGCTTTAATGGCAAACCCGGTCAGGGAACATGCAGTAGTTATATATTCACTTTAATGCACTAGTTATATCACTTTAATGGCAAACCCAGTTAATGCCATTTCCTGGAATTGGTAGAATGTGGTTTGTCTTCTGTTTGGTTTTCCTGTACTGCCTCACCCTGTTTTTTTATTTATTTAAACAAATTTATTTGTGCTTGGGTTTTGTTTACTACCATCAGATGTTAGCCCTGTAAATCTGGAGAAAGCTTAGAAGTGTGTTTTTTTTTTTTTTTTTTTTTTTTTTTTTTGTTCTGAAGCTGTTTTTGTAGTTCATACCCTGTCTGAGGATACTGCTGGTAGAAAGTTGGTGGTCTTTATATGGATTGCACTTGCTACCTTCATAAGTGGCCTGCAAATTCTACTGTACATTAATGGTCGCGTGGAAAGAAAGGTTCTGCTTGGGGTACTTATCTGTGAAGTAAATACATAGCCAGCTGTAATCAGAGTCTCCTTTTTATAGGAGAGACATGCTCATTTAACATCCTGGCTTGATACAGTCTTTCATTGTTTATTTCCGTCATAACCTTTGCTATTAGAGGCCTTTGATATTCCCTATTGACGAACCTACTTTTCAAATCCTCTAGTTCATTCCTGAAGTTATTTTTCAAAGTTAACCTGTGTAATGCTATTGTTCATTCCTTTTCAAGGCAGAAAGATGCATATGAGAATAATGTAGAACACTTGATGTAATGTGATCCTATCTCGCCTACATTCTCTACAGATGGGTTCGGAGCCGATCCTCGGCTCCGACTCGGCCGTTATACAATAGAACGCAGTCTCTTATTGGCTGAGTCACCTCATATCCCAGGATGCACCACCACTACTTCCCCAGATCTCGTTTGCCGCTTTCCAGCATAGACGTGGTCTCGAACTTGGCTGAGCTAAGTACCTCTAGTCAGAAACTTTTTCTGTCAAATTTTTCTATAAAACTCACCCAAAAGCTGTTTTAACGGCTAGTGTTGTTGTGTGATTGTTTTTGGTCCCCTTTTTGTGGAAGATTGTGTGTATTTCTTGGTGAAAGGTTTCGTTTTAGTTAGAGGGGCCTAGCCCTACCTTAGGCGTTTAAATTAGAGCCTAGATTGTCGGTGTTAACTGTTTTTTGTCCTGTAATTGTTGTTAATTTTTTCTTTAAAACCATGTCTAAAGAGCATAGACCTTCCGGTTTTAAAAAATGTGTTAAGTGTGGTTATAAAATGTCTATAACGGATGATCATTCCTTGTGTGTATATTGTTTAGGTCCCAAACATCTCCAGGAGTCCTGTAGCGTTTGCCACGCTTTTTCCTCTCGAGTCCTCCAAGAGAGGAAAAACAAATTGATCTTAAAAGGGCTCATTGCCCCTTCTTTTGAGGAAGCCTTATCTTCCTCTTCTTCTCCTACTGGCAAGAAGAAAAAATCTTCGGCTCCGACCAGTCCGTCGGATCCGATAGCAAAAAAGTCTAGGCAGGCTTCTCCGACGGCTCCACGGACTTCGGAGCCGAGGGTGGAACGGTCTGCCTCGATGTCTCCAGCCTCGACTCCTCTGGCTTTGGAGTCGAGAGCTCGGGCATCGAGAGGCGTTTCACCTTCATCGGCTCCACTGCCTTCGGAGCCGATGGGGGTTGCCCGCTCAGACACTTCCACTTCGGAGCCGAAGTCCACATCGGCTCCAAGGGAGATTGCAATAGTAGTGGAACCTCCCTCGGCGCCGATACGCCTCGAGCCATTACGGAGCCGGTCCCCCAGTCTTTCGGAGCCGCGGAGAAGTCGACTCGGACCCGGTCGGTCTCTTCTCGTTCTTCGAGGATGTCCGATTCAGATGTAGACAGGGTGCTTCAGAAGCTTTTCCAGTCACCGGTCTTCGCAAAATTGATCTCGGCTCCTGCCCAGTTGGCTCTGGAGCCGATCTCCCATCCTTCTACTTCCATTCCTCCTCCGACAGCCTTGGCACCGTTGGAGTCGGTGTTGGTGGATCCGGTCGAAGTTATCGAGTCGGTTCCGACTCTAACTTCAACCCCGTCCCTCGGGTCGGGGTTCGGTACGCGGACCTCCTCAGTCGGCCCCGGGTGGATGCTTCGGATCCGTTCCGAGCCTCCCTCTAGGTGCGTCGGCTGCGGGGGCTCCGGTTACTGTTGTGGCCTTGGGGACGGGACCTTCCCAGGATTCTGGGGGTCCGGCCTTCGATGCCATGAGAAGTGCTTTAGCCAAATCCTCTGTGGCCACTTCGACCTTTCCACCACCACCTTCCTTGGGCATGGAGACTGGCGCTTCTGGAATCCCCCTGTCTCATGACAGCGGAGCCCCTGGGCCTGAGGTTACCCCCATTGGGGGTTCCCTTCTTCCTGGAGGTTCCTCCGACACCCTCTCGGAGGAACCACCCAGGAAGAGACAGTGTAAGAGGAAACACGTCGACTCCCCTGACGAGTCCCTCACATCGGATACCGACCTCGATGATGCGGAGGGGTCCCCAAAGTCGTCTTCTGAAGATGTCTCCTTTGCAGACATTCTGGAAATCCTTAAACAACGAGGCGACTGGCAGTCCAAACCCCCTTCCGCTGAGGAGTCGGTGTTCCTCAATGCCTTCGGGGCTCAGCCCTCTGCCTCCTGGGTGTCTCCGCCCTTCGATGAGCTTCTGGATTTGATCTCTCAGGTGGGAACACCAGTTCTGTGGAACCAGTGCCAGCTCGTCCCAATAAGTTTCTCTCGGCACCCCCGGACAAGGATTTTTTATCTAAAGGTGTGGCTGTAGATGCTATGGTGGTGGCATCTGCCACCCAACAAGATGTGGCAGAGGCTTCACGCCCATCCATCCCCTAATAAAGAGTCTAGGAGCATGGATCGGCGGCAAGCGTGCCCTTTCTTCAGCGACCTTTACATTAAGGTCTCTGAATTATCTGGCAAACTACACCAGACCACAGTGGACTCTCATCAAGTACCTGTCGGATGCCCTCTCCGGTAACTTACCAGAACAGTTAACACAGACTGTTAACTCTCAGTTGGCTACCCTATCCTCATTATCTAACTCGTCCATGAGGCTCATTTCCTATGCGGCCGAAGGAGCGAGTAGAGCGGCTGGGACAGGTGTTGCTCTACGGAGACAAGCCTGGCTACGCCTGTGTCATTTTGCAGAGGCCTTTAAGTCTTCCTTTGCCGACGCCCCCTTTGATGGGTCCTCGTTGTTTGGACCCAAGGTAAAGGACACTTTGACTGCTGCGAACAGGAGGGTAAGACCTTGGCTGCCGTAGGAGCCGCTTTCCACTCCCCTCAGGCCTTATCCCAAGGCCCAAAGGGGAGGGAAAATGTGGTTCCGTAAGTCTCAGAAGCCTTACTCGTCGCAGCAGAGCGATCCCCCTTCTAGAGGCAGAGGAGGGGGAAATTTTTCAGGGAGACGCCGTCCCAGAGGCGGCGGAGGCCCCCGCAACACTGGAGACCGCGAGTCCTTTCGTGGCTCCTCCTCCTTCCAGCATCCCTGAAGGAGTACCCGACTGTGCAGCTCCGGAGCCAGTCGGGGTCGTTCTCAAGCACCTAAAGGCCTGGGAAGATATTACTCAGGACCAATGGGTGCTTCCAATCATTACCGAAGGTCAGTCCATCCCCTTTGTCCAACCCCCCCGCGCACCAGTCCAAAGAATCCTGGACCCACCACCCAGCCAACGGGATCATGCAGCCAAGTATCAAAGCTGCTTCAAAGGAGTCATCCAACCTGTCCCCGCAGACCAGGCGGATTAGGGACTTACTCAAGATTCTTTTGGTGCCAAAAGACCGGGACTTGAGACCCATTTTGGATCTCAGCAAACTAAATCAATTTGTAAAAAAGTCCAAATTCCGGATGGTCACTTTACAATCCATTCTCCCGCTTTTGGAGAAAGGAGTTTGGATGTGCTCCATAGACCTCAAAGACGCCTACTATCACATTCTGATGGATCAGGAGTCGAGGAGACTGCGCTTCAGCCTAGGAGACAGTCATTTTCAGTTCCGAGCACTGCCTTTTGGTCTCACCACAGCCCCCAGGGTGTTTACCAAATGTTTGGCAGTTGTGACTGCTCACTTGAGAAGTCTAGGATTCCAGGTGTTTCCATACCTAGACGACTGGCTCCTAACTGCCGCCTCCAGGCATCTACTCTTGGAAAATTTAGCAGCCACTATCGCACTGGGCAAATCCTTAGGAATCACCTTCAATTGGTCAAAGCCTGTATTGCAACCATCTCAGCGTATTCTGTTTATCGGTGCAGAAATAGATTCAAGGCAGATGCGAGTCTATCTCCCTACAGAAAGGATCGCGACGCTTCAGTCTCAGGTCCGGGCCCTAATCCTCAGACGTCGTGCTCCAGCAAGAATGGTCCTACAACTGTTGGGCTCCATGGCAGCCACCATTCTTCTGGTCCCCTTGGCAAGGTTGCACATGAGGATACTTCAGTGGCTCCTCTCAGTCCAGTGGTCTTATCAGGACCTTCCCCTCAGTCACCGCATTCTGATCACGGACACGTGCAAACAGGATCTTCATTGGTGGCTTCTATTCCCCAGTCTGAATCAAGGCGACCCTTCGTTCCCCACTCCCCTCTGCCACGCTGACTACGGACGCCTCCCAGACAGGGTGGGGGGTCATTATCTGGACAGGTCGGTCCAAGGCACGTGGCACCCCGACGAGAGTCTTCTTCATATCAATATCCTGGAGATGAGGGCGGTGCTTTTAGCGTTGCAAGCACTGCACGATCACCTCCCCCAGGGTACAATTGCCATTCAATCCGACAGCATGTCGGTAGTCTGGTACCTAAACAAGCAAGGAGGAACCAGGTCCTATCCCCTTTGCAGAGAGGCCATGAGAGTATGGGATTGGGCGATTGCTACCAAGCGTTTCCTAATGGCAACGCACATTCCAGGGAAATCCAACGTGATAGCCGACAGACTGAGCAGAACTATTCTCTCCCCTCACGAGTGGTCCTTGAACAACAGAGTGATAACACAGATTTTCACAAGATGGGGAGTCCCCTGTTGCGATCTCTTCGCAAGCCCCCTCAATGCGAAATGTCACCACTTCTTCACTCTGGCCCCAGTTTCGGGGGAGACTCCCAAGGACGCTTTAGTCCACGCTTGGCCCTCCGGTCTGCTATATGCCTTTCCACCGGTTCCCCTTCTCCCCAAGGTGATTCAGAAGGCGATTCCCTCGAGAAGCAGAATGATATTAATCGCCCCATACTGGCCTCGGCAAATCTGGTTCCCCTTTCTTCACAGGTATGCATTGGAGGGTCCTTGGTTCCTGGACCAAGTTTCGGACCTTTTGACTCATCAGTCAGGACAACTCCATCAGTCCCTCCATTCGTTGAAGTTGACAGCCTGGCTACTCCTCTTCCAACCATAATTAGGAGCCACTCTTTGGCTCCTGAAGTCATACACATCTTGTCTTCGGCCCACAAGACTTCTACAAAGAAGATATATAGCAGTAAATGGAAGAGGTTTGCTATTTGGGCCCAACTCCGAGGATTAGACCCAATGACAGCCTCTGTATCAGAAGTACTGAAGTTTTTAGCCTCCCTGTTCCAGCAAGGTTGCTCAGTATCTACCATCAAAGTACAATTGGCGGCAATTTCCAATTTTCATGAAAATGTGCAACCTCCCCTAATGAGCAACAAGCTCTGTAAAGCCTTTATTAAAGGAGCTTGGCTTCTACGACCCCCCACTTCGCAACCTGCAACTCCGTGGGATCTGAACGTGGTATTAGGTGCTTTAACCTCACCCCCCTTTGAGCCGGCAGCAACCTGTGATCTGAAATTCCTTTCTTGGAAAACTGCCCTTCTAATTGCTATTACTTCAGCCAGACTGGTTTCAGAGCTTCAGGCTCTATGTGTTAAACCACCTTACTTGGTATTCCACAAGGATAGAGTATCTCTTAGGCCAAACCCATCTTTTATACCAAAGGTTTGTTCTAATTTCTGTCTACAACAGTCACTGGAGCTACCGGTCTTCTTTCCCAAATATTCCAATAGAGCTGAATATACTTTTCACTGCTTAGATGTGCACAGGCAATTACGCTTCTATTTGGATAGGACACACAAAGCACGGAAATCAGATCAACTGTTTGTGTCCTTTTCGGATAATAGATTAGGCAAAGCGGCACTAAAGTCACTATTGCCAAGTGGATCAGGGACTGCATCACTCACGTTTATCTCATCTCAAACAAGGAGCTCATAGCTCCGGTTAAAGCTCATTCTACTAGGGCTATGGCCACTTGCGCAGCTTTTCATTCCAAGCTCTCTATTGGCGATATTTGTGCGGCTGCCACGTGGACATCTTCACACACCTTTGTTTCTCACTACAAATTAGATGTGGCATCCAGGGGTCGAGCTTCCTTCGGTTCCACAGTTCTCAGGAGTGTTTTCCAGTGAGCCACCCGAATTAGGTGCTAGGGCGCTGTCCCATCTGTAGAGAATGTAGGCGAGATAGGATCACATTACATCTTTTAGTTATGTACTTACCATAACTTTAGATGTATGGGATCCATCTCTCCTACATTCCTAATAACCCACCCTCCATCCCCCTGCCTTGTAGACCAGGAGAGACCGGACGATCCGAAATTTATCTTCTTTCCTCTCTTGAAAGACCTGAGTATGTTATGACAATAGTATATCTCTGTGAACATGAGTGCGAACAAACAAGATCTGGGGAAGTAGTGGTGGTGCATCCTGGGATATGAGGTGACTCAGCCAATAAGAGACTGCGTTCTATTGTATAACGGCCGAGTTGGAGCCGAGGATCGGCTCCGAACCCATCTGTAGAGAATGTAGGCGAGATGGATCCCATACATCTAAAGTTATGGTAAGTACATAACTAAAAGTTCTCTCTCGTTTAGGTGCATCAGTAACATTTTTGTTCATATGTCTGCCATTTCAGCTTGCATGGTTTTGGATCTTTCCTTGGCCTAATTGCTTCCAGTTAAGATGTTTCTCAAGGGAGTGTTAATTTGTAACCACTTAGGAAAGTGGGACTTAAACTTTTGTATTGTAAGAGATGACCTTTATTTCCTGTGAACCACCTGCTATACAGCACCCCTCAAAGATCTGACTTAGAAAAGAGTGCTTGTACTTGCAGTTTACTTAGCAAGAAAGTTTTCAAAGTTATGTGCACTGATGAGCAAGGAAGCTCTCTTGATGTTTCACAAGGAAAGATCAGCGGGCATGAAATAACCCTTCAGAATTCCTTGGATGTACATGGACAATTGGATACTACCTAGAGACAACCAAGGATTTTCCCTCTAGTTGTCTCATTATACTTTGTTTCTCTTATTGAGACTCTAAAGGACCATGTCATCACATTTTACAAGTGCTGTGGCCAGCATTATAGCCTTTCCCAGAAGTGTGCATGCATAGGCCATCTTGGATACAGACACTTGGGCTTAGGTGCACATTTTTTTTTTCTAACCAATATAGGTTTGCCTCTTTATCCAGAAGCAGGACAGACTTCACCATGGCCATCCTACAGGTCTGCTGCAGTCTGCAACTGGATATTAATCAATCACCCTACATCTAAACGCTCTGGCAATCCTATCTACCGTATCAGTGATGCATAAAAAGAACATAGTCCATTTGTGTAAAGAATTTGCCATAATAAATGTTTAAATAGAATTATACTGTTGCAGTCATACTTCCCACCTGCTATCCCCCTCTTTTCCTCCCTTGGGCATCCTAGGGTTGGGTGAGTATCAGTTTACTTACTCCCTTGAACTTTCCACACACACCCCTAACTAACCTCTTAGACCTCCAGTATTTTCTGGTTGAACTAGTTTGATGTGAGCCAGGACTTGGAAGGTCACCTTGGATTGTCTGTGTGGCAAGACCCCCCCCCCCCCCAATAAAAGAGCTGTGGCAGAATCTCATCTTTTCTATGAGCTTGTCTGGGTACATCCAGGAGAATTCTAACCATGGATGTTCTTCGTGTTTCACTGTTGCAGTCATAACATTTGGGTAATCTGCTGGCAGGTTGCCCTCAGTCGGCCTGAATAACAAAGTCTTGGATCCTGCGTTGGTTGCTGTGTCCTCTTCCATGACGTCAGGTCGTCAGGGGTATAAATCATTCAGCCGATGCCATTTTATTCAGTTTTTCTTGCCCCAGATGTCAGGTGCCCCCCAAATGGGGAGCAAAATATATATATATATATATATATATATATATATATATATATATATATATATATATAAATAAACAGCAATATATGTAAATGCACTCTTAGCAACATAAACTTTACCTTCATCTAAAAGCAAATACACCACAAAGGCGTTAGAATATAGTGAAGGAAAGAGAAGATATAGAAAAAGGGGGATGGTGGGTGGGTAAACCAGACTGCAACAGTGAATACACTCGAACATCTATATTTATGGTAAGTGTACACAAATGTACTATGTTCTTCGTGTTTCACTGTTGCAGTCATTACATTTGGGTAGAATCCCAAAGCTATGGGTGGGAGGATGGAACTAAATAGCATTAGGATATTTGGTTTCAGCTTCTACAGACCAGGAGTCCGATGTCTCAGATTTCTGATTATGAAGATATGGCCTTATCTGCTTATGAGGATTCAGATGCAGAGGAATCCATTCCCTCTGCCTCCCCTCCAGAGGATTTCTCTTTTGGTGAAACCTTGCATACCTTAAGAGAGCATTTCCGCTGGGAATGCCAAGACTATCCTCAGTCCAAAAAGAGACTCTGAGAATTCCTAGAGTTGCCTCAGCACAGGCCTTTAGCAATACCCCCTTGTCCTGGGTGTTGTTGATGATGTTTTTATGGAATCCAGTCTTACTCCTGATACTTTACCTCCTGCCCCTAGGAAACCAGACAGTTACTACAGAGTATCCAACACTCACAAATTTCTTTTCAAGAATCCTACTGCTGCCCCAGAGGTCATTTCCCAGGGGCCTAAAGGTATGAACGCTACTACAGCCAAGAATCCCACCCCTTCAGACAGGGATTCCAGAGCCTTGGACAGATGGGGTAAGAAGGTAAACACCTCTGCAACTCTTGCTATTAGGGCATTGAATTGTCAGTTTCAATTGCTGTTGCAGCACCTGACATTTATGAAACACCTCACTTCCTTGGGGTACACCATCAACAAAAAGAAATCAAAACTGGTACCCAGTCAAAATATTGTATTCCTGGGAGCAAGCTTGGACACAGCATCCCAGCATATTATGGAACTTATTAAACAAAAAGTGGCAACTTTTACAGACTGTGCAGAAAGTAAAAAATTGCAGGAGCTTATGCACTCTGCAAGCCAAGTCAGTAAGCATACTTTGCTGTGTGGCTTTGATTCCCTAGAAGCATCTTGCTGGGCAGCAGTCACTGATCTGTACTGAGAAGACATGCTTCGCTCAAGGAGCAGACCTTGCCAGACCATGTCAAATCAAAGTTACTAGATGCTCCTTTGAACAAGGACAGTTTGTTTGGCACCAAAGCCGAAGAGGTTCTTAAAAAGATGGAAGAAAAAGCTAAGTCTATGCAGACTGCTAAAGAATTCTTACAAGTACAAACCCCTAGATTCAGTAGGCATTGCCCTTCTAAACACTGGTCCTTTCCAGCCCCCTTCAGGCCTTCTCAAACCAGACCCAGGGGAAACAGACCACCCAGACTACAGTCTCAGGGTACGCAGAGATCTAAGCAGTGGAGTGTCCCCACCCCTAAAGCAGGGAGTGGTAAGCCACCTCCTTACGAAAAAAAACTCACAATGACTTTTTTACTCCACTCCCCAGCCCTGCCCAGTTGCTTGTGCCCCTAGGAGGAAACCTTGTCCTTCATGCAAAAAATCTGATGTCCATCACACAGGACAGGTGGGTCCTCAACATTGTATGGTAAAAATGTTATTTCCATTCACTGCCAACCACAAGTGGGTTTCCAGACCTTCCTCCAAACCAGTGGGCAGAGGCTCAAAGCCAAGTAGCTTCCCTGCTCAATATCAGAGCTATTCAGCCGGTTCCAGTAAAACAAAGAGGTCAAGGATTCTACTCCAGACTCTTCCTGGTACCTAGGAAAGAGGGCTCTTGGCGCCCAATCCTGGATCTTTTAATTCTCAACACCTTCCTGGGGGTACCAAAATTCAAAATGCATACCCTGCAATAGCTTCTTCCTATGCTAGCCAAGGATGCCTGGTTAGTCACCCTGGACTTAAACGAAGCCTATCTGCACATCCCCATAAGGGAGTAATGCAGGAAGTATCTACGTTTCAGGGCAGGATGTATGCATTATCAGTTCTCTGCACTTCCCTTTGACTTATCTACTGCGCCTAGAGTTTTCACAAAATGCTTGGCTCCAGCCATTGCATACTGCAGGTAGAGAAATATCCAAATTTTCCCGTACTTGGAAGACTGCCTGATTCAGGTGGAGAGTCAGGAATTGCTGTTGCAGCACCTGACATTTATGAAACACCTCACTTCCTTGGGGTACACCATCAACAAAAAGAAATCAAAACTGGTACCCAGTCAAAATATTGTATTCCTGGGAGCAAGCTTGGACACAGCATCCCAGATGGCATTCCTCACTTCAGAAAAACAAGTCTATCTGACAGCCTACTTCAAACAAATGGCCACCAGAACCCAGCTATCCGCAAGAAAAATACTGTAGGCCCTAGGGTTCATGGCCTCATGTATACTGCTATTTCCATATGCAAGACTGCATATGAGGAAATTTCAATGGTACTTAACAAGTCTTTGGTGCCAACATTCTCAGGACCTGGAAACAGTCATTCCTATCATACCCAGTCTAAGGACAGAGTTCCTTTGGTGTTCAGAAGCATGCTACCACAACAAGGGACTGCCCTTTTCTCAACCCCACGCCTCCCAGACCCTAACCATAGACTCATCAGACTATACCTGGGGAGCACACATGGATGGCAAATTCATTCAGGGCCACTGGAGCCCAAGTCAAATTCATCTGCACCTCAACCAAAAAGAGATGCTAGCTGTGCAGAACACCCTGACAGCTTTCAGATCCCTACTCTTTCCAGGACAACTGCTAATAAAAGCAGACAACACCACAGTTATGTCATACATCAACAAGCAGGGGGGAGCCCACTCCTACCTACTGTGCAGGTTGGCCATGACCCTGTGGCACACGGCCTTGGACATGCAAGTCCATCTGCAAGCTCAATTTCTGCCAGGCAAACAAAACTCACTGGCAGACGACTTAAGCAGAAATGTCCTAGACCCACACAGGTAGCAATTGGAGCCAGAACCTTCAACCTTCTGATTCAGAAATGGGGGGACCCCAGAGGTGGATCTCTTTGCCTCCCCCTACAACCACCAGCTCAGCAAATTCTGCACCAGGAATCATCACAGCAGGGCCTGGAAAGTGGATGCCTTATCTTTTCAGTGGGTAAATCTCTCAATCTATGCCTTTCCCCCCTCTGCTCCTCCTTTCAAGAGTATTACTCAAGATAAAACAAGACAGACTAGGGACAATTCTGTTTGCCCCAGTCTGGCCACACCAGCACTGGTACCCACTCCTGTGCAGCCTAACATTGGTGCCACCTTGGCACCTACACCAGAATACAACCGTCCTCTGTCAGCAGGAGTGACGGATTCTGCATCCACAACTGCAAACCCTAAATCTTGCAGCCTGGCTTATTCCTTGAATTCTCCCCCAGCAACCCTAAGTAAGCAGGTGCTGGACGTCATTCTTGAAGCCAGAAGACCCAGTACAAGAAAATCCTATGCTGATAAGTGGAAAAGTTTTTGCTCATGGATTCTATCTAAAGGAGAGGACGCAACTCTGCCCTCCCTGCCTCTGATCCTGAATTACTTAGCAGATCTACTCCACAAAGGCGTGTCCTTCTCCTCCATTAAGATACATGCCTCAGCCATTTCGGCTCATTACAACACTGAGCCACCTCTCTTCTCGCACCCTCTTATTAAACAGTTCCTGAGAGGGGCAAACAACTTAAGGCCACCAAGGAGAGCACCCACCCCTGCTTAGGACCTTAACTTTGTACTGGAAAAGCTCACACTTCCCCCCTTTGAACCTGCTGCATCAGTAGACTTAAAATTCCTCTCTTGGAAAACAGCCTTGCTTCTGGCCATCACTTCAGATAGAAGAGTGTCTGAGCTACAAGCACTTATGGCTGTGGAACCCGTCATTATTTTCCATGCTGACTGGATTTCCCTCAGGACTAACCCTTCCTTCATGCCTAAAGTGGTGTCCAGTGTGGCTCTCAACCAATCCATCCATTTGCCAACTTTCTTCCCTAATCCTCAAAATAAAGGGGAAAGGATCCTGCACTCCTTGGATGTGCACCGACCGCTCAGATTCTACCTTGATAGGACTAAGCCCTTCAGAAAATCTGACCAGTTACTAGTCAGCTTTGCAACAGGAGCAGAGGGCAAGGCCATTTCAAAACAGTTTCCACATGGATAGTGCACTGCATCCATTTCTGCTACAAGCACCAGGGGAAACCAACCCCTCAGGGGGTCAGGACACATTCCACTAGGGCAACTTCTACCTCTACAGCATTTCTCAGGGGAGTCCCTACCAGGGACATCCTTGAAGCTGCTACCTGGAGTTCTGTACACACCTTCACCAAGCATTACCGCCTGCCTATCTTTTCCAAATCCAGGGCAGGTTTTGCAACAGCAGTCCTGCAAGGCGTACTAGTCCGCCCTAACTCTCATCGACTGCCTCCACCCTTTTTCAGCTTTGGGAATCCACCCAAGTGTGATGACTGCAACAGTGAAACATGAAGAATATAGTACAGTTGTGTACACTTACCATAAATGTAGATGTTCGAGTGTATTCACTGTTGCAGTCCTGGTTTTCCTCCCTCCAGCCCCCTGTTTTTTTCTCTCTCTCTCTCTCCCTCCTCTCTATGGCTATTACTCATCCCTTTCAGGGGTATTGGTATTTACGTTTTACTGGTAATTTTCCCCACCATAACTTAGCTCCCTATTTGTGGGGCTCCTGACATTTGGGGGAAGAAAAACTGATGTAATGGCGTCGGCTGCCTGTTTTTATACCCCTGACGACTTGACATCAGTCCTGGAGCGACAGCAACCGACGCAGAAATACTAAGTCTCTGGTATTCGGGCCGACTGAGGGCTACCTGGAGGCAGATAACCCAAGTGAGATGACTGCAACAGTGAATACACTCAAATGTCTACATTTATGGTAAGTGTACACAACTATACTTTCTCCTGAAGGCTTTCGGGTCTCAACCCTCCACCTCTTGGGTGTCTCCGCCCTTCGATGAGCTCATGGAGCTGATCTCATAAAGGGCATTGGAGTCTCCGGACACCATGGAGCCTCTCCCTAGGAGGCCCAATAAATGTATTTCTGCCCCCAGGACAAAGTCTTTCCTCACGAAGGTAGTGCCAGTTGATGCCATGGTGGTGGCGGCAGCCACCAAAAAGGAGATGTCAGAAACTTCATCTATCCATCCTCCTAACAGAGACTTAGGATCATGGATAGATACGGGAAGCGCACATATAGTTCAGTGACTTTTGTCGTGTGTTCACTGAACTATCTCACTCATTTTACGAGACTACAAAGAGACATCCTTAAAGAGCTTGGAGATGCTCTTCAGGGTACAGTAGCTGCAGGAGATTCAGACAAAGTTGCCTCCCAGCTTGCTACCCTCAATTCCGTAGTGAACTCGTCCATGGGTCTCATTTCGTATGCAGCTGATTGAGTGAGTAGGGCAGCGAGTACAGGAATTGCTCTCAGGAGACATTCCTGGATGCGCTTGTGTTCCTTTGCGGAGCCCTTTAAATCATCTTTGTCAACATCCCTTTTGATGGCTCATTCCTTTTTGGGCCCAAAGTTAAGGAAACTTTGACCAGGTGTAAGCAGGAAGTAAAGACTCTGTCTGCTGTCTGAGTCCGTTTTTCCACCCCTACTAGATCCTACCCTAAGGGTCAAAAGGGAGTAAAGATGTGGCTCTGAAAAGCCCAAGGAACCTTTCTGGATACACGTGGTGAACCCCCCTCCAGGGGCAGAGGAGGGGGCAGTAATGGAAGACTCTGTCCTCGCAGCAGAGTAGTTCAGCAAAATCAGTGCGACAGAGACCAGTTCTTTGGGAAGCCCTGCCAGCGCTCCTGAAAGGAGGCCTGACTGTCCTGCCCTGGAGGCAGTCAGGGGTCACTTATCTTTGTATCCAGATGCTTGGCTCAAAATAACAAACGAATACTGGGTGCAAAGTATAGTTTCCAGAGGATACTTCATTCCTTTTGCCACTCCCCCTCCATTGACAACAAAAATCCCAGATGTTCCACCCAGTTACAGGGAACAAGCAACAGTAGAGGTCAAACCTTGCTATGAAAAAGAGTCATCCAACCAGTCCCAGCAGACCAGACAGGATCCGGAACTTACTCAAGATTAATTTTAGTTCCAAAAAAGACAGGGGACTGGAGACCTATTTTGGACCTCAGCAGACTAAACAGATCTGTCAAGAAAGAGAAGTTCTGGATGGTCACACTTCAGTCGATACTTCCCTTTTTAGGGAAAGACAATTGGATGTGCTTGATAGATCTGCAGGATGCGTACTACCATATAAAAATAGCGAGACCATCCAGGGGATTATTTGTGCTTCCGGCTGGGAGCCAATCATTACCAGTTTCGAGCCCTGCCCTTTGGTCTCACTACAGCCCCAAGAATGTTCACCAAATGTATGGCAGTGGTCACGGCTCACCTGAGGCATTTAGGATTCCAGGTGTTTCCGTACTTAGACGATTGGCTCCTCACTGCCACCACCAGGCATCAGCTAATACAAGCCAGGGACACCACTCTTACTCTCTGCAATCATCTGGGCATTACAATAAATTCAGAAAAATCTGCCTTGTCGCCATCGCAACATATCATAGATTAGGTTCATAGATTAGTATTAAGCTCACTGCCCTTGCGAGCCATTTTAAGCCTAGCCAATTATCCCTTGTGAGACTCAAACCCTGCACTTTGTGTTTGTAAGGCAAACACCTTAACCATTAGGCCACCCTCCCAACCCTTACTCTTATATCCTTTATAACCCTTGTATCGTTTTTATCGGAGCAGAATTGGACATCACCACCACCACTTTGAGACTTCCAGCAGAAAGAGTTTTACTACTTAGTCAGCAGGTCCACAACTTCATATCCAAAGACAAGGCTCCAGCATTAGAAGTGCTAAAATTGTTAGGCATGATGGCAGCTGCAATATTAGCAATACTGTTGGGTCGCATGCACATGCAGATTCTGCAATGGCTGTTATTCACTCAGTGGTCTTACTAAGAGCTCCCGATGTCTCATCTCATAATGATCACAAACACATGCAAAAAGGATCTTCAGTGGTGGTTGACCTCTCTTCATGTAATGAAAGGTCGTCCTTTTATCCTACCCTCACCAGTGGCCACAGTGACCATGGACGCTTCCCTGATAGGGTGGGAGGGGGGCATTTTCAGGGTAGAACAACCCAAGGCACATGGATCGAACAGGAGACGCATCTACATATCAATGTCCTGGAGATGAAACTGGTACTTTTGGCGTTGCAGTACTTCCAGGAGTCTTCCTCTGGGAACAATTGCAGTTCAGATGGACAGCATGTCGGTGGTCTGGTACTTGAACAAACAAGGCAAAACCAGGTCCTATCCCCTTTGTTGCGAGGCCCTAAGAGTATGGCAGTGGGCTACATCCACCCAGCTCTTTCTGTTAGCAATGCACATCCCGGGGAAATCCACTGTGATAGCAGACAAACTGAGCAGGGCAATTTTGTTGCCTCACGAGTGGTCCCTCAAGAAAGAGATGGCGGAGAGAATTTTCCGCAGGTGGGGCCAGCCTTGCTGCGACCTTTTTGCCAACCACATGAACACAAAATGCAGAAGCTACTTTGCCCTGATTCCCCCTCTGGGAGAAGACCCAAGGGATGCACTCGTACACGATTGGCCTCCGGGTCTCCTCTATGCATTCCCACCAATTCCCTTGATACCCCCTAATAGCCTCTCATTGGCCTTGTCAGATTTGGTTCCCCTTCCTTTGAATTCTTCTAGTGGAAGAGCCTTGGATTCTGGACCCAGTTCCAGATATTCTGACGCATTCGTCGGCGGCTCTTCTTCCCTCTCTTCAGTCCCTGAAATTGACAGCTTGGCTGCAATTCCCAACATAGCCAGGTTCCATAACCTTTCAAATGAAACGCAGCGTATGTTGATATCTTCTCATAAGTCCTCTACTAGGAAGCTATACCTTAGCAAATGGAGATTTTCTATATGGGCTTCTCAAAATAACATTGATCCCTACCAAGCCCCTATTTCCTCCATGTTAGAGTTTTTGACTATGCGTTTCAATAAAGGAGCTGCAGCAGCAACAGTTTGGGTACAACATGCCGCTATCTCTAATTTTCACCTTGGCTTTGAAGGATTAAACATAATGTCACACAAGCTATCCAAAGCCTTTCTCAAAGGGACCTTTCATCTCAGACCACCTGTGAAATCCCCTTATACTCCTTGGAGTCTAAATGTTATGCTTTCACGTATTATTCTTCCACCTTTCGAACCAGCTTCCTCATGTGATTTGAAATATTTGTCATGGAAGACTATCTTTTTAGTAGCCATCACTTCCGCCCATAGAGTTTCAGAGCTACAGGCCTTGTCCATAAAGCCTCCTTATTTGATTTTCCATGCTGACAGAGTGTCCCTGTGAACAAATCCTTCATTTTTGCCCAAAGTTTGTACTGACGCTAACCTTAACAAGGTCATAGATTTACCAGTGTTCTTCCCCAGACACACCAACAACTTAGAGTATATGCTGCACAAGCTTGATGTTCATAGCTCAGATTTTACCCGGATAGAACAAAAGAGTTCAGAAAATTAGAACAGCTTTTCGTTTCCTTTTCAGATTCCAGAAAAGGTATGCCAGTGGCAAAAACAACACTGTCTAGATGGTTATCTGATTGTATCACATTTACTTATTCAGCTGCTAATCTACCTTTACAACACAAAATTAAGGCTCATTCTACCAGAGCAGTGTCCACATCTTCTGCCTTTTCTGCTAGGCTTCCTATGGACATTTGTGCAGCACCCACTTGGTCAAGACCTCATACCTTTATCACTCATTACAAAGTTGACAAGGCTTCCAGGAACAGGGCCTCCTTTGGTTCTACTGTCCTGAAAAACATACTCCCGTGAGCCACCCGAGAAAGATGGTGATTGGGACGTTACCCATCTGTAAGAATGAACGGCGAGATAGAACAACTTCACATAAAGAAGTTATGTACTTACTATAACGTTCCATGTGAGTTGTTCATCTCACCTTCATTCTTACTTCCCATCCTCCTACCCCCTCCAGGGTTTTTTGAGGACCGAGATACTAGTTTTATCCTGGTTGTTCAGTCTTTCTATGGGTTTTCTCCTAAAGAGTGGTAGAATGGCACATGGTATTATTAGACGCAGTAAACAAGATCTGAGGTAACTCAAGGTGCATCATGCGATAGGGACCTGAGCACATCCAATTGTCTTTCCCTTGAGCTGTCTAAAGACCTCGAGCTTTGTATAAGGCCGACTCGGAGCCGAGGATCGGCTCTGAACCCATCTGTAAGAATGAAGGCGAGATGAGCAACTCACATGGAACGTTATGGTGAGTACAGAACTTCTTTATTGCTCTGTTGGCTAATGAGCTGTATCATTTGTGTATTCATTGTGTGATGTTCCCTTATCTAAACCAGTCAGAGCTCATTCCACGAGATCCATTGCCACTTCCCAAGCCTTCTGGTCTAGGGTTTCTTTAGAAGATATTTACACACCTACTTCATGGGTGAGCTCCCATACTTTTATTTTGCATTACAAACTTGACTTCATATCTAGGAACAGGATTGCTTTTGGTTCTGCAGTGCTTCGGAATATCCTTTCATAAGGCTGCCCAGACTAGGGTTACCATACTTCCGTGTTTCCCCGGACACATCCTCTTTGTGGGCTCCTGTCCGGGCGGTTTTTGAAAAAAACCCAGACAAATCGCAGAATTTTCATAAAACAGACGTCCCCATTTCAGCGGGATTGTCCTGAGATCGGCAGTCTGATCCAGAGTCCCGCACTGCTGGTTACAGTCTCAGCAAAACAGCCTCAGCTTTGTTTTTTTTTGTTTTTATGATTGGCCCGTATACCGGTATACTAGCCATTCAAAAAAAATCGAAAAACGGAGCTCTGTTCAATGCGGAACTGCTTGATGTTCCGCACTGAACAGAAGAGGGTCCGCTATGCAAGTTTTTGATTGGCTCGTATACCGGCATACGGGCCAATCAAAAATCGCCAAACACGGAGCTACTTGCCTTTAATGTGGAACTGCGATGTTCCGCATTAAAGACTAAAGACCTTTTTTTTGGGGAGGTCTTCACCTAGTGTGAAAGACCTTTTGTCCCGACCAGTGTCAGGAATCTGGCAACCTTAAGAGGATGAAAAAATATGTGCTGGTATAATACCAGCACATATTTTTTTGTCCTCTTTTTCATATAACCAAATATGGTAACCCTAGCCCAGCCCAGACCTATGTAGCTTGGGACCCTGTTCTACACATTTGATAAAGACTGAACAGGCAACATCAGATAAAGAAGTTATGTACTCACCATAACGTTTCGTCTTTGATGACTGCTTCAGTCTTCATCAACTATCCCCCCCCCCCTTAACTCTGAAGGACCTGATGGATTTTACTGGGAACCTTTATTAATGTTTTTGAGCTCCTGAGCATCTTTTATCCTCTATTGGCTTTTGTTTTTTAGAATGTATTTTTTTGTTTTATGAGAATATTGCAGCAAACTCTACCTGAGGTATATGAGAGGAGCTAGGCAGTATGGGTAGGGTGGGAGGGAGTTCTAGCTTGGAATCCTAAGCTTGCTGATGGTGGAGTCGATTCCAAGCTCGGAACAGCGAACCCACAGGTTTGATGAAGACTGAAGCAGACAACAAAGAGGGAAAGTTATGGTGAGTACGCAACTTTTTCATCCATTTGTGTTTGCAATTTGTTTTATAGTGTGCGTTTTCTCTTGTAATTATATGAAACTGACTGTTTTCCCTTATAAACATAAGTTATTATTAGCAACTATTTTCTGTTGTCATTAATCGGTACTCTTGTCCCTTATACATACACTGTGTCTATTTTCTCTTTCCCGTGTGTAAGTCTACACCTGGGTTGAATTTGAAAGTGGGCCCGGGAGAATCGGTATTCTGCTCCATTTAAAAGATGCATAGATAAAAATAAATGATCATCAAAGGACAGGGAGTTATGGGATTTGTAATCTATGTCGTATGATGAGGAATTACTTATTTATTACTTATTTTGCTAAAGTGTACTATACATTTTTTGTGATTAAGGTTTTTAGCCATTGTCTTTGTACTGGTTGTTTGCATTGTCCAGACCATACTTTGAGTATCTTCATGTCAACAGTTGTTCAGTTAACCACCTCTAGTCAGTGAGTTTTGTTAACCAGAGATCTGGGGTATAGGCTTGTAGGTTAGAGAAGTAAATGCCAAATAGATGACCCACTTGTTACATTTTTACTTGCCAAGTAATCAGAGTCAAAGAAATCAAATAGCCAAAAACAAAATAGCCAGCACCAAGGTGTAAAAAAGTGTAACTTTTATTATAAAGTTATCACAGACAGACTGGTTTCGACATTAGTTTCTAGCCTTCCTCAGTATAACCATAGAAATAACAAGACACTCCTTATATACACACACCCATATAGAAACAAGAAAATCATTGGCTATTTACAACAATTCATTTAATCCTGGAGAAATTAAACCCCCCCAACTTAATTATCCATCTTTTTTCTTTATTGTTCAATATGTTGTGCCAGCCACTCTTATTTGTTCTATCTCCCTTAAGAATGTCAATGACCGTAAAACTGAAAGTTGCAGAGGGATGTTGGACAACATGCTTATATAATGCATTTGTCTGCTTTTTAAGTTTGATGTCACTCATGTGTTTACTAATCCTAAATTTAACGGGCCTGGATGTTTGGCCCACATAGAAAGCCAAGCATGTACAAGTGGCAAGGTATATAACCGTATCCGATGAGCAGTTGGCAAACAATTTTATATCATATACTTGACTGGTATTGTGACTGCTAAAAGTTTTTGTTTGGTTAAACCTGTTGCAATGAACACAATGACCGCAACTGAAACATCCCTGCAGTGTATTACCTGAAAGTATCGGTTGTTGAAATGGAACGGCTACCTGGGTACCCACCTTGTAGTGATTGAAGTGGAACGCCAGGGTCCTGCCTCTCCTAAAGCCAAATCGGCAGCGGTCATCAGTCAGAGTCCTAATTTTCTCATCGGCCAACAGGATGTTCCAGTTTTCCTGTACCACCTCACAAAAAATACTGGTGTTGCGTCCATATGTAGTGATCATTCTGATAGGGGCTGACTCATTTGTGGATTTATGTTGGTATTGCTACAGTTCCTGTCTGGCCATACCACTAACCTCCCTACAAGCCATAGTGATTACCCCGGGTTTATATCCACATTCCTTAAACCTCCTGACCATATCAGCTTTATAATAGTTATGTTTGTCACTACCAGAACAAATGCGCTTCACTCTCATGAATTGAGATTTTGGTATATTACGAATGACATGTCGGATGATGACTGGTCACATGTAGAAGTGAGTTATATTCAGGGAATTTACGAAACACCTGTGTCTCCAAAGTGCCATCCACATTCTTGGTAACTAAGACATCCAAAAAAGTAATATGGTTAAGATCTTGTGTACAAGTGAACTCAATAGCCCATTTATTCCCACTGAGGTAGTCAATAAATTCCCGTAAATACTCCAAATTAGCCTTCCATATAAGTCAACAGTCATCCAGATATCGGCGCCAGATGTCCATTTCTGGCAAAAACAGATTGTGTAGGGGATCATATACAAGATGTTCTTCTATATAAGCCATAAATAAATCGGCGTAAATGGGGACAAAAGATGCCCCCATCGCCGTCCCCTTAGTTTGCAGAAAGCATTTGTCCTGGTAGTAAACATTTTTTGTCAAAACATGTTCCGTCATGAGTACTAACAAAGTATTAAATCCTGGGGGATATAATTCGGCAACTCCCAACCAATACTCAATGGCCAAAAGGCCAGCCCAATGGGGAATATTGATATAGAGAGGCCACATCCAGTGTACAAAGGAACCAATGTGATTCGACCTGGGCATCAGATAGTATTTGTTAAAACGTCAGTGGTATCACGTATTCTAGATCTCACTAGAGGCAGCAGAGGTTTCAAATATTGAGGCAAAAAACAGCCAGTGGTTCAGTCAGTGATCCCCTACCAGAAACATTTGGTCTACCCGGAGGATTGGTTAAAGATTTGTGAATTTTAGGTAACGGATAAAAATGTTGCCTTTTGGGATCTTTTATCATGAGGTGTTTCGCAGTGTTGTTGGATATAATAACCCCTTCATCCACAGCATTTTGAATGAAATCATCTGTCTGGTGTTTAAATGTATAGGTGGGGTCCAATGGCATAGACATATAACATAAATGGTTGTTGAGTTGTTGTAAAGCCTCATTATTATATGTATCAAAGTCCATGACCACAGTGGCTCTCCCCTTGTCTGCTGTTACAATGACTATGTTCGTATTAGACTTAAGTTCCATCAGTGCCCTTTGTTGAATCTTTGAGTGGTTATGAGGTTTGTTCTGTATTTCACCGTAATAAGTATGCAGATCTTTGAGAGTATTATGTAACAGTAATTGTACCACAGGATGCATGGGTGGCATGAAGTTCGATCTTTGAAAATGAAATGCCTATTCAACAGAACAAGAATCATTATTTTTTTATCAAAAAATAGTTCTAAGTTCAATGTTCTACCAAAAGAGTATAAATGTGACACAAAATCATTGTCAGCAACAAAGAAAGCTGGCACAAAATTTAGGCCTTTATTAAGAAGGTCAATTTGTACAGGGGTAAGAGCATAAGATGAAATATTGAGTACATTATTATGTTCTACTTGTTGCTCAGGATTTGGAGTAAAGTCTCCACATTTGTTACATTTCTTGTGTTTACGTCCCCCCCTGTGACTGATTTTCCTAAAGGGAAATCCGTACTGGTATTAGTCCGTTTTGGTGTAGGTGAGGTTATACCTACTGCTAATTCAGAGTCAGTATAGGAAGAGGACTCATCCCCTGAAGTGCCTGTAGAGGAAAAATTGATTTTCTTTAATATTGACCTTGGGCATTTCCTTTTATTTGGTTTGGGGCCAGCCTTAGAAAATCTGACACTTTTATATGGACCAAATGGTCTACCCTTGTCATAATCCATGAGGTCTCTATTGAATTTGTGTAACTTATGCTCCTTAAGCTGTTTTTCCAAACCCAAAGGTTCCTGGGCTAGCTGTTGTAAATAGAGTAAATTTTGTGACCCTCAAATTCTTTAGATTGTTCACAAAACATGGTAACCTCCAGTATCCCCCCATCTATACACCGATCATACTATGAGGCTAAAGCCTGTACAAACCCCATAGAAGCTTGTTGTTGTATGGTTTCCCATGCTGTCTGTAATTCCTTATCAATATCGTTGACCAGGGTCCGAGTCCTGACCTGTAGTCCCCGAGGGCTGATGTTTTTGGACATGTAAGCTTTAAACAAACATAGGTGCCAAACATTGGCTCTTAAATTTTTTATGCTCCTTGATAACTGATTGAACAAGTCCTGACAATCGGACTCGAGAGGTGCATGTTCATTCCCCCCAGAGGCTAAGGTAGAAACTCCCACTCCAGAGATACCAAGATCATCTCTATCTGAGGATATACCTCTGAGTAGTTGATTGAGGTCCATCTCAAAAAGGACTGATTATAATTATCAAATGACACAAAAACAACTGGAGGCAAAATAAGGGTACTCAAACCCTCCGTACTTCAATACAAATGGTACTCTCCCAAATTAAACTAGAAAATATAATGAGTGAAGTACAATAATAGTCCCCACCAACTGTTCATATAAGATGGTGCTACGTTACTCCAGAGAATTCAGCCAATAAAAGGCAAAGCTGGTGGCCCCTGCCACTAATGGCTACCAATCCAAAATCGTGATACTCAATGCAGAAAAAAAATTTTTTTTACATATGAATCCATGAGCTGTAGTAGCTGTCTGACAGGCTCATATTGTGACAAATCACTTATAGAAAACGGAGTACAATTATAGCCCCCACCAAATCCAAAACACATGTAAGATGGTGCTATGTAACTCCTAAGAAGTCAACCAAAACAACTCAGTGATACTAGCTCTCACACCCTATAACCAAAATTCAGGGTGATGGTGCTATATCTGAGGAAAATTCAACAATCCGTGAGCTTGGAATCCCTTCCCAATAGGTTGTAACTATTGTACATCCCTTATTATACAATGATAGAATCTAATAAGCAAAAAAATGAGAGGACCTATATAACAAACTGCCCAAGAGGTATAATGCCCTAGATATCCAAAATATAAACACCAAAAGATGGAGAGTTGAAATATGATGCACCTCAAGAGAAACAATATAATAGAAACTAGAGAACCAGTATATTATACATGTCAAAAGTCAGCACCAAAGCAAGACCAGGAAAGGCAAAAAACGTGCCCTAAATACTTGAACCCATTGGCACATAAAGCAAGAATAGTTTAATATCTCCAAATATTGTCCCACCATCAAATAATAATTTGTTAACCTGAAGAATGAGTGATAGACTCAGAGGTCAGTGGGATACAATAACAAAGCTATGTAAACAAGAAAAGTATCCAAAAATTATTGTATCAACCTCAATAAGAGTGCTAACCCTTACACATATAAATGTTTGGATCACTAATGTCTTAATATGACAGGATTCATACAAGGGGAGAACTGGATAAATGTGTAGAACATACAAAAGAGCTACCCAGGTTAACTACAATGGATGAATATTAACCAAACATTGATTGTGAAACAATATTATAATACCTATACTAAAAGGCAATTGTGGCGCAATTACTGAAAAATTCCTATACAGAACACAAAATGTATTTAAATGTCATATATATTCCCAACACAATGATGAAAAATGAATTGGTCCCTGAAACATGTAAATGTTCCTGGTTGGAAAGAAGTACGAAAAAAGCCCAAAAGGGATGTAAACGAAGCAAGCAGCACACAGTTCGATATTGAAACACACATAAAAAGTCAGTAAAGAAATCAAATATGTTAGAATGAAATAGAAACTGACCGCAGATTGTAAGCTGTGCTGTAACATGCAAAGGTTGTAAGCATTTCACAGTACCAGTAAAGCACCTCACAAGTACTAGAGGGACAAAACAGGATCATGAACACATTCTAATAGTGTTGTAGAAATATAGCAGCAATATAGTCCAAATGGCAAAAACAGGATCATGAGTAAACTAGATGTTGTAATAGTGTTGTAGAAATATAGTGCCAATGCAGTCCAGATGCCAAAAATGATTGGTGCTGTAAGACTAAAAAGGCTCAACAATCCCACAGTGAGATAGTTTAACAAACATGACTCCTTAAGGAAAATTGAGCACCAAAACCCTCTATCGCTGTGCACAGAAAACCCCCCAAAAGTAAAATAAATGGCTAGCATGGATCATAGGATCGTAGATAAAAGTTAGGCTCACTACCCTTTTTGGCCATTTTAAGCCTAGCCAATTTTCTCTTTCAAAGGTGAGAATCAAACCCTGTACTTTGTGTTTGTTCTAGGTTAGCCAGCTGCCATCGTGTTGGGCTGCTAATGCCACATTATTGTGAAATTTCTGAGGGGTAAAGTGTTGCTCGTGGTTAACCTGGGTGTGTCTACTCTTACTCTTAGCTCCCCGTGAGCCTCTGTGTTACTTTTTACCATGCCTTGTATAATTTCCTGACCTCTAGTTCCCCTTTTCCTGAGCTGCGTGAGCTGCCTTCAGTAGTAGGATGCTTGATTGGCCAGTAATGTGTATTTTACCTAAGTGCACATTGACTCAATCACCCCTTTCTTCAAAATGCAGTGAAAACTCCAGGTCATGTATAAGAAAGGTGGAGCAGGAGGTGAAGCTGTGTGCATATGGGGTGTGGAAGGCTTTGCCGCTCAAACAGAAAACCCAAGTTTCAAATATGACCTTGGACTCCTTTTTATTAAATAGAACTAGGTCCTTCCAATCAGTCAAGCATCCTAGATTCTCTTCCTTCCCTCTGCCAGTCACTCTTACCATTTGCACAGATGCTGATATTGCCAAGGATTAATAGCTCAGTTCTTACATCTTTGTTTAAACAGCTGTGCTTTCTGGTTTTCCTGAGCGATGTAGCAACTGATCTTCCAGGTTTCAAATATCATTGTATTTAAGAAGTTCATTTTGGGCTGTACAGCATGTTCTTGGTGTGGTACTTTAGTACACTTAGGCTACACCCGTTATTATTGGTGTCTGTTTAAATTTATGGGTTGTATACCTGCTCTAGCTCTGAGTTAATTGTATTTGATATCTTGACTGTAGTTTTTCATGTTTGTTTTAATAATTTTCACTGCAGCAGTACTTGTGTGGCTGGCTGTATCTTTGTGATGTTCTTCGTGTTTCACTGTTGAAGTCATTACATTTGGGTAATCTGCTGGCAGGTTGCCCTCAGTCGGCCTGAATAACAAAGTCTTGGGTCCTACATCGGTTGCTGTCTTCTCTTCCATGACGTCAGGGGTATAAAACATGCAGCTGACGCCATTTTATTCAGTCTTTCTTACTGCGCAGTGCCCGAAGCAGTTCGCAAGTGCCGGCCGGCCAACTCCTGAAATTTTCGCATTCGAGTTTCAGAACCGAAGTCTTCAACTAAAGCTAAGTACCCCGTTGGGGAAACTTTTTCTTGCTCCTTACCAATGTCAGTAAAAGTTAATAATTGCATTACTTGTGGGAAGCAGTTACCTCATAAGGATTTTCATTTGTACTGTATTCCTTGCCTAAGCCCAGATCATAACGTGCCTTGCTGTCGGTTTTGTGCTAGATTTAAGCATTATGTCGGTATATTTTTGATTCAAAATATTTTGGATCCAGATTTAATTACCCTGAAATGTCGGTAAGCAATCCAACTACCGGAGTTCACAAATAACGCAAAGAAAAGGACAGACAGACCGTCGAGGTCCAAAGCCGACAAAGCTTCTCTTAAGCCAGTCGCCGGTTCGCCATTACTCAGTGAGGTGCTTTCGCAGCCCCTGATACCTCCTACTTTTGAGTCGCAGGCTTCTACCGAGACCCATGCAGAGTCCAGTATGCAGCGAGATTCTCAGAGTATTGAACCCGCGGATGTCTCTCCTTTGGATGGGTCAGTAGCCGCTGAGCAGGCACCGGCTTCTGAGGGTGTTTTCAGGCCTCAACATTTTTATATAAAACTAATGCCAGCTTCAAAAACAAGATCAAAAACAGTTTCTAAGTCTAAAAAACCGAAGCATAAGCCACGTGCTCAGGCCCCTATGCCTAAAAAACAGATGATCAAAATGGCTGAGGACATAATTACCTTGATCAGGGGTTTCCAACACCCCCCTCCGCTACGAGGCCTAGGCAAGACACTGATTATGAATCTTCAGATCAGGTTTCCATTTCTTCTGATTCCTCTTTTGATCAGGAATTTTTTTATTCCACCCTATGAGGATTCAGATGCAGAAGAATCCATCCCATCTGCATCTCCTCCTGAGGATTACTCTTTTGGAGAGACTTTGCATACTTTAAGGGAACATTTTCACTGGGAGAGTCAGGATTTCTCTGAATCAAAAAAGAGGTTAGGGATTTCCTCCTCCTTCCTCAGCATAGGCCTTTGGCAATACCTCCTGTATTAGACATTGTTTATGTGTTTTCGGAATCAAGCATGGCTCCTGATTCCCTGCCTCCGGCTCCTAGTAAGCCAGACAGATATTACAGGGTTCCTGACTCCCACAAATTTCTATTAAAAAAAAAAAAAATGTTCCTGACTCCCACAAATTTCTATTCAAAAATCCTGCTGCTGATCCTGAGACTATCTCACAGGGTCCCAAAGGTGTAAAGGCCTCTACAGCCAAAAATCCTTTCCCCTCTGATAAAGATTCCAGGGTGCTGGATAGGTGGGGAAAGAAGGTTTATACGTCTGCAACCTTGGCAATTAGGGCCTTAAACTGCCAGTTTAATATGCTTAAATATCAACAGCATGTTATGGGCTTACTAAAACAGAAAATGATGTTGATCTCTGATTGTGTGGAAAATAAAGAATTGCAGGAATTATTGCATGCAGCAGAACAGGTTGGAGAGCATACTTTGCAATGTGGTTTTGATTCCTTGGAGGCCTCTTGCAGGGCCACAGTTACTGGATCTGTGATTAGAAGGCATGTCTGGCTCAAGGAGAAAAATCTGCCTGATAATGTTAAAGCTAAATTGTTTGATGCCCCTTTACAGCATGATACTCTCTTTGGTAATAAGGCAGAAGAGGTTTTAAAGAAAATGGAAGACAAAGCTAAATCTATGCAAACTGTAAAAGATTTCTTACAAGTGCAACCACCCAGGTTCAATAGGCACACTGGCCTGCTAAAAATTGGTCCTTTCCTGTGTCCAACAGAGCCTCTCAAGGCAAATCTAGGCACTCAAAAGGCTCTAGCTACCAATCACAGGGTTCTTACAGGTCAAAGCAATGGGGTGCCTCCACCTCCAAATCTGGAGGAAACAAAGCACCACCCTACAGTAAAGCAGTCTCAATGACTTCCATCTACCTTCACCAAGCACTTATCTTTTGGCAGCCCCTTGGGGGGAAAATTAGCACTTCATGCTCAAAATTGGCAGTTAATTACCTAGGACAAGTGGGTATTAAACAATAGTATCCCAGGGGTACAGATTTCATTTCCATACTTTGCCAATTCCAAACAGTTGGCCAGATCTGCCACAAAATCAATGGGCAGAGGCTCAAAAACAAGTTGCGTCCGTCATGGAGATGGGGGCTATTCAACCAGTACCAGAACAGGAAAAAGGACAAGGTTTTTATTCAAGGCTGTTCCTGGAACCCAGAAAAAACAATGCATGGCATCCAATACTGGACTCATCGATTTTGAACACGTACCTGGACATTCCAAAATTCAAAATGCTGACTTTACAACAGCTACTGCCTATGCTGGGCAGGAACGCTTGGTTAGTGACTCTAGACTTAAAAGAGGTATACGTGCATATCCCAATAAGGGAATCATGCAGAAGATACCTCCGCTTCAAGGTAGGTTTTTTGCATTACCAATTCTCTGCACTGCCCTTTGGCTTATCTACTGCGTCCAGGGTCTTTACAAAGTGCCTGGCACCAGTAATTGCATTTTGCAGACAAAGAAGCATACAAATTTATCCTTACCTGGACGACTGTCTCATTCAAGCACAGAACAAGGACATTCTTCTTCAACATCTGGCATTTGTAAAAAGGCTTCTAACATGCCTAGGGTACACAATAAACAAATATAAATCACAACTGGTGCCCTCTCAAATAATTACATTCCTGGGTGCAAGCTTGAATACAACTGCCCAGATGGCTTACCTTACGCCAGACAAACAAAGGCAACTGACAACATACTTCAAACAGATGGCAACAAAAACCCAGTTATCTGCAAGACAAATTCTGCAGGCTTTGGGGGTTCATGGCATCCTGCATTCTACTAATTCCATATGCAAGACTGCATATGAGGAAACTTCAATGGTACCTAAAAAGTGTATGGAGTTAACATTGTCACAGTCTGGAAACAATGATTCCTCTCATTCCCTGTCTACAACAGGAGTTTCTTTGGTGTGCAGAGACATGTCACCAAAACAAGGGAATGCCATTCACTCTACCCCCTGCCACCCAAACCCTAACTACAGACACATCAGACTATGCTTGGTGGGCCCACCTGGCGGGGTGATGCATTCAGGGCATATGGAGCCCAAAACAAATGCATCTGCGTATCAACCGGAAAGAGATGCTAGCGGTTCAGAATGCTCTAACAGCCTTCAAGGACTTACTTCATCCAGGACAACTACTGATAAAGACAGACAACACCACGGTTATGTGGTACATAAGCAGGGGGTACACATTCCTACCCCCTTTGCAGACTAGCCATGGCATTGTGGAACACAGCCTTGATTTACCAAGTACATCTTCAAGCTCAATTCCTGTCAGGAAAACAAAATACTCTGGCAGACGACCTAAGCAGAAATCTTATGGACCCGCACGAGTGGAAACTGGATCCACAAATCTTCAGCATGGTAACACAGAAATGGGGGAGCCCAGACATAGATCTATTTGCCTCTCCCCAAAATGATCAACTGGACAAATTCTGCACAAGGACTTATCACAGACAAGCATGGAAAGTAGATGTCCTATCCTTCAGTTGGAAAAACCTATCAGTCTATGCCTTTCCCCCTCTGCCTCTTCTCTCCAAGGTCTTACTAAAGGTCAGACAGGAAAAACCAAAAATGATCCTAATTGCTCCGGACTGGCATCACCAGCACTGGTAACCAATTCTAAGGAATATGTCTCAACTCCCTCCTTGGTACTTGCCTGAAATACTTCATCTACTGTCTCAGCAGAACAATCAAGTTCTGCACACCCAGCTCCAAACTCTGAACCTTGCAGCATGGCTGATCATATAATTATCCAAACAACACCTCTCCGTAAATCTGTGATGGATGTCATTTTGGAAGCCAGAAGGCCTAGTACTAGAAAATCTTATGCTGATAAATGGAAGAGATTCTGTGCGTGGAACCAAGCACAAGGAACAGACACAGCAAAACCAAATATCCCTCAGATTTTACAATACTTGACTGAGATGCTTGAGAAGGGCCTATCTTTTTCTTCAATAAAAATCCATGCCTCTGCCATCTCGGCTCATTACAGCATGGAGCCTCCCATCTTTTCTCATCCTCTGCTAAAACAGTATCTTAGATGGGCCAAAAATTTAAGGCCTCCCAGAAGATCACCAACTCCTGCATGGGACCTCAATTTTGTGCTGGAAAAACTCACCCTGCCTCCTTTTGAACCAGCAGCCACTGCGGATATAAATTTGTTATCTTGGAAAACAGCTTTCCTTTTGGCAATCACTTCAGCAAGAAGGGTTTCAGAACTACAGACTCTCATGGCTGTGGAGCGTTTTATTACATTTTACCCGGATAGGGTGTCCCTCAGGTCCAATCCTTCCTTTATGCCTAAGGTGGTATCCAGTGTGGCTCTTAACCAAACTATTCACCTGCCAATATTTTGCCCAAATCCGCAGAACAAGGGGGAGCAAATTCTGCATTCATTGGACGTACACAGACAACTAAGATTCTATTTAAACAGGACCAAATCTCTAAGAAAGTCTGAGCAACTACTGGTAGCATTTGCTTAAGGATCAGAGGGGAAGGCTATATCAAAGCAGACTATTTCTAATTGGATAAGCCACTGCATTCGTTTCTGCTACTTGCACCATGGTAAACCTGTGCCCAAGGGAATCAGGTCACATTCCACCAGGGCTGACTCTACCTCAGCAGCCTTTCTCAGCGGAGTTCCAACCAAAGACATTCTAGAATCTGCTACTTGGAGTTCTGTGCATACCTTCACAAAGCATTATCATTTGCCTCTCTTCTCCAAATCCAGGGCAAGCTTTGCCAGTGCAGTTCTGCAAGGCCTTATAGCCGCTCCTAATGCTATTTATTTCCATCCTCCCATCCATAGCTTTGGGATTCTACCCAAATGTAATGACTGCAACAGTGAAACATGAAGAACATAGTACAGTTGTGTACACTTACCATAAATGTAGATGTTCAAGTGTATTCACTGTTGCAGTCCGAGTTACCCACCCGCAATCCCCCTTTTTCTATAACTTCTCTTTCCTTCACTATATCCTAAAGCCTTTGTGGTGTATTTGCTTTTAGAGGAAGGTAAAGTTTATGTTGCTAAAAGTGCATTTACATATATTGCTGTTTATATATATATATATATATATATATATATATATATATATATATATATATATATATATATATATATTTGCTCCCCATTTGGGGGGGCACCTGACATCTGGGGCAAGAAAAACTGAATAAAATGGCGTCAGCTGCATGTTTTATACCCCTGACGACTTGACGTCATGGAAGACGAGACAGCAACCGACGCAGGACCCAAGACTTTGTTATTCAGGCCAACTGAGGCCAACCTGCCAGCAGATTGCCAAGATGTAATGACTGCAACAGTGAATACAGTTGAACATCTACATTTATGGTAAGTGTACACAACTGTACTTTTTTTGTCCAAGATAGGGATGAAAAGGGTCCATTTTAGGTCACTTCTCCCACACTGTTTTTGAATCAAGTTTGGAGCTCTGAATCTTATTTGCACTCTGCATTTTTATCCTACTAAGTTAAAACTGCTGCATTTGGTAGCATACTGTTTATGGTTAGATTCCAGGGTCAGAGAATGCTGTTTGTAATTGCAGTACTTTGCCTTTTCACAATGTCATTGTGTGTATGTTTTAGAGGGCCACAGAGCTAGTTGGAGACGTACTGTAAACTGCACACTATTTACTGGCAGTTATAAAGAAATGCATTGTATGTAGGAAAAACTTGAAATGTAAGCATCTCTGCTGCAACAGCACTGGTTTCATATTTAAATAAATTGCAATCCTAATCATCCAGCTTTTTTGCAGTGATAGTGTTCCCCACAATGGTGAGGTGTAATATATTTTGCCAGTCTGTGAGGATGCCAAGCATCTAATAGAGGGGCTAATGCCTTTGTGTCCTCCCCAGACTGATTACTGGGAAAGGAGTGCATTCCTTCCCATGATACTGATACTGTGGGGGAGTGTGTGAGGATGCCAAACTTCTAACAGTGGGGCTAATGCCTTTCTGTCTACTACCCAGTCTGATTACTGGGAGGGAGTGCATTCCTTTCCATAATGCTGTTGGGGGAGTGTGGTGGGTTAAGAAGAATTTGGCTTAAGACAGCAGATTTGGAAAATGTGTTGGAAGATTGATTTAAGCTTTATGAAAAGATGCACAAAATGAAAGTGTCAATTTTTAATAATTTTTTTATATATTCCTATTCAACAGGAGCAGACAACGTTTATATGTGTATGTATTGCAGAGTTCCTTTCCCTGTATGAAACGGAGCGTTTAATCCAGGAGCTGGCGAAGTGCAAGATTGACACTCACAACATTATTGTTAATCAGCTTGTGTTTCCAGACCCGGAGAAGCCATGCAAGATGTGTGAGGCAAGGCACAAAATCCAGTCCAAGTACCTTGATCAGGTAATTTGCTTTGACATGCTGTTTTCAGAAAGTTGTCCAGTAAACGTGCAAGTTGTATGCACTATGGATTCGCATTCTGCCATGGTTTGTCTACTTCCCATTCAGTTGAAACAAAAAAAAATATGATGGGCAATATAGCTGAATCATTTTGTGTATACATTGATGATTATTGTAGGTATTTTTGTTTGTTTTTTCAAGCTGTTATAAAGTAAATAAAGATTTGATTTAATAGCTGTTGCCTTTTGTTTCTGCAGATTTGAATGAGCTGATTGTATAGGGGCATGAGAAGCAGACTAACACTGTTTGCACATTTCCTCCATTGTAAGATTCTCACACCATTCTTCTTGATGTCCTTCAAGGCTGCATCTGCAGTCATAACGTATGGGTTGTCCTGCCTCAGGCAGCCCTTCGGTCGGCCTGATTCCAAAGTCTGGGTCTGGCCTCGGCTGATGAGAAGCAGACTAACACTGTTTGCACATTTCCTCCATTGTAAGATTCTCACACCATTCTTCTTGATGTCCTTCAAGGCTGCATCTGCAGTCATAACGTATGGGTTGTCCTGCCTCAGGCAGCCCTTCGGTCGGCCTGATTCCAAAGTCTGGGTCTGGCCTCGGCTGATGAGAAGCAGACTAACACTGTTTGCACATTTCCTCCATTGTAAGATTCTCACACCATTCTTCTTGATGTCCTTCAAGGCTGCATCTGCAGTCATAACGTATGGGTTGTCCTGCCTCAGGCAGCCCTTCGGTCGGCCTGATTCCAAAGTCTGGGTCTGGCCTCGGCTAATGAGAAGCAGACTAACACTGTTTGCACATTTCCTCCATTGTAAGATTCTCACACCATTCTTCTTGATGTCCTTCAAGGCTGCATCTGCAGTCATAACGTATGGGTTGTCCTGCCTCGGGCAGCCCTTCGGTCGGCCTGATTCCAAAGTCTGGGTCTGGCCTCGGCTGATGAGAAGCAGACTATAACACTGTTTGTACATTTCCTCCATTGTAAGATTCTCACACCATTCTTCTTGATGTCCTTCAAGGCTGCATCTGCAGTCATAACGTATGGGTTGTCCTGCCTCAGGCAGCCCTTCGGTCGGCCTGTTTCCAAAGTCTGGGTCTGGCCTCGGCTGATGAGAAGCAGACTAACACTGTTTGCACATTTCCTCCATTGTAAGATTCTCACACCATTCTTCTTGATGTCCTTCAAGGCTGCATCTGCAGTCATAACGTATGGGTTGTCCTGCCTCAGGCAGCCCTTCGGGCGGCGTGATTCCAAAGTCTGGGTCTGGCCTCGGCTGATGAGAAGCAGACTAACACTGTTTGCACATTTCCTCCATTGTAAGATTCTCACACCATTCTTCTTGATGTCCTTCAAGGCTGCATCTGCAGTCATAACGTATGGGTTGTCCTGCCTCAGGCAGCCCTTCGGTCGGCCTGATTCCAAAGTCTGGGTCTGGCCTCGGCTGATGAGAAGCAGACTAACACTGTTTGCACATTTCCTCCATTGTAAGATTCTCACACCATTCTTCTTGTTTTTCCTGTTGACGTTTAAACTTTTAGCTTGTTTCCGTACATTGTCTACCCTCGGAATCTGCTACTTCCTGCTACCACCTTTCCTGTCAAGAAATTACTCCTTACCCCTTTCCATGTTTGTGGCCTTGACTCATCCTTTCTAGTTTACTTCTCTAGGGTTTTGACAAGGTGCTGGGACTTTTGCTGACACTTAAAAAGTTTGGAATTGACATATAATAACCAGGTCAACTGGGAAGCAAGAGGATCAGCTACAATGCTTATGTAGTGGGGGATTAGCTACGATGCTTATCTAGTCTGGGATTTAGCTTCTGTTATGAAGGCGAGAACCTGCAGATAGTCCTTTCTGTCCTGCCTCATCATAAAAGGGGGAAATGAAGCCCAAGGCCACTCTGAACAATCTCCCACTGCCCAGTACATAGAGTATCGACATTTAAAGAAGCAGGATTTTAACCAGCGATCTTAGTCTGGTGCAAAAGCTGAGAAATTGTCCTGATCATGGGGAGCCCTGGTTTTGTGGAGGTGTTAAAGCCAAAACACTGGGTAGAGTAGAGACCACTTTGACTGTTTTTTATGGTACTATAGGGTCATAGGAAGTATAAGGCAACTGAATTTGCTATAATTTGATCCTTACCAGTACCCACTCTCAAACTGCACAACTTTTTTGGAGGAGGTCTAGGCCAGTTAAGCCCGGGATGAATTTGTGAACACACATCCAATCGTCCACTCCCATTTGAAGGAAGATAATATGTCACACTGTTTAATGGACTGCTTTAGTAGCCCTCACAGCATTTTTCAAATTGAATGTGCTGATGTTATCCTTGATATGACTCTTGATCTGCTGTATACTTTGACATGTTTTTCTTTTGTTGTAGATTCTGTGTTGATAGACCACCAGTGATTTATTTTTTATATTTCCCATTCCGTGTAGATTTGGTTGGGATTTTAAGTTCTATACACTTTTCTAAAGTGGGCATAGAACTTCTTTATGACGCTATCTGCTATTGCAGTGTCTGAGATGATGTTTATAAGTGAATTTGAAACTTCATCATATACTTTAATGAGATTAGTATGTTTAAAAATCCTTAAATTTTGATGCATTGGTTTCAGTGAGTTTAGATATTTTGAACATGAAGGTCACTAGTTTACCTGACTTAAATTGGAAGTGTGTAAGCAGAAGAATTGTACGTGAATATATATTTGCAAGGACCAGGTCAGGAATATTATGTACTCTTGGGTTTGTTGGCACATCCTGTGTAGGGAGCGAGTTTCTTAAATCTAAGAACATTTTGTCATGTCCTGCATTGGAGGTCCAGTTTATTGAGGGATTATTAGAGTCCCAGATTAATGGAGATGTCCTTTCCTTCTATTCATAAGCTGCAGTATTCATAACATAAGGGAGTCCACCTCTGGCTGACTTGTATGTCTGGCCAGTATCCAAAAGCCTTCATGCTACCTTAAGGTACATGCTACACTGCACAAAACATGTACGTCTGCCATAAAGAGACGTCTGGTATGAAGTGGATGTCAGCACGCACCTAACTTAGATCTTTTCTGCCGCCAATCCGATCGCCTCTTCCAGACAATCAGTCGCCAGAACTGCTGTGTTCCAGTTACCAGCTAAGTACCCATTGGGTTTTTTTCTTAAAATTTTTGCTGCTGCTTGTTTGGTTTGTGTCAGCTAGGAAGGGCAAGTGTCAGTGTGGAAGGCAGATTAAACATTAAAACGCCCATGAACTTTGCCTCTTTTGTCTAGGCCCAAACCACGAACACACCGAGTGCACTATTTGCAATTCATCCCTAAGACACTCAGGAGTCAGCTAGCCTGTCTAAAATTATACTTAGAAAACCAGTGCCTTAAGCGCCTAGCACATGAGATGGATGTGACATTGGGCCATTCGGACAAGTATGTACCGAAGGAGGACAAAAAAATCACGGCCTGAACCTTCAGCTGCTCCCTCTCTTCCGGTCGTTTCTCCCAAGGCCAATGTAGGCCCGGAGACCATGCAGGGAGGTGTTTGATGTACCTTCAGCAGGTACCACAGTGGAAGCTCCAAAGGAGTTTGTTAGCATGTGCGTGAGGGAAGGGCAGGCATCCGATCAGGCTGATAAGGGAGAACCCAGGCTCGTTATCTCTGAAGGCGTGAGGGAAGGGCAGGCATCCGATCAGGGTGATAAGGGAGAACCCAGGCTCGTTATCTCCGAAGGCGTGAGGGAAGGGCAGGCATCCGATCAGGGTGATAAGGGAGAACCCAGGCTCGTTATCTCCGAAGGTCCTCTTGGCGTCACACAAATCACGGTGCATGAAGATGTGCTCTCCGATATGGTCGAATGTAGGCCGACGTCCAGTCCTTCCACCTTTTACCATATGGAAGCCCCCAAAAAGAAGGCTAAAACTAAACCTGTGTCTCCTGCTACATCTCAACAGCCCTCTGTTTGGCAAGCTTTTTCCTCAAAGCCTCTTTAATGCTTTTATGGCCCTTCTCCAATCTTCTTCTGTTTATCTGTAGCCCTTTTCTCCTTCCATAACCTTCAAAAGGACAGCTGCTGACTCTTCCGCAGAGGCGGAGGATTCCTCTGGAGAGGAGTCCTTAGCCTACTCCCATCAATTTGGCTTCCCCCTTAGGGTATGCCTGCCCAGAGGAGTTTAATGACACAGATTGCCCTGGGGAGGACATTTTTTTGGATAGACTATTCTTAAAATGAAATCTTTTTTTCAAGTGGGACTGCTCCCAAGTTTCAGACATTCAAAAGAGGTGCTATGACCTCTTGCAGATGGATTCTCCATCTCCTTCTGCTATCCCTCCAGTCCTACCCACCTGTCTGACTGTTTTCTCAGCTGCCTCCAAACATCCAGACTTTCAGCCTCCTGCCCCCAAGCATCCAGGCAGGTTCTATAAAGGTACCTGAGGACTCCCAGTCTCTTTTCAAGGCTCCTGCTGCTGATCCGGCTACCATATCTGTTTCTATGGATAAGGCTTTACAATTGCTACCATCCAGTTCCTTGTTACCCTCTGATAAGGAGAGTAAGGTCATGGAACGTTTGGGAAAGAAGGTTTGCACTTCTGCCAGTTTGACCTTCAGTGCAATAAATTATCATACCCACATAAAGTACTCCTTGGCCCTTCTGGGTGATGCAGGGAAATCTTTGGCAGACATCCCAGATTCCCCAGGAAAATCTAAATTGGTAGCTATTTTTAATTCTTCTGCACAAGTGACTAGGCACTCCAACTGCAGTTATGATGCTGCAGATGCCTCTGCTAGGGAAGCTGTCACTGGGACGGTCCTTAGAAGATACTCTTTGCTTAGGTTACAACCTCTGCTAGAAGATTTCAAGGCCAGATTGCTGGATGCACCATTGGTAGGAGTTCAGCAGCAGATCTCTTCAAGTCTCTTCAGGAGAAAGGAAAGGAGTTACAGGACCTTTAAACATTTGTATCTCCTGTTCCACAGTTTCAAAAGAATTGCCCAGTTAAGACTGCATTTGTAAGAAAGCTATCCCTGTCTTCTGAAAGTAAGAGGAGACCTAGAAAGTCAGTCTCTTTAAAGTCTGCTCCTTCCACCTCTGCTCCAAAACGGTCCTTTCAGTTCCAACCTAAGCCAGGTAGTCTGAGATTACCAGTCACTAGGGCCATCCACTCATTTGTCTCTTCGTCTCAGCCTAGCTCTTGCTGCTTGGAAGCTGATTACCGAGGACTCTTGGGTCTTTTCCATAATCAAAACAGGATATTTCATGGTTTGGGAAAAATTCCACTCATTGTGGGATCCTACCACCCCCCAAAGATCAGCTGAGCTTCTTTCCTCAGGTCATCACAGACATAATCTATCCGGGGACTATCCAAGAAGTTCCCACTTCCCAAAAATGAAAGGGATTTTACTCTAGGATGTTCCTGGTCCCTAGGAAGGATGGCCTTTGGAGACCCATCCTGGACCTTTCCCATTTAAACACCTTTCTCAAAGTCCCTTCATTCCGTATGTTGACTTTATCTTCCCTTCTCCCTCTTTAATTCTTCCCCAGGTGTTCATGGTGTCCCTAGACATAAAAGATGCCTGTCTTCACATTCCTATCCACCCAATGTTCAGGAAGTTATGTTCTTCTGTTGCTTCCTTGCATTTTAAGTTTTTTGCTTTGCCCTTTGGTCTCTATGGCACCAAGGGTTTTCACAAAATGCCTTGGTCCTGTTCATAGGTAGGTACCAGGCTGTCAGCCCTGGGGCCTATATAAGCCTAGCCACAAAGGTTCCCTGGCTTTCGCCACACAATAAAATTATTTTCCTGTGCCCCTGTCGAGCAGTGCCGCAGAAGTGATCCCCTGGGTGAATTTTTTATTTCCCATCCAGTCGTCAAGATTTTTATTAAAGAGGGCCAATGAGGAGCTTTGTTTGACATGAATGGGTAGTTTGTTCCAGAGTATGGGAAGTCTCTGGGACAGGAATCTATCCCTCCAGCATGTTCTGTTTATTGTGGTGACTAGGTTTAGGTCCCTGGAGCGTGTGGTTCAGAGAGATTGGGATTTCTTTAAGTGTAACATGTCCAACAGCTCTGGGTTTGACATAGCTTTGTATGTTAGGCAGAGATTGCCTCTGAGTAGGCAATATGTGACGGAGTAGAGCTGGAGTTTTTTTGAGACTGTCTGCGTATGGCATCTGTTTGAGGCCGGTAATCCTCTTAGTGAGGTATTTCTGTGGCCTTTCCAATTGTTGTAGGGGTCTTGTGAGATGCATGCCAAATGGGGCATTGTACTCTATAATGGGTCTGATGAGGGATGAGTAGAGCGGAACAATGACCTCCTTTTTTTCTACAGGAGAATCCTTTTGTGATGTGTGCCACTTAAGATTTCTTGACTACTTTGGCGATGTGTTATCAAAGGAGAGACTGCTGTCCATCTGTGTCCCGAGGTCTGTTATCACACTTCCGGTGTTTAGTGAGCTACCGCCTATGTGGTAGCTCATGGGTACTGAGTTTTTCCCAAAGGAGATGACAGTGCACTTCTTGGCATTGAGGTTGAGGCCATGACTCTGACACCAAGCATCTGTTTCTGTGAGGCCTTTTTGTAGAATGTCCACATCATTAGGTGATTCTATTATGGCTCCCAGTTTGCAGTCATCTGTGAACTTTGTTAGCCAAAGACCATCTGTGTTGGCTTGCACTTAAGAGAAGTAGATGTCGAACAGGAGAGGACCCAGGACCGAACCTTGTGGTACTCCACTCATCACTATTCTGAAGTTGGACTTTGTCGGCTACTTTTACTGTGTGGGTTCTGTCAGTTTGGCCACCCATCTTGTGACATAGGGATTTATGCCCAGTTTAGTGAATTTATGTATAATTCCAGAGTGGAGAATGGTATTGAAAGCCTTGGTGAGGTCAAGATAGGCTGTGTGCAGTACCTTGCCCTCGTCTATGGCTCTGGTGACTGCTGCAAATAAGTCATTCAGGTTTAGTAGACATGATCTACCTTTTACAAACCCAAACTGAGTGGGGTCCAGGTTTGGAGGTTGCCTATGTCTTTGTTTATAAGCTCCAAGATGATACGTTCCATGGCCTTGCAGACCAGGCTCGTCAGGCTAAGGGGGCGGTAGTTTCTGGGGTCTGTGGTGGCACCCCCTTTGTGGAGTGGGAGAGCAGTCACTGTGCACCATTCAGTAGGCACATAGTTTGAGGTGAGGTTATAACTGAACAGGGTACTTAGGTGGGGTGCCAGTTCGTTCTGTAGTTCGTGCAGTACGCAGCCTGGGAACGTTGTGTGGTCCCATGAATGCTGTGTTCTTAGATTTGGAGAGTGCAATCTTTATTTGTTCATCCGTGATTACAGGGGCTTTGCATTCTTCCAGTGTTAAGATGGGCCCTTTGGAGAGTGAGAGGTGGGCTAAAGTTAGCACTAAACCTTATCTGCCAGGATGTTGGCAATATGTGTGGGTTCTGTATATTTAGTGCCATTGTGCTGTAGCTCAGAGCAGATGCGAGTGTTGCCATTGAGATTCTAGGCATAGCTGTAGAATGCTTTGTGGTTGTCTTTGGAATCAGTGGTGATTTTTATTTTCATAACTGGCTTTGGAGGATTTTATGAGGTATCTCAGCTTCTTGCTGAGGTTGACCAGGGAGTTCCTCCAATCTTGGGATTTTACTCTTTTTTTTTTTTTTTTTGCAACAGCATCTTTCTTCTGTTGTAGAGTTTGTTTATGGCAGGGGACCACCAGATTGGCTTCCTTTTTTTGGAGGATAGCTTCTTGGTTCTTTTGGGGATGGCATGATCCATGCACTTGTGTATGTGCTTATACAGTGCATTTGTGCAAGATTCAGCAGTCGTACGTCTATTTTCCATCTGCATGGGTGTCATGAAGTTTGCCACTTCTGACTTAAGCATGAAGTTGGCTTTGGAGTAGTCTTTGATGGTGGATGTTCTTCGTTCCACATTGCTGCAGTCCTTACTATTGGGTAGTCCGCTGTCCAGTCGGCCCGAATACCAGAGTATATGGCTGACGTCGGTCAGGGCGCATTAGACTGACGTCAGTACGTCAGGGTACTAATGCGCATGACCGGCGTCATATCCTCAGTCTTTTTGCCGCATGGTCCGATGCAGAAGCAGTTTTGCGAGTGCAGGTTGGCGTTCTGAAATATTTCGAACGGAGTTTCAGACCGAATCAGAGTTGGCTAAGTACCCGTTGGGAACATTTTGGTTTTTCTTGCCTCAGTATTTAACCGGATGTCAGAAAAAGTGAATAACTGTATTTCTTGTGGGAAACAGATACCTCATAGGGATTACCATACCTTGTGTATACCTTGTTTAGGGCCTGAGCACGACGTTGTTGGATGCGCTCTTGTGCTAGGTTTAACAAACGCACTATTAAGAGGAGGTTAGACTGTGCCAGGTTAGTGTTTGGGAAGCGTTGCAATTATAAAATGCCGTCGGATGCTCCGGCGCCCGCTCAAGAAGCGCAAGGACAAAACAGAAGCCTAGGGTTGATGAACCGGCAGTCCCGGACGTCGGTTCTTTAGAAGGCTCAGTGGAGCCAGAGGTTTTGCCAGGAGTTTCTATGGAGTCTCAGGCAGAAACTTTACTGTTACAGGATGTGCCTTCTCAGGAGGTAGGCCAGGCTGAGGGGCTTCTCAGGTAACTGTTCTTCCCTCTCTTCCCAAGGTAGTTAGAGCCTCTCCTTCTGTTGCCAAAACTTCTTTGAGAGGTAGGCCAAGTTCAGCTTCAGTGGGGCTTCTCCTAGCATTTCGGGTTCTGTACCTAAGAAACATATGCTTAAAATGGCAGAAGATTTGATTACTATGATTAGAGGTTCTATGCCCCTCCTGATAAGAGGCCTAGGGTGGAACCGGAGTTTGATAGTTTTGAACAGTGTTCAGAGGCTTCTGAGTCTTCTGCGGAAGATTTGCAGGAGTATCCTCCTTATTCTGATTCTGATGTGGATGATTCCACTCCTACAGCTTCTCCTCCTGAGGATTTCTCATTTTCAGAGACTCTGCATTCCATGAGGGAGCACTTTAAATGGGAAGGCCAGGATTACTCTGATTCCAGGAAAAGGCTTAGGGAATTCTTGTTTTACCCCAGCATAGGCCCTTAGCTATACCTCCTGTGTTGAATGTGGTGGAAGATGTTTTGCAGAGGCTTCCCTGAACCCTGACTCTTTGCCTCCTGCTCCTGTTAAACCTGATAGGTACTATAGGGTGCCCGGCTCATAAGTATTTGTTTAAGAGTCCTAGGGCGGACCCAGAAACTGTTTCTCAGGGGCCTAAAGGTGTTAAGGCCTCTGTGGTTAAAAATCCTGTTCCCACTGATAAAGAGGCAAGGGCTTTGGATAGGTGGGGAAAGAAAGTGTATACTTCTTCCACTCTAGCCATGAGAGCTTTGAATTGTCAGTTTCACATGCTAAAATATCAAAATTTTCTCCTTTCACAATTGAAATCTAAGGTGGATGCTTTGGCGGAAGGTATTGAGTGTAAAGAGTTGCTGGATTTGGTTCATGTGTCTGAACAAGTGGGTAAGCATTCTTTGCAATGTGGTTTTGATGCTGTACAGGCCTCCTCGAGGGTGGCTGCCACTAGTTCTGTTCTTCGCAGGCATGCCTGGTTGAGGATCAGAATTTAGCTGAGCATGTTAAGACAAGGATTTTGGATGCTCCTTTACATTCTGATGTGTTGTTTGGTTCGCCTGTGGAAGCAGTTTTAAAGAAAATGGAGGACAAAGCTAAGTCTATGCAAACTGTTAAAGATTTTTGCAGGTGCAGCCAGTTTAGTAGAAATTGGCCTGCTAAGGGGTGGACATATCCTGCTTATGATTCCCAGTCTAGGGGTAGGTCTAGACGTGGTAGGGGCAGAGCTCAAGGTTCTTTTAGGCCTAGAACAGGAGTTCACCTGCTCAGACTTCTGGTGAGGGCAGGGGTCAGTCCTTTCGTAAACAGACCCAATGACCTGCCTTTTCAGCTGCCAGTAGATTCTCGTCTGGCAGCTCCTTTGGGAGGAAGACTGTCTCTTTTCAAAGAAAATTGGGATTTAATTACTCAAGACAGATGGGTGTTGGATATCATTCACCACGGTTACAGGTTTTATTTCCATACATTGCCCCCTTTCAAAGGCATGCCAGACGTTCCTCCTCCACAAAGAAAAGAGGCTCACAAGCAAATTTCTCAGTTACTCCAGATGGGGCCATTCAGCCAGTCCCTGTATCAGAAAGGGGCCTAGGATTTTATTCTCGCCTGTTCCTAGTACCAAAGAAGGGGAACACGTGGAGACCAATTTTGGATTTATCTCTCCTCAACACTTATCTGGACATTCCCAAGTTCAAGATGTTGACGTTACAACAGCTTTTACCTCTGCTGGGCAAAGATCACTGGATGGTAACTTTAGATCTCAAGGAAGCTTACCTTCATGTGCCTATAAGGCTAAGTTGCAGGAAGTATCTGCGGTTTCGAGCTGGAAATTCTCATTATCAGTTCTCTGCATTGCCCTTTGGCTTATCTACTGCCCAGAGTATTCACAAAGGTTCTGGCTCCAGTGATAGCTTACTTCAGGCTACAAGGAATTCAAATCTATCCTTACTTGGTCGACTGCCTGATTCTGGCTCAAGTAAAGGAAGACCTTCTACAGCATCTGGAATATGTTATAGCAGTGCTAAGATGCCTAGGGTATTCTGTGTTCGAAATAAAGTCCAGTCTAGTACCCTCTCAAGACATGTGCTTTCTGGGTGTGAGACTGAATACAGCAGCCCAGATGGCCTTTTTAACCCCGGACAAACAAAAGAGTCTATCACTTTACTTCCATCAACTATCTCATCAGTCCGTGCTGACTGCAAGGACAGTCCTTCAAGCATTAGGGTTCATGGCATCTTGTATTCTGGTGCTTCCCAATGCCAAACTGCATATGAGGAAGCTACAATGGTATCTCAAAAATGTATGGACACAGCACTGCCAGGATTTGGACACTGTCATTCAAATAATACCTTGCCTTCAAAAAGAATTTTTGTGGTGGGCTCAGGAATGTCACCTAAACAAGGGACTCTCTGTGACCCGGCCAGAGGCGAGTCAGATTTTAACGACAGATGCCTCGGACATTGCTTGGGGTGCTCATCTAAATGGAAAGTGGATACAAGACAAGTGGCCTGCCAGACTACAGCATCTACATATCAACATGAAAGAGATGTTAGCAGTCCAGTTTGCATTAATGGCTTTCAAGGAGTTACTTCTTCCAGGGCAGGTGTTGATTCTAACAGACAACACAACTGTCATGTGGTACATCAACAAACAAGGGGGAACACATTCTTACCCATTGTGCAGGCAAGCAATGATTTTATGGGAGACTGCGCTAAGCTTGCAACTAACTCTTCAGGCAAGGTTTCTGCCGAGCACAGAACTCCTTAGCAGATGTGTTAAGCAGACAAATCATGGATCCCCACGAGTGGAAACTGGATCTTCATGTATTTCAAGGGTTGACAGTGTCCTGGGGAACTCCAGACATAGATCTGTTCGCTTCTCCACTGAACCACCAGCTGCCAAAGTTTTGCACAAAGAGGTTTCATCACACAGCTTGGAAAGTGGATGCTCTTTCTTTCAGTTGGAAAAATCTTCATGTGTATGCGTTTCCACCTCTGCCTCTTCTTCCAAAGGTGCTTCTAAAGGTCAGACAAGACAAGCCAAGGATGATTTTAATAGCTCCAGATTGGCCTCGGCAGCACTGGTACCCATTACTGAGGAGTCTGGTAAAGAAGCCTCCATGGCCTTTACCCTTGATTCCACATCTGTTGTCTCAGAAGGAAGGTCGTCTGCTCAATGTCAAGCTTCACTCTTTCCATCTAACAGCCTGGCATATTCTGTTTTGAAAGACAGCAGGTCTCAACTTCCTCAACAAGTTTTAAATGTGATTATGGAAGCCAGAAGACCTAGTACAAGGAAAGTGTACGCAGAAAAATGGAAGAGATTTTTATCTTGGACTGCAGCAAAGAATTTGGAGATTTCAGAGCCTAATTTGAGTGTGGCTCTTCAATATCTTACTGAGTTATTGGACAAAGGTTTGTCTTTCTCTTCCATTAAGATTCATGCTGCAGCAATTTCAGCTCACTATGATTGTGACCCACCATTGTTTTCACATCCTTTGTTCAAGCAATTTCTTAGAGGGGCAAAGAATATAAGACCCCCATAGAGCTCCTACTCCTGCTTGGGATCTCAATTTTGTGTTGGAGAAACTTACTCTACAACCTTTTGAGCCTGCAGCTACTGCTGAACTGAAATACTTGTCATGGAAGACTGCTTTTCTGTTGGCTATTACTTCTGCAAGAAGGGTGTCTGAGTTGCAGGCCCTTATGGCAGTAGAGCCCTTTTTGATTTTCCATAAGGATAGGGTATCATTACGTACTAATCCTTCCTTTATGCCTAAGGTGGTTTCTAGTGTGGCTTTAATCCAAACTATTCATTTGCCTATTTATGCAGACCCCCAAAATAAAGGGGAAAAGATTTTGCACACTTTAGATGTACACAGGCAATTGCGTTATTATTTAAGCAGGACTAAGGATTTTAGGCAGTCTCAGCAGTTGTTTGTTTCTTTTGCTTTGACTTCGCAGGGCAAGCCTGTGTCAAAACAAACTATTTCTAGGTGGATTGGGTTTTGCATTGCATTTTGTTATTCCCATCATGGCAAGGAGATTCCAGCTGGGATTAGGCCTCATTCCACTAGGGCTACTTCCACTTCAACAGCATTTCTAAGGGGGGTGGTAACTAAGGATATTTTGGAGGCAGCTACTTGGAGTTCAGTGCATACTTTCTCTAAGCATTATCACCTTCCCATCTACTCTAAGTCTAGGGCTGGTTTTGCCACAGCTGTTTTGCAAGGCATGTTGTCAGCTCCTACTTCTTTATGATTTGCCAGCCTCCCTTACCTCTGCTTTGGGATTCTACCCAATAGTAAGGACTGCAGCAATGTGGAACGAAGAACATAGTACAGTTTTGTACCTACCATAAATGTAGATGTTCGAGGATCCACATTGCTGCAGTCAATTCTCCCTCCTTCCCCTCTGTGTTTAGGGGTGGTTGTGTAGGTGAGATTATATGTTGATATTTTTGTATACATTTTTGTATATATTGTACATATTTTTGGTGCAGGTATTTTGGGCCTTGTCTTTTTAGGGTCTTCTGACATCTGGGGCAAGAAAAGACTGAGGATATGGCGTCGGTCATGCGCATTAGTACCCTGACGCTGGCGTCAGTCTAATGCGCCCTGACCGACGCCAGCCATATACTCTGGTATTGACTGGACAGCGGACTACCCAATAGTAAGGACTGCAGCAATGTGGATCCTCGAACATCTACATTTATGGTAGGTACAAAACTGTACTTTTCCTTAATGGGGGGTGGGATATGGATGTCTAGGGTGATTAGCTTGTGGTCAGATCTGACCAGTGAGGAGTTGACCTCTGACGTGGGGAACACCAGTTACCCATATTGGTAATGACCAGGTCCAGGATATTGCTGCCCCTAGTGGGGGTGTGGACAAGCGTATCCAAGACGTTGAAATTTATGAATTCCAGAAAACACTGAGTGAATGAGTTGGTACATGAGTAGTTTTCCCAGGTGATGGTGGGGTAGTTGAAATCGCCCATAATTAAGGTATTGGGTTGTACCTTAATATTTTCCAGTATCTTAAGAAATGAAGAGGTGGAATCCTGGAGCATGGTGGGGGATCTGTAACAAGTTACAACCTGGATTGCAGTCTTGCCCAGTGTTAGTTGCACTTGGATAATTTCGGCTGCATTATGTTGAGCAACTAGCCTGGAGGTGTGGATATCCTTAATGAATATGGACACGCCTCCGCCTTTAGTGTTTCGGTCCAGGTTAGGTGGCCGAAAGATGTGCTTTGAATTATAGCCTGGTAATGCAGGGGTGCTCTCTGGAGCCTTGAACCAGGTCTCTGTCACTGCACAGATGTCTGTGTTCTCTATTTTAAGGAGTGCCTCGAGTGAGTGCATTTTGAGATTTAGACTTCTAGCATTGAGTAGCATTACCCTCAGAGTTTGCTTGCTGTACCTGTTACGGTGGAAAATTTGGCATTTGAACCTTGCCTAAAAAGGCTCTATAGAGGTGGCAAGAACCTTCGCCAGTATCCAGAATCCCAGGGGAGACAGGTGCAGGCCATCTCTGACAAAGCATCATGGTCTGTCGACCATGTCGTCCCAGGCAGACAGATACTGGATCATCTTAGAATGACAGAAGAAGCTTAGCCAATCGTTGAAGTCAGTCATTTTGTCCTTGTACTGTGTTATCGTTCTGGGCGATGGCAGGATGCTACTCAGGGATAGGGTCATACCTGCCTGGGCTACAAGATCTGAGAGCTCTTCCATGTCTCTTTTCATGTAGTCCATGGAGGGTACCTCTCAGGTCATTCACACCAACATGGACAATGGCAGAGTTGTATTTGTACTTGTTATGGAGTGACCTGAGTGCGTGCGTTATGTGGCAGATCCTGGCACCCGACAGGCAGCTGACAGTAACTTTCTCCTTGTTTAGCTTAGTGAGTGGGGCATCAGTGTGCCGGACTATAGAGTCACCTATGACTAGTGTGTTGGGTACATTGTTTTGCCTTATTGGCTGAGGTTGAGTGACGCACTGATTTTGTGGGCTATGTGTCATTTGGGTAGTGTTGGGGGCTGGTGGTTGTCTGTGTTTCAGCTTGGGAGGTCTCTGTTGCTTGGGCAGATTTTTGAGAGCCTCCATGAATGTGGGTGTGTGCTTTGTGCTTCTATGTGTGGGTTTTGGTAGTGTGGATTTTGAAGGACTGTGTGTTGAGTGTGGTGTGGTGCAGGTGTTAACCTTCACCTTTTGACTGTCTAGTCCAGTCTTGGCTGGAGAGAGCTTGGCTTCCAGTTTGGCTGTATAAGTGCATCTTTCACAGGTTGTAGTGTTGGGTGGTAGGAGGAGAAGGTTGTCAGTGTACATGAGGCAATTGCTACATTGCCCTAAGATGACCATATTCATCAGGTGGACAGGAGAAAACACCGGGAGCTTGACCCATGGACATGCCTGGATAGGTGCGTATTTATTTTAAGTGCTAAGAACCGTTTTCCTCTTGACGAGTGAGGAAAGTAGAGTGCTGTAGTAATTTGTAGTGTATTTAGTGCTTCCAACAAGTTCTGAGCAAGTGCTGAGCACAAGGAAACAGTTTTGAGTGCTGAAACTAAAAAAAACTGGCTAGTTCTAGCTAAAACTAGCTAGTTTTAGCACCAATCCCAAGAAGAGAAGCAGCCATGGCCTGTTTGGTGATCCACAGTCTTGTCCCAGGTTATGCAAGGGTCTGCAGGCTTTTGTAGCCTTTTTCTGGTAGATGCCTCGAATAGCAGCCAGACCAATCAGGTATGTTAAGCACAGACACTCATTCTCCAACCAGAAAGAGTCGGGAGTCAATGCAGTCTGCTCCTACTCTCACCAGGATCAGAATATAAGCACAGATTCTAAGCTGTCACCTATAAAGCAGTTATTAAGCTTTCTGGTGGTCAGCAGTCTCCAGGAAATAATGTAACTGCACTCCTTCTCTCACTAGGTGTAAACAGAAGCACTAATCCCTAGATGACTACTGTCATAACATTCTGCTGAATGCAGGAAATTTAAATATTCCCTTACCTGGATGACCTTCTCATTCAGGCACAGCCCCCCCCCCCCCAATTTCTTCAGGAAAATCTTTTCTTCACTTTTGCCCTTCTACAGAGTTTAGGGTTCACTGTACTTCCAGAAGTCTTCTCTCACCGCTTTGCAGAATCACATTTTCCTGGGATGCAGGATACAAACAGACAAAATGCTAGCCTCTCTTCCCATACATAATGTCTTGTTCCTGACTTCCTATTTTCAGAGCAGCCTTCCTCTTCAGTCATTGACCGCCATGGACTTCCTCCATCTCTTAAGGTACATGGCATCCACTATCCCCATGATACCCTTAGCAAGATTACACATGAGGAAGTTGCAGTGGTATCTTAAGAACTTTATGGATGCAATACATCCTTTAGAGTTCCTGATCCCACTCCTTCCTTGCAAAAAAGGGAACTAGAATGGTTGATCCTGCAGGTAAACAAAAACCCTGGCCTACCTCTGCATCCACCCTTTCCCTCTCTAGAGTTATTCACAGATGTTTCAGATGCAGGTAGGGGTGCAGCTCTTCAAACCTGGAGAGTCAGAGATGTTTGTTCTCCCAAACAGGCACAGGAACATAGTGTAAATGAGATGAGGGCACTGTTTTTTGGACTGCATATCTTCAAAAGCAACCTAGTTCCAGGAGTACTAAGGTGATTCACAGACACCACCACACCTCTTTGGTACATCAGCAAACAGAAGGGAGCCAAGTCTTACATTCTATGCAGACTAGCCCTACTCGCCTGGGAATTGGCCTTACAAAGCCAAATCTCCCTTCAGGTGGTCTGTCTCCCCTCAGCCCAGACTGCAGTGACAGACTCTCTAAGCAGATCCATGACCCAGTCCCACAAATGGATGTTGCACAGGGATGTGTTTCTGGACCTAATCCATCGTAGACGTATGCCTCTGATAGAGCTCTTTGCCTCCCCCATGAACAGACAAATTCCAAAATGTTGTGTCAGGGTCCCACATCCTCTGGTGTGGACGGTGGATGCTCTATAGTTCTCTTGGAAGTGGATGTTTCTTTGTGCATCCCCACCTTGTCTCTTCTACAAAAGGTCCTATGAAGATTCAGCAGGATCAGCCAAAAATGGTGACTCCCTTTTGGCCGGGGCAGCACTGGTTCCCCCTTCTCCTGCATCTAGCCAGGGGCAATCATCGCAAGTTACCCCACAGGATGGATTTACTCACACAGGACAAGGGGACCCTAGTGCATCCACAGCTGTCAACCCTGAACCTGACCTTGTGGACGATAAGGTTTTAATCTCTTAAGACACCTTTTTCAGAAGACAAGCTACAAGTTCTGCAGGAGGCCAGAAAACCCGCAACTAGGAAATCCTACATTTCCAAATGGAAACAGTTTTCCATCTGGTGTCACACAAAGGACCTACAACTGCTGTCAGTTAATGTCCCGGTGGTCTTGTCCTATCTGTGTGACTTGATGAGGGCTAGGTTGTCCTACTCTTTGGTGAAGGCTCACCTTTCAGCTATCTCTGCTTGTCTGCCTATGTCTCCACCTTTGGTCTCTAGGTTAGAGGTAAAACTGTTCCTTAAAGGTGTCCTGCATATCAGACCACCAAGGAAACCAATACCTCCTCCTTGGGATCTCAATTTTGTGCTAGAGAATCTTACACTGGGACCTTTTGAACCAATAAGCTCCTCTTCCCTGCACCATTGCACCTGGAAAACAGTTTTGTTAGTGGCCATTACCTCTGCTAGAAAGGTTTCAGAGCCCTGATGTCCAGTTCATCTTTCACCGTCTTTCATAAGAGAGAGGGTTTCCTTGCGTACTAACCCTACCAATCTGAAGTAGGAACTTCATTTGTCAGCAACCTTTGGGATACGGATCCGATCTTGGATCCGAGCCGGCAACTTTTACCACAGCATAGATCCGAGCTCCTAGCTCCTCCCCTTACCCATAATCCCCTGCCAACCCTAACTGACCTCAGATCTAGTTTGCTGCGCTTCAAGCCAACAAGCTGGATTTTGAGCTCCTGGCATTTGGAAGATATTTTGTGAAAAAAAGCTAAGAAATTTTATTTTTTCTTGTGTGATTGAGTGAGTTTGTGTAGGTTCCCTCTTGTATATCTATTTTTTGTTAAAATTTTTTCCTCCCTACCCTCGCTTTTCCATAGTGTGTGTTTGTGGTGTGTTAGGGGCCTAGTGAGTGTGGTTTATGTTAGACATGTCGGAGGCCCCTAAAGCCATCTTTTCAAAATGTACCGAGTGTGGCCATAAGCTCTCACCGGCAGATGGCCACACTCGGTGCGTTAGGTGCCTTGGGGTTGAACACCTCTCTTCGGGATGCACGATTTGTGCAGCGTTCAACCCCAGGGCACTTAAGGACCGGAGATCGAAGCTGATTCTGGCGGGCCTTTTGCCCCCGGACTCGGCTCCGACCTCCGGTTCTTCGGTGGCCACTACCCAGTCCTTGGTAGCGACCACCCCTGCCTCCTTCCCTCCGGTCGGGACTCAACCTCCCGTTTTGGCCCCGGAGGATAGGGAGGCCGGAAAAAACAAAAAGAAGAAGCACCATAAGCGGCGGGCCGAGGACTGTTCCTCGGCCCCGCCTGCCAAGCGGGCTTCTCCTTCCAGGGTTTCTGGATCGCCTCCTCCTCGGCTTCGGTCCCCTTGTTTTTCACCGGGACCTGGGGAGGAGGCAACCCGGTCCCCGTCGAGGTCATCGAGGCGTCACTCTAGGTCTGCCTCGGTGGTCTCTTCGAGGTCTACTTTTAGCATGTCAGATACAGACATGGACCGGATGATGAGAAGGTTCATCCAGGCCCAGCTGCAGATGGGAGTGCTCTTGCCTCCCCTCGGGAGCTCGACCCTTTTTTTTGCCCCAATCGCTCCTTCTCCGTCCCGCTTCCCGGGTTCGGAGCACTCGGAGCCGAGCCGCATCGGACCCGGGGGTATGTCGGAGCCGACAGTACTAGTTACTTCGGCTCCGACTGGTCCCTCAAGTTTGTCGGATCCGACCTCTCGGAGCCGTGGGCAGAGCTTCGGATCTGAGGGACTTTGTGTGACTTCGGCTCCGTCCCGGTCGGAGCACACGGGTCCTTCGGATCTGAGGGTCTCGACCCCGGATCCGGTCCCCGCTTCGGATCCGAGTGGGAGCCGACTCTTGGAGCCGATTGAGAGTAGCTCCCCCTCGGCTTTTGCGATGGTGGAAAGGGCACTGTTGAGTGTATCCAGACCCCCGGTCCTGGCTTCGGCTCCTCCCTGCACTCCCTCTCAGCTGGTCCGGGCTCCCATCACCCGGCCTTCGGGACAGCCTGCTTCGACGTCTCTGGGTGTTCCTGCGGAACGTGATATTGCTGGTGAGTCTTCCTCGGACAGCCCCCCCCCGAAGAGGTACCTCACAAAGCCAAGTGTAAGAGGAGGCACATGGACTCCCCTGAGTCCCTTACCGAAGATACGGACTTAGATGAAGGGGAAGGCTCCCCAAGGTCACCCCCCGAGGATGTCTCCTTTGGAGACATCATGAAAATGCTCAGGATTGGGGGGGGGGTGGTCTGCCCCTAAGGCTTCCTACAATGAGTCCGTGTTCCTAGAGGCGTTCGAAGCAGGGCCTTCTACCTCTTGGGTGTCCCATCCCCCCGATCCCCTGATGGACCTTATTGCCACCAGGGCTTGGAAGGAGTCGGACACTGTGGAGCCTATCCCCAAGCGCCCGGATAGGATCCTGAGTCCCCCTGCTGAGAGAACCCACTGGAGCAGAGGTCCCCCTGTGGATGCCATGTTGGTGGCGGCGGCCACCAAGAGAGAGCTGGCCCAGGAGAGCTCTGCGGTCCACCCTCCGAGTAAGGACTCTCGAGCGATGAGCCGCCTGGGGAAGCGGGTCTTTAGTTCAGCAACCTTCTCCATGAGAGCGCTGAACTATATGGCACACGTCATCCGGATGCAGCGGGATCTAATAAAAGAATACGCTGCATCCCCCCCAGAGTCCATGTCGGAAGGAGACAAGCATCTGTACTCCTCCCGAATGTCTACTCTGCGCTCAGTTTCTAATACCTCTATGCGGCTCTTGTCACACGCCACTGAAGGAGCCGCTAGATCCGGCAGAGCCGGCCTGGTAATCAGACGTCAGGCCTGGCTCCGACACTGTGACTTCTCGGAACCCTTTAAGGCGTCATTCGCGAATGCCCCCTTTGATGGTTCTGCACTTTTTGGCAAAACCATTCGCAACACCTTAGTCCAGAGCGAGAAAGACGGGAAGACGTTGTCTGCCGTCAGAGTCCGCTTCTCTGCTCCCCAGAGGTCCTTTTCTAAGAACCAAAAGGGTCAGAAGAAGATGTGGTTCCAAAAATCGCATCAGTCCCAGTCTGCTCCGGACAACCAGTCCTCTCGTGGCAGAGGAGGACAGGGAGGATGGCGCCCAAGAGGCAGAGGGGGGGTCCCAGAAACTTTGGGTCCAGAGAACCCTTCTCTGAGAGGCCCATGCAGAACCCCTGAGGGGTTGCCCGGCTGCTCCACTCTGGAGGCAGTCGGGGTCTTCAAGCACCTAGCAATGTGGGAGTCCATAACAACAGATCGCTGGGTGCTTCGCATCATATCCAGAGGTTACCAAATTCCCTTTATTGTAACCCCCAAAATCAGAAGCCTCCCCGACGTACCACCCAACCAGAGGGAGGCAGCTGCTACAGAAATTCAGCAGCTTTTACAAAAAAAGAGACATCCAACCCGTCCCCCCAGATCAGTTCGGATCGGGGTTTTACTCCAGGTTCTTTCTGGTGCCAAAAAAGACGGGGGACTTGAGACCCATCCTCGATCTCTCTCCTGAACTTGGCAGTACCCAAAGAAAAGTTCCGAATGGTCACCTTACAATCTATTCTCCCCCTATTACGGGAGAACGATTGGATGTGCTCAATAGACCTCAAGGATGCGTACTACCACATTCTAGTGGACAGACGCTCCAGGAGGTTCCTCCGCTTCCGGCTGGGAGCCAGTCATTTTCAGTTCAGGGCCCTTCCTTTCGGTCTCACCTCAGCCCCCAGGGTGTTCACCAAAGTCTTAGCAGTCATAGCGGCCCACCTGAGGCTTCAGGGAATTCAGGTCTTTCCGTACCTGGACGACTGGCTCCTCATCGCCCCAACAAGGCATCTACTCTGTTCAGGCAGGGATTACTTCCTCGACCTTGCTCCACGTCTAGGGTTAACTATCAACATGACCAAATCTTCTCTAGTCCCGTCACAGGTGATAGATTTTATAGGGGCCAGATTAAATTCCAGGGTAATGCTTGCCTTCTTAACCCCCGATCGGCTTCAGAACCTGAGGTTGCATGTCAAGGCCATTCTCATTCTTTCCGCTCCACCTGCGGAATTGATCCTGAGGGCTCTAGGGTCCATGGCAGCAGCTATTCCTCTACTACCCCTAGCCCGCCTAAATATGAGGGTTCTGCAATGGACCCTCCAAGTACAATGGTCCCTGTCTCGCAACCCCCCGTCTCATCCTATTCCGCTAAGCAGGGCTTGCAGAAAGTCACTCATGTGGTGGCTCCGGTCCCCGAGTCTCCACATGGGACGACCATTTTCGATGCCTTCCCCCGTCGCCACAGTGATCACGGACGCCTCTCGCCTGGGGTGGGGGGGGCACTATTCAGGCAGAACGGTCCAAGGCACGTGGAACGACACAGAGACCTCCTTGCATATCAATGTCCTAGAAATGAGGGCGGTGCTTTTGACATTGCAGGCACTTCACAGCCTTCTACCGATTGGGACAATTGCAGTACAGACGGACAACATGTCGGTTGTCTGGTACATCAACAAACAGGGGGGAACCAGGTCTTATCCCCTTTGTCGCGAGGCCATGAGAGTGTGGGACTGGGCGATTTCCACCAACCGCTTTCTTATTGCAATGCACATTCCGGGACGGTCCAACATTCTAGCAGACAGGCTCAGTCGTTCGATCCTGACTCCGTACGAATGGTCTCTCAATCCCCTAGTAGCGAAACAAATATTTGCCCTATGGGGGCAACCCTGTTGCGATCTTTTTGCCTCTCCTTCAAATACCAAATGCAACAGTTACTTCGCTCTAATTCCCCCACAGGGGGAGTCCCCGAGAGACTCTCTAGTACATGCTTGGCCTCCCGGTCTCCTTTACGCTTATCCCCCGTTGCCCATGATGCTGAAACTCCTACAGAAAGCCAGTCGGCTGGGGAGCAAAATGATTCTCATTGCCCCATTCTGGCCTCGTCAAACATGGTTCCCGTACCTGTGGTTTCACCTAATTCATCCACCATGGATTCTAGATCCACTCCCGGATCTCATTACCCACCCTCTGGGTCTCCAGACCCCCAACCTGGTCAACCTCAAGCTGACGGCTTGGTTGCTCCAGTTCCACTTCTGATTAGGACTCCCGGAATCTCCTCACCAGTCAAAGCCATCCTAGTAGCAGCACATAAACCTTCCACCAGAAGAGTCTATCGAAGCAAGTGGAAGCGTTTCTCCATCTGGGCGGAGCACCGTCACTTGGACCCTTTCACGGTGCCTCTCACGTCTGTTTTGGAGTTCTTAACTACCCTCTTTCATCAAGGGGCTAGCTGCTCTACAGTCAAGGTACAACTGGCAGCAATTTCGCATTATCATGTAGGGCATGAATCAGGCCCTCTGACCGCTAAGCTTTGTAAAGCGTTCCTCAAGGGTACTTTCCTTCTCAGACCTCCAGTCAGGGAGGTAGTACCCCCATGGGATTTGTCCTTGGTCCTCCAAGCCTTGACTAGCCCCCCTTTCGAACCGGCAGCCACGGTTGATCTTAAATATCTCTCTTGGAAAACAGCCTTCTTAGTGGCCATTACTTCAGCTAAAAGGGTTTCTGAACTTCAGGCTCTGTGTGTTAAGCCGCCTTATTTGTCCTTCCACCCGGATAGAGTTTACCTCAGGATCAATCCGTCTTTTCTGTCTAAGGTGTCTTCAGAAGCTAATATTAATCAATCCATTAATCTTCCCGTGTTCTTTCCCCCTTACCAGAACAAAGGAGAATATAAACTGCATTCCTTAGATGTGCACAGACAATTACGTTTTTATACTCATCGAACTGCTGGTCATAGGCAATCTGACCAGTTGTTTGTCTCCTTTGCCAAAACAAGTTTAGGCAAATCAATTTCTAAAGTTACTCTATCACTGTGGATAGCTAATTGTATCCTCTTAGCATACCAGAGTTCGGGAAGGCCTGCACCTGAAGGAGTTCGAGCCCATTCTACTAGGGCCGTCGCTGCTTCGGCAGCTTTTAAATCTAGGGTTCCCTTAGATGATATTTGTTCCGCAGCCACTTGGGCCTCATCTCATACTTTTATCAGCCATTACAAACTGGATGTCGTCTCCAGAGGTAGGGCGTCCTTTGGCTCTGCAGTGCTCCGGAATGTTCTTCCATAAAGGCCACCCAGGATTCAGGTAGCTGGGGACTCTGTCCCAAAGGTTGCTGACAAATGAAGTTCCTACTTCAGATTTAGAAGTTATGTACTCACCATAACGTTCCATCTGAGTAGGTATCTTCATTTGTATGCAACCATTTCCCCCCCCCCCTTCCCCCTGACCTTTAGGATCTGTCTTGGATTAGCCCCTTCCGGGGTGCTTTTATATTGCTTATATCGGGCAAACTTGATCTGAGGTCAGTTAGGGTTGGCAGGGGATTATGGGTAAGGGGAGGAGCTAGGAGCTCGGATCTATGCTGTGGTAAAAGTTGCCGGCTCGGATCCGAGATCGGATCCATATCCCAAAGGTTGCAGACAAATGAAGATACCTACTCAGATGGAATGTTATGGTGAGTACATAACTTCTAAATCTGAAGTAGGATATTCATTTGTCTGCAACCTGTGGGTTATGGATCCGATATCGGATCCGAACCGGCATGGTTTTCCAGCTATGGATCCAAGCTCTCAGCTCCTCCCCTCACCCATAATGCCCTGCTCTACCCTCATGACCTCAGATCTCGTTTGCCGCGCTGGTGACTGGATTTGTATTCATAGCTCTCAGCTAAGTGGTGATTTATTACCTGTTAAAACAGAAAATTTAAAGTTTTTTGTGTATTTCTGTGTGAAAGTTTAGGTTTCCCTCTTTTATAGTTTTATTTTGAGTTAAATTAAGTAAATTTTTTCCCTCCCTCGCTGTTGCGTAGAGTGTGTGTGTTGGGCCTGTGTGTCTTTTTGTTTAAGTTACTTTTAGTAGCTTTATAGATTATGGCTGATCAGCCTAAATCTATTTTCTCAAAATGCTCCGAGTGTGGCCATAAGCTCTCACCGGCTGATGGCCACACTCGGTGTGTTAAGTGTCTCGGGGTTGAACACCTCACATCTGGTTGTTCCATTTGTGCAGGGTTCAACCCCAGGGCACTGAGGGAGCGGAGGTCCAAGCTTGTCTTGGCGGGTCTTTTACCGCCAGACTCGGCTCCGGCCTCCGCTCCTTCGGGAACAACTGTGCCTACGGTTGTTCCCCCTGTGGCACCCCCTCCTGCTCCTGGGACTCAACCTCCCGTTTCTGGAGAGGAGAGGGATGCTAGTAAAAAGGACCGGAGGGAGAAGCACCACAAGCGGCGGGCCGAGACCTCTGTTTCGGCCCCGCCAGCCAAGCGGGCTTCTCCCCCGGCTCCGGTCCCCTGTGTGCTTTTCACCGGGTCCTGAGGAGGAGGAGACCCGATCTCCGTCGAGGCTATCGAGGAGGCACTCCAGGCCTACCTCAGTAGCCTCGTCGAGATCTACACATAGCCTTTCTGATGCTGATCTGGACCGGATGATGAGAAGGTTCATCCAGGCCCAGATGCAGATGGGAGTGCTCTTGCCTCCCCCCCCCCCCTCCGGGGGGAGCTCAACACCCTTTTTTAAGCCTATTGCTCCTTCTCCGACCCGCTATCCGGGTTCGGAGCAGCTGGAGCCGAGCAGCTTCGGGGTGGGTCGGCGCCGATAGTACTGGTACCGGATCCGACCCTGCCCTCGAGTGCCGGATCCGACCTCGGAGCCTGGATCGAGCCTGGATCCGGGGATCAGTGCTCCTTCGGCGCCGTCTGTGTCGGAGCGTACTGTCCTTCGGATCCGGCGCCGGTGCCGGCTCCGTCCACTCTTCGGATCCGAGGGTAGCCGATTGTCGGATCCTTTGGTCGAGGTCGGCTCCCCTTCGGCTTTTGATGTAGTGGAGAGGGCTCTGTTGAGGGTCTCCGGACCCCGGCACTTGTTCGGCTCCATCCCGCGCTCCCTCTGCACTGGGCCAGGCTTCCACCATCCGGCCCCTGGGACAGCCCGTTTCTGTGCCCCAAGTTGCTCCTATGGAGCAAATTGCTGCTTGCGAGGACTCCTCTGACAGCCCCCCAGAGGAGGTCCCTCGCCAGCATACGTGCAAAAGGAGGCACATTGACTCCCCCGAGTCTCTCACAGAAGACACGGACTTGGAGGAAGGGGAAGGCTCCCCACGGTCACCCCCCGAGGATGTCTCCTTTGGAGACATCGTGGAAATGCTCTGTATGAGGGGGGGGTGGTCTGCCCCCAAGTCTTCCTCGGACGAGTCCGTGTTCTTGGAGGCATTTGAAACGGGCCCGTCTACCTCTTGGGTGTCCCCTGCCGACCCCTGGTGGACCTTATTACCACCAGGGCGTGGAAGGAACCGGACACCGTGGAGCCAATTCCCAAAAGACCGGATAGGATCCTTAGTCCGCCATCCGACCGGGCCCATTGGAGTAAGGGGCCTCCGGTAGATGCCATGTTGACGGCGGCGGCCACAAAGAGGAACTGGCTCAGGAGAGTCCTCAGTCCACCCACCGAGCAAGGAGTCTCGATGATGGACCGCTTGGGGAAGCGGATGTTCAGTTCGGCGACCTTCTCGGTAAGGGCGCTGAACTATTTGGCACATGTCATTAGGATGCAGCGAGATCTTATTAAGGAATACGCTGCATCCCCCGAGTCCATTTTGGAGGAGGACAGAGTTCTGCACTCCACCCGTATGGCCACTCTTAGGTCAGTTACAAATACTTCTATGCGGCTACTCTCCCATGCAACGGAAGGCCGCTAGAGCTGCGGGACAGGACTGGTCACTAGACGTCAGGCCTGGCTCCGTCACTGCGATTTTCTGAGCCCTTCAAAGCGTCGCTTAACGCCTTTGATGGTTCTGCTCTGTTTGGCAAGACCGTTCGAGACGTTGACCCAGAGCGAAGGACGGAAGACGCTGTCTGCCGTCGGAATCCGCTTCTCTGCACCCCAGAGGCCCTATTCTAGGAACCAAAAGGGTCAGAAGAAGATGTGGTTCGAAGTCGCAGCAGTCCCAGCCTGCTCCGGACAACCAGTCCTTCCGTGGCAGAGGAGGACAGGGAGGACGCCGCCCTAGAGGCAGAGGGGCTCCCAGAAACTTCGGGTCCAGGGAACCTTTCTCTGAACGGCCGCAGCAACCCTGAGGTTGCCCGACTGCTCTACTCTGGAGGCAGTCGGGGACGCTCGGGCACCTAGCGGCATGGGAGTCCATAACATCGGACCGCTGGGTTCTCCAAATCATATCCAGGGATATCGCATTCCTTTCCTTCACCTTCCAAAGTTGAAGTCCCTCCCAGACATCCCACCCGGTCAACGGAGGCCGCTTTGGCAGAAATTGGCCATCTGCTAAAGAAAAGAGCCATCCAGCCCGTTCCCCAGACCAGATCGGATCAGGGTTCTACTCCAGATTCTTTTTAGTGCCAAAAAGACGGGGAACTAAGACCAATCCTAGACCTCTCTCTCTTGAATCTGGCAGTCCCCAAAGAAAAATTCGAATGGTCACTCTGCAATCTATTCTCCCCTTCTGGGAGAAAATCACTGGATGTGCTCGATAGACCTCAAGGACGCGTACTACCACATCCTGATGGACAGGCGCTCCAGGAGGTTTCTCCGCTCGGCTGGGAGCCAGTCACTACCAGTTCGGGTCCTTCCCTTTGGTCTCACCACAGCCCCCAGGGTGTTCACCAAAGTATTAGCAGTGGTAGCGGCCCACCTGAGGCTTCAGGGGTGCAGGTCTTTCCCTACCTGGACGACTGGCTTCTTACCGCCCCAACAAGGCATCTACTTCTATTGGCGAGACTCCTTTCTCCATCTTGCTCCCTTTCTGGGCATCACAATAAATACAAAGAAATCCAACCTGGCCCACACAGCTCTTAGATTTTATAGGGGCCAGGCTAGACACAAGGAGTTTACGAGCCTTCCTCACTGCGGACAGAGTTCTAAATCTGCAGCTCCAGGTGCGGGCCATTCTCCATTCAAGTTCTGTTCCAGCGGAGTTGGTCCTGAGGGCTCTAGGGTCCATGGCATCGGCTATAGCACTTCTTCCTCTTGCCAGGCTCAATATGCGCATTCTACAGTGGACGCTCTTAGTACAGTGGTCATACCTTGCTCTCCCCATGCATCATCCCATAGCGATCAACAAGGCTTGCAAGCGGTCCCTCTTGTGGTGGCTCCACTCCCCGGATCTCCACAAAGGCCGCCCATTTTGTGCTTCTCCCCCTCTCGCCACGGTGACCACGGACGCCTCCGCCTCGGGTGGGGGCACTTTGGGCCGGACCGTCCAAGGCACGTGGAACGATTCAGAGACCTTACTGCATATCAATGTTCTAGAGATGAGAGCAGTGCTCTTAGCGTTGCTAGCACTTCAGGACTTTCTTCCCTTTGGAACAATTGCGATTCAATCGGACAACATGTCTGTTGTCTGGTACATCAACAAGCAAGGGGAACAAGGTCTTACCCTCTTTGTCGAGAGGCCATGAGAGTTTGGGAATGGGCAATCTCCACCAATCGCTTTCTAATAGCAACGCACATTCCGGTCGGTCCAACATCCTAGCGGACAAGCTCAGTCGCACCATTCTGACCCCTTACGAGTGGTCTCTCAATTGTCAAGTAGCGGAACGCATATTCGCACGGTGGGGAACCCCTTCATGCGATCTTTTGCTTCTCCCTCAAACACCAAGTGCGACAGTTTTTCGCTCTAATACCTCCTCCGGAGGTACCCCAAGAGACGCTCTGGTGCATGCTTGGCCACCCGGTCTTCTGTATGCCTATCCACCCTTGCCTCTGATGCTCCAAGTTCTTCAGAAAGCCTCTCGGGTGGGTTGCAGAATGATTCTCATTGCTCCATTCTGGCCTCGACAGATCTGGTTCCCTTCCTAAGGTCTCACTCGGTGAATCCTCCTTGGATTCTGGATCCCATCCCGGATCTGATATCCCATCCATCCTGCATTCCTCCTCCGAATCTGGACAACCTGAAGCTGACCGCTTGGCTGCTCCAGTTCCACTCTTGATAAGGACTCCCGGTATTTCATCACCGGTTAAGGCAATTTTGGTGGCAGCTCATAAACCATCCACTAGAAAGGTTTACAAGCAAGTGGAAACGTTTCTCTTTGTGGGCGGAGCGGCAAGGCCTGAATCCCTTCACGGTTCCTCTTCCTTTAGTGCTTGACTTTCTAACCACTCTCTTTAACGATGGTGCCAGCAGTTCCACAGTCAAAGTACAACTGGCGGCAATTTCTCACTATCACATTGGCCATGACTCTAATCCTCTTATGTCAGCCAAATTGTGTAAAATTTTTCTTAAAGGTACTTTTCTTCTCAGGCCCCCTATAAAACAAGCAGTTCCTCCTTGGGACCTTTCTCTGGTCCTACAGGCCTTGACCGCCCCTCCTTTCGAGCCAGCGGCTACAGTGGATCTCAAATTCTTGTCCTACAAGACAGCCTTTTTGATAGCCATTACATCAGCCAAGAGAGTTTCTGAACTTCAAGCATTATCAGCTAAACCTCCTTACTTGGTATTTCATCCGGACCGTGTCTCCCTCAGGATCAACCCGTCCTTTCTTCCTAAAATCGCTTCTGAAGCAAACATCAATCAATCCATTAACCTCCCTGTTTTCTTCCCTAAATATGAAAACAAAGGTGAATATAAGCTACATTCACTAGATGTTCACAGGCAACTTAGATTTTATCTGAACAGGACAGCTGGTCATAGGCAATCCGACCAGCTGTTTATTTCCTTTGCAAAATTCAATTTGGGCAAGCCAATCTCTAAAGTTTCTCTGTCCCGCTGGATTTCACAGTGCATTTTATTGGCTTATCAAGCTTCAGGAAGGCCCGCACCGGAGGGTGTTCATGCCCATTCAACCCGGTCAGTATCTACCTCGGCAGCCTTCAAGGCTAGGATTCCTCTAGATGATATTTGTGCAGCAGCCACGTGGGCTTCATCTCATACGTTTATTTCCCACTATAAGTTGGATCTTGCATCTAGGGTAGAGCATCCTTTGGCTCGGTGCTCCGGAATATCCTTCCATGATGGCGCCCAAGATTCAGGTAGCTGGGGACTCTGTCCCACAGGTTGCAGACAAATGAATATCCTACTTCAGATTTAGAAGTTATGTACTCACCATAACGTTCCATCTGAGTAGGTGTATTCATTTGTCTGCAACCATCCCGCCCTCCTATCCCCCTGGCCTTTCAGTTTCCTGCATATTCTATGTTACCCTTTTTAGGGTGTTGTTGCTTTGGCAAACTCGATCTGAGGTCATGAGGGTAGAGCAGGGCATTATGGGTGAGGGGAGGAGCTGAGAGCTTGGATCCATTGCTGGAAAACCATGCCGGTTCGGATCCGATATCGGATCCATAACCCACAGGTTGCAGACAAATGAATACACCTACTCAGATGGAACGTTATGGTGAGTACATAACTTCTAATTATCCCCCAAGTGGTAAATGAGGTATCCCTAAATCAAGTCCACAAACCATACTACCATACCTCTCAAGTGTACCTCATTCCATGGAATGTTCCTCATTTGGGGTCTGAAAAAGTTCATGTTCCTCGAAGATCCACATTGACAGGGTCCGTCACACATTTAGTGTTAGCAGCATTTTTACTGATCTCAATGGTAAATAGAACGGAATCATTATTTCATTAAAAGACTTGCTCTATAAGTAAAAATATCACATTTTAGCCATCCTGAGCTTCCTAGATGAAGTTGTTAGCAAGCCATGAGTAAGTGTTCCACATTTTGCCCATTTGTTCCACATTTTGCCCATTTGTTCCACATTATGAGAGGCAGTGTTCCTCATTTTGGAGACAGAAGGTTGAGAGCTATGCTTCCTACGTTTTATTCTTCCCCTCAGTATCCCAGTGAGAGAATATTGCACACTTTAGATGTGCATAGGCAGCTCAGATACTACCTTGACAAAACCAAGCCTTTTCATAAAACTTAACTGTCTGTCTCATCACCCATGAGCTCTGTTAATCAGTTTCCAAGCAGACTATTTCCAACTGGATTTCTAAAGCTATTTCCTTTTGTTATTTGTCTAATGTAAGACCCTTACTTCCCCAGTGAAGGCTCACTCTACTAGAGCAGTTTGTGTCTCGGGCATTCTTTAAAGGTTTGGACATTGGCTCTGTACTGCAGGCAGCTACATGGTACTCTGTCCATACTTTCACTAAACGTCACAAGCTTGACACCATTTCCAAGTCCATAGCTAGGTTTGCAAGAGCAATCCTGCATGGATTTGTAGAAAAAGCATTGGCTCATCCTTCTCCCAGCCTGTCCCAAGCTTGAGCTTTGGTATTCTCCCTCATAGTATGAATACTGCAGCATATGACTAGGACATAGAATAGTGGTGTAAAATCTTACCATAACCATAGATGTCCTTCTCTTCTATATGCTGCAGTATTACCCCCCCCCCCCAGCTTCCCCTGATGCTTGCCTAGTTCTCCTGCTGATATGCTTCTCAACTAGGATCTTAGGCTGGTGCTGGGCAGCTTACCGTTCTGAGGTAGATGTGTGCTGATGTCCGCTTTATACCAGATGTCTTTATGGCCAACGTGCATTATGCTGTGCGGCGTAGCACGTACCTTGCGGTAGCATGAAGACATTTGGATACTGGCAGGACATATGAGTCTGTCAGAGGTGGACTCCCTTATGTTATGAATACTGCAGCATATAGAAGAGAACATCTATGGTTTGGTAAGATTTTACACAACTATTCTTTCTTGTTTATAGGTTGTTGACAACCTTACATGATTTCCATGAAGCATAGAGGGGAGGGTGTCCTGTAACAGGTGATAAACTGATAGCTGGTCCTGTTTAATGTGATTTGGAGATCAGTTCTAATGGTGAAATGGTCTGTAACAAATAAAGAGATAACACTACAAGTGCTGTCAGGTCTGAAGGTGTAGTAAGTACAAACCCAAGGTATGGAGGGAGTGCTTTCTGAGCATGTAAACCAAGCAATTACACAAATATGGATACATTATAAAGTGCAGGAGCACCTCCATGTTGGGGAGTTTGTTGTTGGGACTTCTGACACTGAGCAGAGCCACCTTAATGTGATCCAGTTTTGGATTGGTAGCAAGTATTTGGCCAGTTGTTGAATTTGATGCCTAGGTACAATGAAAAGATAACTATTTTTGGAAGAGAGTCCACTCAGAACCAGAATTTTGTCTGCATTTGTAACGTGCATAAAGAGTTCTGACATGTCTCTTTGCATATCTCTCCAGGATGTGCTTCCCATGTGCTGGATTTTTACTGAGAAGTAGTGTTCGTGGGTTCTAAGAAGCTTTGGCAATGAGTTTTTCCTGCTTCAGCATCAGACATTTTAGTGTGGGTTGAGGTAGAGTGTGCTAGTTGTTTGTTCACATTCCATATTTTTTGTGATAGTGAGGCCTCCATATTTGTTCAATGTATGCATCTCTCTCAAAAAAAATTCTTGTTAATTCAAGCGTTCATTATAGGTGCGCGTAAGGCAGATGCTGCATAAGAATGCCAAGTAATAGGAGGCTGGCAACAGGAGGAGGAAAAACGGTAGATGACCTTCCATTTTGGTCCAGTGATTCTGTGACTTAATTAGGATTACACTGAGTATTATACATAGTTAATGAGATAGTTAATGGGCTGTACTGTGGAGCAGTGCAGCTATGCAGATGTTTTATATAAACAAAGTGAGGTAAGTTGGATTTAGTTAGTATGGGTACACTGCCTTACTAAGAAAAAAATAAAATAATCTGGGTTAAGTTGGCACTATGATGATGGACTGTGCATATTCCCCAAGCAGGTGTAGTGTGAGAGTTTTATGGAGCGACTGTGAGCTGCTTTGGGCAGTGTAGTGCAGCTGTGGGTTACTTGGAGGGCACTGTAGGGAAGAAGTGGGTTGCTAGAGGATACATAGTGTATAGTACAGCTGCACTTCGGTCTGTCACTGTTCTCACTAATAGACTTAAGGAAAGATTACTGGTGGTAAGCTCAAGATGCCTGTACCTAAACAGTGCATCTTTCAAAAACACTGTGCTAAGTGCAGCACTGCAAATTCAAGCACTTTATAGCAGCACTGATAAAAGCTGAAAATTTCAAACAAGCACACTGGCTTAGTAGCAAACTATACTCTTAAAGTTCCATACAGGACAGTAACACCCTGATATCCGTGATCTCCCTGCAGGTCACATGTAGTACTTTGTGAGACATAACTAAACAGAATCAGCATCTTAGGCGCCACAGCTATGTCTCTGTGAAATGGTGTATTAATCACAGCACTGCATTCACACAGTGTAGCCACGTGCACAGAGAGATGTCTCTGAGCACCCTCTGTTGGGAGTTAGGAAAGCACCATATCTCTTCATTACAGTACTATGCAAATATCACAAGTCCCGCAGTTGTTATAAGTGTGCAAACATTTCTGAATTGCATGTTGCTGTGGAATGTGTGGTCTGTATAGCAGGGAGAGCAGAAATTGTGTAGGTATAGGGCAGCAATAGTTTGAACAGTTGTTGATGTTGAGTTTGAACAGTAAAGGGACAAAACCAGTGTAGAACAACTGAGATTGCTGACTACATGTATGGGTTTTAACAATGTATGTCATTATAGCCAGTGTGCCACTGGGTGTACAAAGTGTTCCAATAGAAAAATTTGTGTAAAACATGTAGGGACTAGACTTAGCTGGGAAAACACCTAGGCAGGAGACAACCTTTCTGTTGTGAACTGAATGTCTAATTTCAGATATCAGTTGTGTGAGTGTCCAATAGTTTAAGCTACAACAAGATCGCTGAGGATTACTTTGACCTGGTTCAGAAAGCTGCTGCTAGCTTCAAGTGTGGACCCAAACACTCTACCTTACGCACCTCACAAACCGTGGAACAAATTGTCATGGAAGTTATAAAAAAAAAAAAGGCATCCTTCAGACAGTGGACCCAACCCAGTTTATGTCAAGGAAAGGTCATGCCTGCCAAATGTGGTGAAACTAGAGCTCATCAAGACAGTGGATTACAGGAAAATGATGCATACCACCTGCTTGGACCTGGCTAAGTCATTCGGTACAATACTGCATTCTGGCATAGTTGACAAACTCAACAAGGTGTGCATAAACCCCCTACCTAACTAACTGGATTGCCAGCTGGGTCATAGAAAGGACCCAAGAAGTCAGGATAGGTAAGTCCACCTTCACTAAGAGACCGGCCACCAGAGGGGGGTACCTCAGGGGTCCATGGTGGGATACTTCTGTCTGGTATCTACTTCTCAGGGGTAAAAGCTAATGTAAAGGGCTTTTGGTTGACAAAGTTCACATATAAATGCAGTGTGGAAGCTGTCATAATTCTCCCCATGACACAAGTATCTGTCTTACAAGAAGGTCTAACAGACATATGACTGTTGCCAAAGCCACAGATTAAAACTTATTGCTAAGAAATGCATTATAGTGCCTTTTGAGAAAACTGCACAACAGGCTCTAACTACTCCATCTATAAGAAACCCCTCAGATTTGACCAAGTAGTCAGGGATCTGGGAACATATGTAGATAGTAATCCAGCCTTTGTCCAACATGTGGCCAGGGTAGTAAGAAAATCATTTAATGTCACCTAACTTATAAGTAAGGGCAAGGAATCCAGGTCCAAGGAAGTCATAGTGCCACTTTTTCGTACCCATTCCTTTGGCATGTACCTGACCAGACATATGCAACAGTTGGAATGTCCACAAAGGTTCCTTGCCAGGAGAATCCAGGGTGTAAACACATCGCAAACCAACAAAGATAAACCACAGGCCACAGAGACTCCGACAGGGCAACCAGTAAACAAGCACTGTACACCAAACGATGCAAAAAACAATAGATTAGCATCTTTGTTTATTAAGTATGAACTTAATCAGATAAAACACAATGTTTGAACTCTGTTTAAATAACCAAAGGTGTACTAGATCACATGATTACTGAGCTCCAAGCAAGGCAAAAAATTTAGTGACAAAACCACTTTTTAAGAGTAAAACAAAATAAGGGTAAAAATGTCAAGTTAAAACAAACTACCTCTCCAAAGCATTCAGTCTTAATAAACATGAAGTAGAAATAAAATCATTAAACCCTAGCAAGCTACCAACATTTAATTTCAGTTGCCAGTACAGCTCGCGTTTCTCCAAAAGTAGCTGCCAAGGGTCACAGCGCAACTCAGTTGGCATCCCTCTCTATAACTACAAATTTAAACCTGAACGGGAAAATGCTGATGTGTTTAGCTAAAGCATTACTTACATTCTTATTTTTGATGTCATTATTGTGAGTAATAAACCCCACATTACTTTTTTAAAAAAGGACAAGATTTTAAGTACTTGGTTGAGCATTTTGGTACTAACAATAGGAAAAATGTTTTCACACATTTTAAAATGCCTAAGTGTGGGAGCTAGTCTATGTGTAAATGTATTCTTTGCAGTGAACAGTTTATAATAAATGGTTTTAAGTTTAAGATGAAAGAAACGTGTAACTGCTCCACTAGGGCTGGTGTTTATGCTGCTTTGTGTGAATGCTGTCTAGCCTATTATACAGGTAAGACTGAACACCATTTTAAAGATCGTATTTGAGAACACAATAATGACATCAGAAATAAGAAAGTAATGCTTTAGCTAAACACATTGGTGGTTTTCTTGATCACATGTTTAAATTTGTAGTTAGAGAGGGATGCCAATTGATTTGCTCCGTGGCCCTTGGCAGCTACTTTTGAAGAAATTAGTTGCATTGGCAACTGCAATTAAAAGCTGGCAGCTGGCAAAGACTTAATGATTTTTTCTATTTCATGTTTATTAAAACTGAACGCTTTGTAGAGGTAGTTTGTTTCAAATTGACATTTTTACCCTTCTTTAAAATAATAATAAAAAAAAAGTAGTTTTATCACTTTAAATTTGTTGCTTTGCTTGGACCTCATCAATCGTGATCTAGTACCTTTGTTTTTTTAAGTGTGTTCAAACACTGTGTTTTATCTGATGAAGTTTATAGTTAATAAATGAAAGCGCTACTCTGTTGATCTGATTTTATCAGTCTTCATTCATTCTTGACAAATGAGACTTTGTTCTGATCCTCGGAACCAGCTGGGCCATTATACAGCTCGCACCAGCCAAAAATCTCTCGAGCTAAGACTCTACCCGTAATGCCTCTCCCTTCATTACCCCAGATCTCTTTTGCTGCTCTGTCAGAAAGAAGCATGAGCCATTGCTCTCAGCTAAGTCCTTAAATGTTTTTAAGCTAATCCTTGCTGTCTATATATCTTGTATCTCTATATAATTGTTTTCAGCTGTGTGTTTGAATACTGCACCCCATACCTTTGGTAATCTCCATTACCCTTGTTGGTAACTCCGTCTCCTGCCTTTCTTACCTCTTGCGGTAATTCTTAGGACCATTGATGGTACGTCTCTTTCTGTCTCCCTTATATTTTTTTGGTATTCTCCACTACCATCGTTGGTAGACCTTCCATCTATCCTGTGTGTGGGCATGTGTGTATTTAGTGTTTATCACATTTTAGCGAATTATTAAAATGGCAGAAAAACATAAAGGCACTAATGGATTCAAACAGTGCCAAGACTGTGGAAGATGCCCAATTCAGATGGGCATCTTTCGTGTGTTTATTGTCTAGGAGTGCCACATCTTGACCTAAATTGTGACCTCTACCAGGCCTTGGTCAAGCGTCAAAATATACTCATTTTAAAGGGCTTGTTGAAAACTTTGTGAAGCTTTGTCCAAGTCTGATTCCCCTCAGAAATCAGACCTTTCCAAAAAGAAGAGCCACTCTGTACCTTTGTCTCCCACGGCACCAGTGGCCCAAAAACATAAGGCTGCAGATGTTCTTCGTGTTTCACTGTTGCAGTCATCACACTTGGGTTATCTGCCTGCCGGCCTGAATTCCAGAGTCTTGGGATTTCTGCTTCAGATGCTGTCTCTTCTTCCATGACGTCAGGTCGTCAGGGGTATAAAACAGGCAGCCGACGCCATTACATCAGTCTTTCTTGCCGAGTAGCCCGAAGCAGCAGTTCGCAAGTACCGGTTGGCCGCTACCTGAAATTTTCGTTTTTCGAGTTTCAAACCTGAAGTCTTCTAAAGCTAAGTACCCCATTGGGGATCATTTTTTCGTGTTATAACCAATGTCAGAAAAAGTTAACAATTGTCTTGCCTGTGGAAAGCAAATACTTCACAGAGATTTTCATTCTTACTGCATCGCCTGTTTAGGCCCAGACCATGACATACCTCACTGTCGGTTTTGTGCCTTGTTTAAACGCCTGAGCCATTCATCGTTGGGCTATCTTTGTCGCTAAAATCTTTCGCTCTCGTTCTCCGTATTCCTAAATGGCTTCAATAAGCCATTAGGCTACCGATCTTCCAAAAAAAACATAAAGATAAAGACAATCAGACCGCATATGTCCAAAACTGCCGACGACGCTTCCGTTAAGCTAGTCGCCAGTCCGCCGGTACTCAGTGAGTTGCCTTTGCAGCCCCTGATGCCTGCTTCTACAGATTTGCAGGCCTCTGCTGAGACCCATTCGGAGTCCAGTATGCCGCAAGATGCTTCTTCGACTATGGAACCTGCGGATGTCTCTACTTTGGATGGGTCCGGAGCCGCTGTGCAGGCACTGGCGTCTGAGGATGTTTTCCACCCTACCGATGTTCGAATTAAACAGACAACTTCATTTTTAGCTAAAACTACAGAGTTTCTTAGGCCCTGAGTACGCACTATGTCTAGAAAACCGACGACCAAAGCGCATGCTCAAGCTCCCAGGCCACAAAAACAAATGCTTAGAATGAAGATCTTATTACCCTAATTAGGGGAAGCCAGCCTTCCCTTGCTAAGAGAGAAAGAATTTGAGTTTCATTCTGATTCTACAGACCAGGAGTCCGATGACTATGACCCTTCTGATTGTCAGGACATGCCCTTATCAACCTATGAGGATTCAGATGCAGAATAATCCATTCCCTCTGCCTCCCCAACAGAGGATTTTTTTTCTTTTGGTGAAACCTTGCATACTTAAGGGAGTACACTCAGTCCAAAAAGAGACTCGGAGAATTTTTAGAGTTGCCTCAGCACAGGTCTCTAGCTATACCCCCTGTCCTGGATGTTGTAGATTATGTTTTCATGGAATCCAGTCTTACTATAGACACTTTACCCCCCCGGCCCCTAGAAAACCTGACCGGTACTACAGAGTACCTAATTCTCACAAATTTCTCTTCAAGAATCCTACTGTGGATCCAGAGACCATTTCCCAGGAAGCTAAAGGTATTAAGGCTACTACAGCCCAAAACCCTGTCCCTTTAGGCAGGGATTCCAGAGCTTTAGACAGATAGGGTAAGAAGGTATATACCAGTGCAACTCTTGCCATCAGGGCATTGAATTGCCACTTTCATATGTTGAAGTACCAGCAACATATTATGGAACTAATTAAACGAAAAATGGGGTTACTTCCAGATTGTGCAGAAAATAAAGATTTACAAGAGTTAATGCATTCTGCAAACCAAGTTAGTAAGCATACTTTGCAGTGTGACTTTGATGCCCTAGAAGCTTCTTGCAGGGCTGCAGTCACTGGGTCTGTACTGAGAAGGCACGCTTGGCTGAAGGAACAGACATTGCCAGATCATGTCAAATCAAAATTACTAGATGCTCCTTTAAATAAGGGCTGTTTCTTTGGCACCAAAGCAGAAGATGTTCTTAAAAAGATGGAAGAAAAATCTAAATCTATGCAAACTGTTAAAGAATTCTTACAAGTGCAGCCACCTAGATTCAGTAGGCATTGGCTTTCTAAAAACTGGTCCTTTCCAGCCCCTCCCAGGCCTTCAGTCCAAACCCAGGGGCCCCTAAACAGGCCACCCAGACTACAGTCTCAGGGTATACAGAGACCTAAACAGTGGAGTGCTCCCACCTCAAAAACAGGGAGTAGTAAGCTGCCCCCTTATGGAAAAAGCTCACAATGACTTTTCAATTATCCTTCCCAGCCCTGCCCAATTACTTGTGCCCCTAGGAGGAAAACTTGCCCTTCATGCAAAAAATGGATGTCCATTACTCAGGACTGGTGGGTCCTAAACATTGTATCCCAGGGGTACAGATTCTACTTCCATTCACTGCTAACCCCAAGCGGGTTTCCAGACCTTACTCCAAACCAGTGGGCAGAGGCTCAAAAGCGAGTACTTTCCCTGCTCAATATCAGAGCTATTCATCCTGTTCCAGTAGAACAAAGGGGGCGTGATTTCTACCGACTTTTCCTGGTGCCCAGAAAAGAGGGCTCTTGGCACCCAATCCTGGATCTATTCTCAACACCTTTTTGGTGTTCCCAAAATTTAAAATGCTTTACCCTGCAACAGCTTCTCCCTATGCTAGCCAAGGATGCCTGGTTAGTCACTCTAGACTTAAAAAAAGCTTATCTGCACATCCCCATAAGGGAGTCATGCAGGAAATAGCTACGCTTCAGGGCAGGCTCTATGCACTATCAGTTCTCTGCACTTCCCTTTGGCTTATCTACTGCGCCAAGAATATTCACAAAGTGCCTGGCTCCAGCCACTGCATATTGCAGGCAGAGAAATATCCAAGTTTTCCCATACTTGGACGATTGCCTTATTCAGGCAGACAGAAATTACTACTTCAACACCTGGCATTTATAAAAAAGCTTTCTCATTTCATTGGGGTACACCATCAACGAAAAGAAATCACAACTGGTGCACAGTCAAAAGATTGTATTCCTGGGAGCAAGCTTGGACACAACTTCCCAGATGGCATTTCTCACACCAGAAAAACAGGTCTGTTCTGTCTGACCAACTACTTCAAACAAATGGCCACCAGAACTCTATCTGCAAGGAAAATACTGCAAGCCCTAGGGTTCATGGCCTCATGTATTCTGCTAATTCCATATACAAGACTGCATATGAGGAAACTTCAATGGTACTTAAAAAGCCTTTGGTGCCAACATTCTCAGGGCCTGGAAACAATCATCCCAATCATACCTTGTCTAAGGGCACAGTTCCTTTGGTGGGCAGAAGCATGTAACCACAACAAGGGACTGCTTTTCACTCAACCCCTCGCTGCCCAAACCCTGACAACAGATGCATCAGAATATGCATGGGGCGCACATGGCAGGCAAATGCATTCAGGGCCACTGGAGCCCAAGCCACACAGAGCCCTATCCTTCTCCTCCATTAAGATTCATGCCTCTGCCATGTCAGCTCATTATAATACTGAGCCACCTCTATTTTCTCACCCTCTCACCAAACGGTTCCTGAGAGGGACTAACAACTTAAGACCCCCTATATGAGCACCCACCCCTGCCTGAGACCTTAACTTTATACTGGAAAAGCTCACGCTTCCTCCTTTTGAACCTGCTGCTTCAGCAGAGTTAAAATTTCTCTCTTTGAAAACAGATTTGCTTTTAGCCATAACTTCAGCAAGAAGAGTGTCTGAGTTACAAGTGCTAATGGCTGTGGAGCTCTTCATTATTTTCCATGCTGACAAGGTTTCCCTCAGGACTAACCCGTGCTTTATGCCTAAGGTGGTGTCCAGAGTGGCTCTAAACCAATCCATCCATTTGCCAACCTTCTTCCCTAATCGTCAGAATAAAGGGGAAAGGATCCTGCACTCCTTGGACGTGCACAGATAGCTCAGGTTCTACCTTAACAGGACTAAACATTTCAGAAAATCTGACCAGCTGCTGGTCAGCTTGCTACAGGGACAGAGGGCAAGGCCATTTCAAAACAAACCATTTCCAAATGGATAGCACACTGCATCCATTTCTGCTACAAGCACCATAGAAAACCTACCCACAGGGGATCAGACTACATTCCACTAAGGCTACCTCCATCCCTACAGCATTTCTCAGGGGAGTCCCTACCAGGGACATTCTGGAGGCTGCAACCTGGAGTTCTGTACACACCTTCACCAAGCATTGCCACTTATATTTTCTCTAAATCCTACAGCAGTTTTGCAAGGCTTGCTAGCCAGCCCTAACACTTCTTGACTGCCTCCACCCTTCCTCAGCTTTGGGAATCAACTCAGGTGTGATGACTGCAACAGTGAAACACTAAGAACATAGTACAGTTGTGTACACTTACCATAAATGTAGATGTTCGAGTGTATTCACTGTTGCAGTCCTGGTTTCCCTCCTTTCAGGCCCCTGGTTTTCTCCATCCTTTCTACCTCTCCTCTCTTTGGCCATTTTTACTGGCAGTGGTACTTATATTTTACTGGTGGTGTTCCCCACCATATACTAGCTTCCTGTTTGGGGGCTCCTGACATTTGGGGCAAGAAAAACTGATGTAATGGCATCTGCTGCCTGTTTTATACCCCTGACAACCTGACGTCATGGAAGAAGTGACAGCATCCGACGCAGAAATCCCAAGACTCTGGTATTCGGGCCGACTGAGGGCTACCTGCAGGCAGATAACCAGTGTGTGATGACTGCAACAGTGAATACACTAACATCTACATTTATGGTAAGTGTACACAACTGTACTTTCCGACTACCTCCTCTGAATCGAAAGTAAAGGTACTGAAGCTACAAACCCAAGAATCCTGGGCATCGACTACTGCTACTACGGTCCTTTCAGCTTGCATCTTTGCTTTCCGGCTCTGTGACAACTTCTCCAACAGTGCCTCGGCAGGCTTTCCCCACCCCCTTGGTGCCAAAACCAGATCAGATTCTCCACAGGATGAGGTATTCCCCTTCCATAGACCCCTTTGTGGACTACCTGGCCATTCCCTTTCTGGACCAGCCTCCTTCGGAATTATCCGTTCGATCCTCCAGGAGTCTGTCCAAGGTAAACATCGTGAGATTAGTGGATCAACTGTTGGCATCCAGAAGTATTCCTGCCCCTTCTCAGGCCCCTCTCCCACTTGGAGTTGGGGTATCATCTCCAAGGACTCCTGTACTATTTCTTCCTCCTCTAATTTCCACCGGAGTTTGAGCCCAGCACTTCGATTCCCCCAGTACCAGCTGATGTTCTTGGTGTTTTACTGTTGCAGTCATCACTTGTGGGTTATCCCTGCTAGGTAGCCCTCTGTGAGCGTGAATACCAGAGTAAAGCTTTACTCCTGCGCCATTACATCAGTCTTTCTTGCCGTAGAGCCCGAAGCAAAAAAAGTTTGCGTGTGTGCCAGGACGATTGTTGTGAGAGTGGAAGTTGCCTCTGAAAATGACTAAAGTTGAGTACCCTGTTGGGGATCTGTTTCTTGCACTAAGCGATGTCCGAAAGTCAGTAATTCTCTTCGCTATGGAAAACAAATACCACACAGAGACTTCCATACCGTGTGCTTTACTTGTCTAGGCCCAGACCACGATGTCTCCCGTTGCCTGTTCTGCACACTTTTCAATTCTAGGACAATTCGCCATAGTGCTGAATTTGTAGCCAGGCATTTCCAAAGTAGTTACTTGCATTACGAAATGGCGTCCGTCGGTCAACAGTCTGTGGATATTCCCAAAAAATGAAAAGAAAAAGAAGGGGACAGACCACACAAACTTAAGCTTTCTGATGACCTGTCCCAGAAGCAAGTCGTTAGTTCTCAGGAATTCAGTGAGGCGCTTTCACAGCCTCTGATGTCTGACTCGTTTCCTTCGCAGGCCTCTACCGAGACCCTTTTGGAGTCCGGAATGCCACCTGGGAATGCTTCATCATCCGATCCCTCAGTTGTCTCCGCTACGGTTGGGTCCGGAGCTGCTATGCAAGCAACGGCTTCCAAGGAGGTTCTTCCCACAGCTGGTTCAAGGCAAAAAACAGCGTCTTTGCCTCCCAACTGCTGCACCCCAATAGCAAATGGATTTACTAAAGTCTAAAAGCAAGACTAGAAGCCAGTCTGTAGTTGCCATCTTACTCCTCCTCCTCCTCCACCACCTCAGACGCAGATTTTCTTCGTGTTTCACTGTTCCAGTCATTACATTTGGGTAATCTGCTGGCAGGTTGCTCTCAGTCGGCCTGATTAACAAAGTCTTGGGTCCTGCGTCGGTTGCTGTCCCTTCTTCCATGACGTCAGGTCTTCAGGGGTATAAAACATGCAGCCGACGCCATTTTTATCAGTCTTTCTTGCCACACGGTGCTCAAAGCAGTTCACAAGTGCCGGTCGGCCGACTTCTGAAATTTTCGTTTTCGAGTTTCAGAACCGAAGTCTTCAATCTAAAGCTAACTACCCCTTTGGGGAAACTTTTTCTTACTCCTTACCGATGTCAGTAAAAGTTAATAATTGTATTTCTTGTGGGAAGCAAATACCTCATAAGGATTTTCATTTGTACTGTATTCCTTGCCTAGGCCCTGACCATAACGTGCCTTGCTGTCAGTTTTGTGCTAAATTTAATCAACGCACTATTAAGCGTCTGTATATTTTTACATCTAAATATTTTGGCTCAAGATTCAACTATCCATAAATGTCGTCGGTTAGCAATCCGACTAACGGAATACACAAAAAACGCAAAGAAAAAGACAGAGACAGACCGTCGAGTTCCAAAACCAATGACGAAGCTTCTCCTAAGCCAGTCGCCGGTACTCAGTGTGACACTTTCGCAGCCCCTGATACCCGCTACTTTTGATTCGCATGCCTCTACTGAGACCCATTTGGAGTCTGGTATGCCGCGTGACACTTTAAGTATTGAACCTGCGGATGTCTCTACCTTAAATGGGTCCGGAGCCGCTGAGCAGGCACCGGCTTCTGAGGGTGTTTTCAGGCCTAAAGATTTGTATATTAAATCGACGCCGTCTTCAAAACCTAGGCCAAAATCAACTTCAGTGTCTAAAAAAGTGACACTTGGGCCATGTGCACAGGCCCCTATGCCTAAAAAACAAATGATCAAAATGGCTGAGGATTTAATTACCTTGATTAGGGGTCCCCATTCCCCTCCTGCTAAGAGGCCTAGGTAAGGCACTGACTATGGATCATCAGATCAGGTTTCTATTTCTTTTGATTCCTCTTCTGATCAGGAATTATCTATTCCACCTTATGAGGAACTCTGATGCAGAAGATTCCATCCCTTCTGCTTCTCCTCCTGAGGATTTTTCTTTTGGAGAAACTTTGCATACCTTAAGGGAACACTTTCACTTGAAGAGTCAGGATTTCTCAGAATCTAAAAAGAGGCTTAGGGATTTCCTTCCTCTTCCTCAGCGTAGGCCTTTGGCTGTACCTCCTGTTCTAGACATTGTTGATGATGTTTTCTCAGAATCCATGGCTCCTGATTCCCTGCCTCCAGCTCCTAGTAAGCCAGACAGATATTACAGGGTTCCTGACTCCCACAAATTCCTTTTTAAAAACCCTACTGCTGACCCTGAAACCATTTCTCAGGGTCCCAAGGGCGTTAAGGCTTCTACTGCTAAGAATCCCACCCCTTCTGATAGAGACTCCAGGGTGCTGGATAGATGGGGTAAGAAGGTTTACACTTCTGCAACCTTGGCTTCAGGGCTTTAACCTGTCAATTTCATATGTGTAAATATCAGCAGCATGTCATGGGTTTACTTAAACAGAAAATGTTGATTTCTGACTGTGTGGAAAATAGAGTTGCAGGATTTATTGCATTCAGCTGAACAAGTTGGAAAGCATACTTTGCAATGTGGTTTTGATTCCTTGGAGGCCTCTTGCAGGGCCCGCTCTAACTGGATCTGTGATAAGAAGGCATGCTTGCCTCAAGGAGCAAAATCTGCCTGATCATGTTAAAGCAAAATTGTTGGATGCTCCTTTACAACAGGACAGTCTATTTGGTAATAAGGCAGAAGAAGTTTTGAAAAAGATGGAATATAAAGGGAAATCTATGCAAACTGTTAAAGATTTCCTGCAAGTGCAGCCGCCCAGGTTCAGTAGGCACTGGCCTACAAAGAATTGGTCCTTTCCAGTACCCACCAGAGCCACTCCGGTCAAACCCAAACACTCCAAAGGCTCCAGGTTTCAGTCACAAGGAACTTGCAGAACAAAGCAATATGGTGCCTCCACCTCCAAATCTGGAAGTAAGGCACCTCTCTACGGTAAACAGTCTCAATTACTTTCCTCTGCCATCACCAAGCACTTATCTTTTGGCAGCCCCTTTGGGGGGAAAACTGGCACTTCATGCACAAAATTGGCATCTAATTACCCAGGACAAGTGGGTTTTAAATATGGTATCCCAGGGATACAGATTTCATTTCCACATGTTGCCAATCCCAAATGGATGGCCAGATCTGCCTCCAAGTCAGTGGACAGAGGCCCAGAAACAAGTTATGTCCCTCATGAATATGGGGGCTATTCAGCCAGTACCAGAAAAGGAAAAGGGACAAGGATGTCCTTCAAGAATGCAACTGCAGTCATAACATATGGGTTGTCCTGCCTCAGGCAGCCCTCGGTCGGCCGGATTCCAAAGTCTGGGTCCGACGTCGGCTGATGTCGCATTTCTCTCCGACGTCAGAGCGGCTGGAGTACATAAGCATCAGCCGACGCCATCTTCTTCAGTCTTTCTCCTGTATTCTTCGAAACCGAAGTCATCAAAAAAGCCAAGTACCCCATTGGGGACCTTTTCTTGCCTCAGCCGATGTCAGAAATTACTGAAAAAGTAATTGTTTGTCTTGTGGTAAACAAATACCTCATAAGGATTTCCACTCTTACTGCCTCCCTTGCCTTGGCCCAGACCACGACGTCTCGGCCTGTGCCGCCTGTGTTCGCTTTAACAAGCGCACTCTCAGGCGCCAGGCGGAGTTCGCTGAAGACTTTTTCGGCGATAAATTTGATTATACAATGCCGTCGGAACATCCGACAACGCAGACTCCTAAGAAATGAAAAGACCGGGACCGACATCCTCGGCCCACGTCTTCCACCGACACCACGCCAAAACTAACCGCGAGTGCTCCGGTTCCCTCTGAGGCCTCCCATGTCCATGTCTATCAAGGCCTACACACGTGCCAAAGCAGCCAGCAAGTCCAAGCATCTTTCAGCCTACTCCTGAAACTCAAATCATGGCTATGGCCGCAGATTTAATTTCCCTGATCAGAGGTTCCCAGACCCATCCTGAGAGAGGATCCCAGCCTCCTCCTGAGGCCCAGGGTTGAACCCTCTGACCCTCTTCCCACAGATGAAGATTCTGAGGACTCTGTTCATTCCGAAAGCCAGAAAGAGCCCTTCCAGACCTATGAGGATTCAGATGCAGAGGACTCCATTCCCTCGGCTTCTCCTCCTGAGGATATGTCTTTTGGGGAAGTTCTGCATTCCATGAGGGAGCATTTTAAGTGGCAAGGCCAGGAATATTCAGATTCCAGAAAGCGCCTTCGGACCTTCCTTAAAAAGCCCCAACACAGACCCTTAGCTATACCTCCTGTTCTTGATGTTTTGGATGATTTATACTCTGACTCCAGTGTTACCCCTGATAACTCTTCCTCCTGTCAAGCCTGACAGATACTATAGGGTCCCAGAAACCCATTCTCATTTCTTTAGGGCCCATGCTGTTGATTTAGAAACAATTTCCCAGGGGCCTAAAGGGGTTTCAGCTACCACCTCCAAAAACCCTTTGCCCTCCGACAGGGAAGCAAGGTCCTTAGAGAGAGATGGGGGAAGAAGGTCTACACCTCCACTACTTTATCTATGAGAGCTCTCAATTGTCTCTTTCACATGTTTCAATATCAGGATTTCCTGTTAGATGATTTACAGAAAAGATTGGCCTCCCCTGAACCTTTAGATAGGAAGTCTTTGCAGGAGGCTGTACACAATTCTCAGCAAGTTAGCAATCATTTTCTACAGTGTGGATATGATGCATTGGAAGCTTCATGTAGGGCAGCTATGACAGGGGCGGTCATTCGTAGATATGCATGGTTAAAAGATCAACCTTTACCAGATCTTGTTAAGGCAAAGCTTCTTGATGCACCCTTGGAAAAGAACAAGCTTTTTGGTGCTAATGCTAAAGATGTGTTAAAGTCCATTGAGGAAAAAGCCAAGTCAGTTCAGACAGTCAAAGATTTCCTCCAGGTTCAGCCACCCAGATTCAGCAGGAACTGGCCTTCTAAAAACTGATCCTTTCCTAATCCTGAAAGATTTCAAAGGGGCAAAAACAGGCGTGCCCGAGGAAGAGGCCAATACAGAGGATCCTACAGGGGACGACAATGGCAACCATCAAACCAAAGAAGTGACACAGGGGTTTCTCCCGCCCCAAAGGGACAATCTCAATGACTTTTCTCTAGTTCCGCTGACCAAGGAGCAAGCAGAAGCTCCTTTGGGCGGAAAATTATCTCTGTTTACAAAAAATTGGCACAAACTGACAAAGGACACATGGATTTTGGACATCATAGACCACGGTTACAGGTTCCATTTTCATACCTTGCCAAGAAAACTGGGCATGCCAAACCTTCCACAAAATCAGAGGGCAGAGGCTATCAAGCAAATTTCTCTGCTTGCTCAGATCAAAGCAATAGAAAAAGTTCCACAACAAGAACAAGGTCAGGGGTTTTACTCAAGACTGTTCCTTGTTCCAAGAAAAGAAACTCAATGGAGACCAATACTGGACTTGTCCCCTTTAAACACTTTTCTCATAGTACCAAAGTTCAAAATGCTGACTCTACAGCAACTCCTTCCCATGCTGGGCAAAGGGTCTTGGCTGATTACTCTGAACCTCAAGGAGGCATACCTGCATGTCTCTATCAGACACAGCTGCAGAAGATACCTCAGATTTCTTGCAGGGCCAGAGCATTATCAATTCTCAGCATTGCCATTTGGCTTATCTACTGCTCCCAGAGTATTCACGAAATGCCTGGCTTCAGTAATTGCTCATTGCAGGCTCCAGGGGATTCAAATCTACCCATACCTGGACGATTGCCTCATACAAGCGGACGACAAACTAACTTTGACAAAAAACTTGAATTATGTCATACAGTTACTACAGGCTCTGGGATACACAGTCAACTTTCAAAAGTCAAGACTTCAGCCATCCCAGCAAATTACCTTCTTAGGTGCCAAACTAGACACAACCTCTCAAATGGCCTACCTGACAGAAGACAAGCAAAAGAAGTTAACTCATTACTTCAAAGGTTTAGCAAAGCTCACCCAGATGACTGCAAGGAGATTCCTACAGGCCCTGGGTTACATGGCATCCTGCATTCTCCTGGTTCCACTAGCAAGACTACACATGAGAAAGCTTCAATGGTACCTAAAAAGCTTATGGTCTCAACACAGCAACAACCTAGAAACAACCATACCGCTCATTCCATGTCTTCAAAAGGAATTTCTATGGTGGGCCTCAGTAAGCCAGTCAAACACAGGTATGTCATTCAAAAAACCTCAGATAACACAGACCATGACCACAGACGCCTCAGACCTTGGATAGGGGGCGCACATGGAGGGCAGATGTATTCAAGGACAATGGTCTCCAAAGGAAACACATCTGCATATCAACCAAAAAGAAATGCTGGCAGTAATGCATGCCATCGAGGCCTTCGGACAACAACTACAACCAGGCCACCTACTAATACGGACAGACAACACCACTGTGATGTGGTACATAAACAAGCAGGGGGGCACTCATTCTTACCCCCTTTGCAGACTGACAATAAATCTTTGGGAAAAATCACTGAGCCTAAACATACAGTTGCAATCCCAGTTTGTTCCAGGCAAAGACAATGTTCTGGCGGACAGTCTAAGCAGGAATTTCCTAGACCCCCACGAATGGAGGTTACATCCAGAAATCTTTATACGACTCACTTCGACATGGGGCAGGCCGGACGTAGACCTATTTGCCTCCCACCTCAATCATCACTTACAAAAGTTCTGTTCAAGGACATATCATCCACAAGCATGGAAAACAGATGCGCTCTCATTCAACTGGAGCTCCCTAAAAATCTATGCATTTCCACCTCTGCCACTGATGACCACAGTGTTACTAAAGATCAAAGCAGAGCAGCCCAAGGGGATCCTAATAGCTCCAGACTGGACAAGACAACATTGGTACCCACTACTACGGAGCATATGTCACAACAAAACGTGGGCCCTCCCCCAATGGCCCCAACTTTTGACTCAACACAACTTCAGGACAGTTCATCCCAACATCCAGACGCTACAGCTAACAGCTTGGGAGATCCCATGAATAACCTCAACCTACCTCTTTCCAAGGAAGTTCAGCGGATACTGACAGAAGCCCGCAGGCCATCCACCAGAAAGGTTTACTCAGCCAAATGGAAGAGATTCTGCATTTGGAATACCACCAAGGGCCATGATGCATCACTTTTGAGCATCCCACTCATCCTGGATTATTTGGCAGATATGCTACATAATGGACTCTCATACTCCTCTATAAAAATACATGCTTCAGCTATCTCAGCTAGATACAACACTGATCCACCTGTGTTCTCACATCCTTTGTTAAGGCAATTTCTTAGAGGAATCAAGAATATAAAGCCCCCAAGAAAGGCACCAGTACCAGCTTGGGACCTCAACTTTGTCCTAGAAAAATTGACTCTACCCCCCTTTGAGCCAGCAGCTTCTGTGGATTTACAGTTTCTTTCCTGGAAGACAGCTTTCCTGTTGGCCATTACCTCAGCAAGAAGGGTTTCGGAATTACAGGCCCTAATGGCTATACCACCATTCATAACCTTTCACAGAGACAGGGTCTCCTTACGAACCAACCCTACCTTTCTCCCAAAAGTGGTATCTAGGGTCTCTTTAAATCAAGCAATTCACCTGCCTACCTTCTTTCCCAATCCTGAAAACAAAGGGGAAAGACTGTTGCATACCTTGGACATTCACAGACAACTTCGCTACTACCTGGACAGAACCAAGACCAGTAGGAAGTCTGATCAGCTTTTTGTAGCTTACGCCCCTGGAGTACAAGGAAAAGCAGTTTCAAAACAGACAATTTCAAAATGGATTGGTCATTGCATCAGATTCTGTTATTCCTTCCATGGAAAGAGTGTGCCAGCCAATGTCAGACCACACTCCACCAGAGCTACAGCCACCTCTACAGCATTCTTAAGAGGGGTGCCTACAAAAGACATTCTAGAAGCTGCTACATGGAGCTTCGTGCATGCATTTTCCAAACACTACAACCTCCCTCTATATTCCAGATCCAGAGCAGGCTTTGCTTCGGCAGTCCTGCAGGGATTAATAGCTACACCATCCTTTTCTTAGAGCATTCCACCTCCCCCAGCTAAGCTGTGGTATTCAACCCATATGTTATGACTGCAGTTGCATTCTTGAAGGACATAGTACAGTTTTGTACCTACCATAAATGTAGATGTCCGATAGATATGCAACTGCAGTCGGGTTTTCCCTCCCTCCTTCCCCTCTATGCCTTGGGTCCACTCCACTCCGTGTTATTCTTAGCTGGGGATATCTGTTGTGGTGTATCTGTTTATTGCTTATTTATTTGGCTGGAAACCTGTTTTTGTCTTCTAATTTGATTACAGCCTTCCTTGAAGGGCACCTGGCATCTGGGGCAAGAAACACTGAAGAAGATGGCGTCAGCTGATGCTTATGTACTCCAGCCGCTCTGACGTCGGAGAGAAATGCGACATCAGCCGACGTCGGACCCAGACTTTGGAATCCGGCCGACCGAGGGCTGCCTGAGGTAGGACAACCCATATGTTATGACTGCAGTTGCATATCTATCGGACATCTACATTTATGGTAGGTACAAAACTGTACTTTTTTATTCGAGACTTTTTCTGGTACCCAGAAAAGACAAATCATGGCGTCCAATTCTGGACTTATCCATTCTAAATACATTTCTGGACATTCCAAAATTCAAGATGTTGACTCTACAACAGTTACTGCCTATGTTAGGCAAGGATGCCTGGTTGGTAACTCGAGGCTTACCTGCATATCCCAATCAGGGAATCTTGCAGAAGATATCTCCGCTTCAAAGCAGGCTATGCATTACCAGATGTTCATCGTGCATACAGCTGCAGTCATTACAGATGGGGTTATCCTGCCGTCAGGAGGGTCCTCGGTCGGCCGAATTCCAAAGTCTAGGTCCGGCGTCGGTTGTCGTCGCTTCTTCCCTGACGTCAGTGTGGCAGGGGTATAAAAGAGGCAGACAACACCATTTTCTTCAGTCTTTCTTGCCGCGCAGTACCCGAAGCAGAAGCAGTTCGCAAGTGCCGGTCGGCCAGCTCCTGAGATTTACGAAAGTATTTCAGCCGAAGTCTTCTTTAAAGCTAAGTACCCGTTAGAAACTTTTCTTGCCTCAGACCGATGTCAGACAAAGTTAATAATTGCATTTCTTGTGGGAAGCAAATACCGCATAAGGATTTCCACTCTTTCTGTATACCTTGCTTAGGGCCAGACCACGACGTCTCGGTCTGCCGTTTTTGTGCTAGGTTCAACAAGCGCAATATTAAGCATTGGGCGGAGTTCGCCCTTCATTATTTTGGCAAAAAATTTAATTATATCATGTCGTCAGATACACCGACACCAGTTTTAAGCAAAAGACGCAAAGACAAGGACCGACATCCGAGGTCTGCACCGAGTACTGAGACCACGCTTAGGCCGACTACCAGTTCTCCGGTTCTCAGCGAGGCGCCTACGCTGCCCCTGACTACCAATGAAAAGTACAGTTTTGTACCTACCATAAATGTAGATGTTCGAGGATCCACATTGCTGCAGTCCTAACTATTGGGTAGTCCGCTGTCCAGTCGGCCCGAATACCAAAGTATATGGCTGACGTCGGTCAGGGCGCATTAGACTGACGTCAGTACGTCAGGGTACTAATGCGCATGACCGACGTCATATCCTCAGTCTTTTCTTGCCCCAGATGTCAGAAGACCCTGAAAAGATAAGGCCAAAACCCAAAACCTCCAAACATACCTGCACCAAAAATATGTACAATATATACAAAATTAGCAGAAGACAACCTCACCTACACAACCACCCCTAAACACAGAGGGGAAGGAGGGAGGGTAATTGGACTGCAGCAATGTGGATCCTCGAACATCTACATTTATGGTAGGTACAAAACTGTACTATGTTCTTCATTCCACATTGCTGCAGTCCTAACTATTGGGTAGAATCCCAAAGCAGAGGTAAGGGAGGCTGGCAAATCATAAGGAAGCAGGAACTGACAACATGCCTTGCAAAATAGCTGTGGCAAAACCAGCCCTAGACTTAGAGTAGAGAGGAAGGTGATAATGCTTAGAGAAAGTATGCACTGAACTCCAAGTAGCTGCCTCCAAAATATCCTTAGTTGCCACCCCTTAGAAATGCTGTTGAAGTGGCAGTAGCCCTAGTGGAATGAGGCCTAATCCCAGCTGGAATCTCCTTGCCATGATGGGAATAACAAAATGCAATGCAACACCCAATCCACCTAGAAATAGTTTGTTTTGACACAGGCTTGCCCTGTGAACTCAAAGCAAAAGAAACAAACAACTGCTGAGACTGCCTAAAATCCTTAGTCCTGCTCAAATAATAACGCAATTGCCTGTGTACATCTAAAGTGTGCAAAATCTTTTCCCCTTTATTTTGGGGTTCTGCATAAAAAGTAGGCAAATGAATAGTTTGGTTTAAAGCCACACTAGAAACCACCTTAGGCATAAAGGAAGGATTAGTACGTAAAGATACCCTATCCTTATGAAAAATCAAAAAAGGCTCCACTGCCATAAGGGCCTGCAACTCAGAAACCCTTCTTGCAGAAGTAATGGCCAACAAAAAGCAGTCTTCCATGACAAGTATTTCAATTCAGCAGTAGCCAGGCTCAAAAGGTTGTAGAGTAAGTTTCTCCAACACAAAATTGAGATCCCAAGCAGGAGTAGGAGCTCTCGTGGGGTCTTATATTCTTTGCCCCTCTAAGAAATTGCTTGAACAAAGGATGCGAAAACAATGGTGGGTCACAATCATAGTGAGCTGAAATTGCTGCAGCATGAATCTTAATGGAAGAGAAAGACAAACCTTTGTCCAATAACTCAGTAAGATATTGAAGAGCCACACTCAAATTAGGCTCAGAAATCTCCAAATTGTTTGCTGCACTCCAAAATAAAAATCTCTTCCATTTTTCTGGGTACACTTTCCTTGTACTAGGTCTTCTGGCTTCCATAATCACATTTAAAACTTGTTGAGGAAGTTGAGACCTGCTGTCTTTCAAAACAGAATATGCCAGGCTGTTAGATGAAGAGAGTGAAGCTTGACATTGAGCAGATGACCGTCCCTCTGAGACAACAGGTGTGGAATCAAAGGTAAAGGCCATGGAGGCTTCCTTACCAGACTCCTCAGTAATGGGTACCAGTGCTGCCGAGGCCAATCTGGAGCTATTAAAATCATCCTTGGCTTGTCTTGTCTGACCTTTAGAAGCACCTTTGGAAGAAGAGGCAGAGGTGGAAACGCATACACATGAAGATTTTTCCAACTGAAAGAAAGAGCATCCACTTTCCAAGCTGTGTGATGAAACCTCTTTGTGCAAAACTTTGGCAGCTGGTGGTTTAGTGGAGAAGCGAACAGATCTATGTCTGGAGTTCCCCATGACACTGTCAATTTTGAAATACATGAAGATCCAGTTTCCACTCGTGGGGATCCATGATTTGTCTGCTTAACACATCTGCTAAGGAGTTCTGTGCTCCGGCAGAAACCTTGCCTGAAGAGTTAGTTGCAAGCTGAGCGCAGTCTCCCATAAAATCATTGCTTGCCTGCACAATGGGTAAGAATGTGTTCCCCCTTGTTTGTTGATGTACCACATGACAGTTGTGTTGTCTGTTAGAATCAACACCTGCCCTGGAAGAAGCAATTCCTTGAAAGCCATTAATGCAAACTGGACTGCTAACATCTCTTTCATGTTGATATGTAGATGCTGTAGTCTGGCAGGCCACTTGTCTTGTATCCACTTTCCATTTAGATGAGCTCCCCAAGCAATGTCTGAGGCATCTGTCGTTAGAATCTGACTCGCCTCTGGCCGGGTCACAGAGAGTCCCTTGTTTAGGTGACATTCCTGAGCCCACCACAAAAATTCCTTTTGAATGCAAGGTATTATTTGAATGACAGTGTCCAAATCCTGGCAGTGCTGTGTCCATACATTTTTGAGATACCATTGCAGCTTCCTCATATGCAGTTTGGCATTGGGAAGCACCAGAATACAAGATGCCATGAACCCTAAGGCTTGAAGGACTGTCCTTGCAGTCAGCCCGGACTGAAGAGATAGGTGATGGAAGTAATTGGAAAGATTCTTTTGTTTGTCTGGGGTTAAAAAGGCCATCTGGGCTGCTGTATTCAGTCTCACACCCAGAAAGCACATGTCTTGAGAGGGTACTAGACTGGACTTTATTTCGTTCACAGAATACCCTAGGCATCTTAGCACTGCTATGACATATTCCAAATGCTGTAGAAGATCTTCCTTTTCTTGAGCCAGAATCAGGCAATCGTCCAAGTAAGGATAGATTTGAATTCCTTTTAGCCTGAAGTAAGCTATCACTGGAGCCAGAACCTTTGTGAATACTCTGGGCGCAGTAGATAAGCCAAAGGGCAATGCAGAGAACTGATAATGAGAATTTCCAGCTCGAAAACGCAGATACTTCCTGCAAGTTAGTCTTACAGGCACATGAAGGTAAGCTTCCTTGAGATCTAAAGTTACCATCCAGTGATCTTTGCCCAGCAGAGGTAAAAGCTGTTGTAACGTCAACATTTTGAACTTGGGAATGTCCAGATAAGTGTTGAGGATAGATAAATCCAAAATTGGTCTCCACGTGTTCCCCTTCTTCGGTACTAGGAACAGGCGAGAATAAAATCCTAGGCCTCTTTCTGGTACAGGAACTGGCTGAATGGCCCATATTTGGAGCAACAGAGAAATTTGCTTGTGAGCCTCTGTTCTTTGTAGAGGAGGAATGCCTGGCATGCCTTTGAAAGGAGGCAAGGTATGGAAATAAAACCTGTAACCGTGGTGAATGATGTCCAGAACCCATCTGTCTTGGGTAATTAAATCCCAATTTTCTTTGAAAAGAGACAGCCTTCCTCCCAAAGGTGCTGCCAGGCGAGAATGAACTGGCAGCTGGAAAGGCAGGTCATTGGGTCTGCTTACGAAAGGACTGACCCCTGCCCTCACTAGAAGTCTGAGCAGGGGAACTCCCTGTCCTAGGCCTAAAGGAACCCTGAGCTCTGCCCCTACCACGTCTAGACCTACCCCTAGACTGGGAATCATAAGCAGGATAAGTCCATCCCTTAGAAGGCCAATTTCTACTAAACTTGAGGCTGCACCTGCAAAAAATCCTTAACAGTTTGCATAGACTTAGCCTTGTCCTCCATTTTCTTTAAGACTGCTTCCACAGGTGAACCAAACAACACATCAGACTGTAAAGGAGCATCCAAAATCCTCGTTTAACATGCTCAGCTAAATTCTGACCTCCCAACCAGGCGTGCCTCCGAAGAACAGAACCAGTGGCAGCCACCCTCGAGGAGGCCTGCACAGCATCAAAACCACACTGCAAGGAATGTTTACCCACCTGTTCAGACACATGAACTAAATCCTGCAACTCTTTACACTCAATACCTTCCGCCAGAGCATCCACCTTAGATTTCAGTTGTGAAAGGAGATAATTCTGATATTTTAACATGTGAAACTGACAATTCAACGCCCTCATGGCTAAAGTGGAAGAAGTATACACTTTCTTTCCCCATCTATCCAAAGCCCTTGCCTCTTTGTCAGGAGGGACAGGATTTTTAACAACTGAGGCCTTCACACCTTTAGGCCCCTGAGAGACAGTTTCCGGGTCTGCCCTAGGACTCTTAAAAAGATACTTATGAGCTTCGGGCACCCTATAATACCTATCCGGTTTAACTGGGGCAGGAGGCAAAGAATCAGGATTCAGGGAAGCCTCTGCAAAAAACATCTTCCACCACATTCAGAACAGGAGGTATAGCTAAAGGCCTATGCTGGGGTAAAAACAAGAATTCCCTAAGCCTTTTCCTGGAATCAGAGAAATCTTGACCTTCCCATTTAAAATGCTCCCTCATGGAATGCAGAGTCTCTGAAAATGAAAAATCCTCAGGAGGGGAAGCCGAAGGAGTAGAATCATCCACATCAGAATCAGAATAAGGAGGATACTCCTGCAAGTCTTCAGCCGAAGACTCAGAAGCCTCCGAACATTGCTCAAAACTCTCAAACTCAGGTTCCACCCTAGGCCTCTTATCAGGAGGGGGCATAGAACCTCTTATCATAGTAATCAAATCCTCTGCCATTATAAGCATATGTTTCTTAGGCAAAGACCCTGAAGCACTAGGAGAAACCCCCACTGAAGCTACACTTGGCCTGCCTCTCAAAGAAGTCTTGGAAACAGAAGGGAGGCTCTAACCACCTTAGGAAGAGAGGGAAGAACAGCCACCTGAGAAGCCCCCTCAGCCTGGCCTACTTCCTGAGAGGATACATCCTGTAACAGTAAAGTCTCTCCCTGAGACTCCAAAGAAACACCTGGCAGAACCTCCGGCTCCACTGAGCCTTCCAAAGAACCGACGTCTGGGACTGTCGGTTCTTCCCCTAGGCTTTGCTGCTTTGTCCTTGCGCTTTTGGCGAAGCGCCGGAGCATCCGACGGCATTTTATAATTACAACGCTTCCCAAACACTAACCTGGCACAGTCTAACCTTCTCTTAATAGTGCGTTTGTTAAATCTAGCACAAGAGCGGCATCCAACAACGTCGTGCTCAGGCCCTAAACAAGGTATACACAAAGTATGATAATCCCTATGAGGTATCTGTTTCCCACAAGAAATACAGTTATTCACTTTTTCTGACATCCGGTTAAATACTAAGGCAAGAAAAAACCAAAATAATCCCCAACGGGGTACTTAGCCAACTTTGATTCGGTCTGAAACTCTGACTTCAGAAACTTTCAGAACGCCAACTTGCACTCGCAAAATTGCTTCTGCATCGGACCATGCGGCAAAAAAGACTGAGGATATGACGTCGGTCATGCGCATTAGTACCCTGACGTACTGACGTCAGTCTAATGCGCCCTGACCGACGTC